>NW_025814867.1:55698172-56298172 GCF_022079265.1 Lynx rufus | reverse complement strand
TAATATTTATACATGTATGTAATATGCTCATGTGTCCATGGATGTATTCAAGTTGAAAAGTAAATCAATACACACACACACACACACACACACACAAACTGACAGTCATGTGTCTAGGTATATGTACATTCTTCTGTTTAGAGGAAAACTGTATTTTTCTTAACACAAGCTCAATTTTTCCTCTGAACACAACAGTGTGGAAATTTTATACATACATTCCTTTACATATTTCTACTTATTTTTTTCTATATGTATGTTTCTTCACATATTTCTTACTTTTATGTACATGCCTTTACATATATCTACTTATAAATTTCCACACATTTCTACCTTTACATATAGCTACTATTAAATAAGCATTTTTTTTAGATTGTAAAGGGGAATACTACCAAACATTTAAGGAAGAGTTAACACCTATTCTCTTGAAGCTGATCCAAAAAATAGAAATGGAAGGTAAACTTCCAAACTCTTTCTATGAAGCCAGCATTACCTTGATTCCAAAACTAGACAAAGACCCCACTAAAAAGGAGACCTATAAACCAATTTCCCTCATGAACATGGATGCAAAAATCCTCAACAAGATATTAGCCAACTGGATCCAACAATACATTAAAAAAAATTATTCACCACGACCAAGTGGGATTTAAACCTGGGATGCAGGGCTGGTTCAATATTCACAAAACAATTAACATGATTCACCACATCAAGAAAAGAAAGGACAAGAACCACATGATCCCTCAGTAGATGCAGAGAAAGCATTTGACAAAATACAGCATCCTTTCTTGATAAAAACCCTTAAAAAGGTTGGGATAGAAGAAGCATACCTTGAGATCATAAAAGTCATATCTGAAAGACCCAATGCTAATATCATCCTCAATGGGGAGAATTTGAGAGCTTTCCCCCTAAGGTCAGGACCAAGACAGGGATGTCCATTCTTGCCACTGTTACTCAACATAGGATTGGAAGTTTTAGCCTCTGCAATCAGACAACACAAAGAAACAAAAGGCATCCAAATTGGCCAAGAGCAGGTCAAACTTTCACTCTTCACAAATGACATGATACTGTATATGGAAAACCCAAAAGATTCCACCAAATAACTGCTAGAACTGATCCATGAATTCAGCAAAGTTCCAGGATATAAAATCAATGCACAGAAATCGGTTGCATTCCTATAGACCAAGAATGAAGCAACAGAAAGAGAAATCAAGGAATCGATCCCATTTACCATTGCACCAAAAACCATAAAATACCTAGGAATAAATCTAACCAAGAGGTGAAAAATCTATACACTGAAAACTATAGAAATCTTATGAAAGAAATTGAAGAAGACACAAAGTAATGGAAAAAGATTCCATGCTCCTGGATAGGAAGAACAAATATTGTTAAAATGTCAATACTACCCAAAGCAATCTACATATTCAATTCAATCCCTATCAAAATAACACCAGCATTCTTCACAGACCTAGAACAAATAATCCTAAAATTTGTATGGAACCAGAAAAGACCCTGAATAGCCAAAGCGATCTTGAAAAAGAAAACCAGGGGCGCCTGGGTGGCGCAGTCGGTTAAGCGTCCGACTTCAGCCAGGTCAAGATCTCGCGGTCCGGGAGTTCGAGCCCCGCATCAGGCTCTGGGCTGATGGCTCAGAGCCTGGAGACTGTTTCCGATTCTGTGTCTCCCTCTCTCTCTCTGCCCCTCCCCCGTTCATGCTCTGTCTCTCTCTGTCCCAAAAATAAATAAAAACGTTGAAAAAAAAATTAAAAAAAAAAAAAAAAAAAAAGAAAAAGAAAACCAAACCTGGAGGCATCACAATCCCAGAGATCAAGCTATACTACAAGGCTGTAATCATCAAGACATTATGGTACTGGCACAAAAACAGACACTCAGATCAATGGAACAGAATAGAGAACCCAGAAATGGACCCACAAATGTATGGCCAACTAATCTTTGACAAAGAGAAAAGAACATCCAATGGAATAAATACAGTCTCTTCAGCACGTGGTGCTGAAAAAACTGGACAGCGACATGCAGAAGAATGAACCTGGACCACTGTCTTACACCATACACAAAAATAAACTCAAAGTGGATGAAAGACCTAAATGTAAGACAGGAAGCCATCAAAATCCTTGAGGAGAAAGAAGGCAAAAACCTCCTTGACCTTGGCCGCAGCAACTTCTTACTCAACACGTCTCCAGAGGCAAGGGAAACAGAAGCAAAAATGAACTATTTGGACCTCATCAAAATAAAAACCTTCTGCACAGTGAAGGAAACAATCAGCAAAACTAAAAGGCATCCAATTAAATGGGAGAAGATATTTGTAAACGACATATCAGATAAAGGGTTAGTATCCAAAATCTATTAAGAACTTATCAAACCCAACACCAAAAAACAATAATCCAGGAAGGAATGGGCAAAGGACATGAATTGACACTTCTCCAAAGAAGACATCCAGGTGGCCAACTGACACATGAAAAAAATAATCAACATCACTCATCATTAGGGAAATACAAAATCAAAACCATAATGAGATACCACCTCACACCTGTCAGAATGGCTAACATTAACAACTCAGGCAACAACAGATGTTGGCAAAGATGTGGGGAAAGAGGATCTCTTTTGAATTGCTGGTGGGAATGCAAGCTGGTCCAGCCACTCTGGAAAATAGTATGGAGGTTCCTCAAGAAACTAAAAATAGATTGCATGACCTAGCAATTGTACTACTAGGTATTTATCCAAGGGATAGAGGTATGCTGTTTCGAAGGGACACAGGCACCCCAATGTTTATAGCAGCACTATCAACAATAGCCAAAGTATGGAAAGAGCCAAAATGTCCATCGATGGATGAATGGATAAAGAAGAAGTGGTATATATACACAATGGAGTATTACTCGGCAATCGAAAAGAATGAAATCTTGCCATTTGCAACTATGTGAATGGAACTAGAGGTATTATGCCAAGCAAAATTAGAGAAAGACAAATATCCTATGACTTCGCTCATATGAGGACTTTAAGACACAGATAAACATAAGGGAAGGGAAGCAAAAATAATATAAAAACAGGGAGGGGAACAAAACAGAAGAGACTCATATATATGGAGAACAGAGGGTTGCTGGAGGGGTTGTGGGAGGAGGGACAGGCTAAATGGGTAAGGGGCATTAAGGAATCTACTCCTGAAATCATTGTTGCACTATATGCTAACTAATTTGGATGTAAATTAAAAAAACAAAATTAAAATTTAAAAAAAATTATTATTGAACCATATGGTCCAGTAATTCCATTGCCAGGTATGTATGCAAAGGAAATGAAAACAAGAGTTCAAAGAGAAAACCGCACTTCCATATTTACTGCCACATTATTTACAATAGCCAAGATATGGAAACAACCTAAATGTCTGCCCATGGATGAATGGAAAAAGAAGTTGTGGGAAACATATACAATGGGATATTGTGCATCTATAAGAAAGGAAATCCTGCCATTTGCGACAGCATTGATGGGCCTTAAAGACAGTATGGTAAGTGAGATAAATCAGACAAAGATAAATATGTACTGTGAGATTTTTTTTAATGAGTGGGTTAATCCATGAAAATACAAACCAATTATTATGCCTATGTTTATACAAGACTTATTATGACCTATTAGCAGAATAATTATAGATTTTGTAATGCTTTTAATAAATAAAAGCCCTTGATTTTCAAATCCTCCAGATTATAGCAAATTGACAAATATATATTATAGTTTAACTCAGGTTATCTTGCCCCCTTTTTTTTTCTTTTAACGTTCATTTATTTTTGAGAGACAGAGAGAGACAGAGGACAAGCAGCAAGGGGCAGAGACAGAGAGGGAGACACAGAATCCGAAGTAGGCTCCAGGCTCTGAGCTGTCAGCACAGTGCCTCACGCAGGGCTGGAACTCACAAACTGAGGTCATAACCTGGGTCATCCGAAGGTGGATGCTTAACTGACTGTGCTGCTCAGGAGCCCCTCTTAGGTGCTTCTAATGATTACTGCTAGGCCCTTCTCCAATGGTTCTTTAATTAAAACTCTTTACTGCTAACATTTTATCCATAGTAATCAGAAAGAAAATAAGGTGATCACGAGAGGATTTTCCTAAATCTGTTTTCTAAAACCCACAATGACTTATATTAACTGAACTGTGGCTTTATCTTTACAGAGTGTATGATGAAATTAGCAAATATCAGATAGACACACAGGGACTGTGTGGAGGTTACCCATACAAATTGTGATTATAAATTTAAGACAAGTACAACCTTTAAAAACAAACAGTTCAATAGAATACATATATTATTTAATTTAAATGATGAGTCCTATTAATGTTGCCCTTGAGTGTATATATGTGATAAAATGCTTCCTAATGCTAAAGTTACTAATTCTTTTTTTTAATTTTTTTTTTCAACGTTTATTTATTTTTGGGACAGAGAGAGACAGAGCACGAACGGGGGAGGGGCAGAGAGAGAGGGAGACACAGAATCGGAAACAGGCTCCAGCCTCTGAGCCATCAGCCCAGAGCCCGACGCGGGGCTCGAACTCACGGACCGCGAGATCGTGACCTGGCTGAAGTCGGACGCTTAACCGACTGCGCCACCCAGGCGCCCCAAAAGTTACTAATTCTTAAAGAAATTATGGATAATAAAAAATTTGATAGGACTATATTTAATTTTTGAACAGGAAATCAAAGCTACCTAATTTAATTCAAAACATAAAATGTAATACATTGTGTGATATTTCTCCAATTCATAATTCTTTTTTGTGTTTCTCTTTTTTTCCTCTAAGAGCATCCTTGAGAGAATGATTTTATTAATTCCCAAATTAGTGATAATGGGATCTTCAAATGATCTCCATAGGAAGATCTTCATTTGATCTTCAAATGATCTCCATAGGAAGAGACAAGACAGGTGGGAACTACTAGTAGTTGGTATTGATGAATTGCCATTTCCAGAAGGACCTTCTCAATTTTTCTTCCCCAAACCAAAATTAACCAAATAAGGAAACCTTTATTTATGCACCCAAAATGGAATACACTCATTCTGGCCTTTTACAGAAAGAATCACTGATATAGATTCTTTGATTACCTTGGAACATTTCAGAAAAAAAGGAACTACCAAGATAATTTAAACCTCTTTTCTCTCATCAGAATGCAAAATGCAGGTAGGCTAGTAATTATGGTTGCAACGGCAAGTGAAAGTGTATCACGCAACCTCCTACTGTTCATGAAAGGATCATCACTCAAAACTCTGTGATGATTTCTCCTGGGTACCTTTAAACTGTATCCTTTCTACCAACCTTTTATTTCTATTTTATTTTTCTCTTCTTGGAAAAGCTACTGCTTCTTAGATTTGCAGCCTTCCTAATTTCCATCCTGTGCTTTGTGCCTGATGACAGAGTCTACAGGGACTTTCTCCATCTACTTTTCTTCCCCAACTGAAATAGAACATTCTGAATTACTGACCTCTTCACTCCTAAATGAACTTCATTCATTTGAAATGCTGGCAGTGATAAACTTCAACTTATTATCCCACAAACTGCTAAGCCTAAATAATCACTGAAGTTGTTTTAAGTCTTTTGAAAACATTGTATCAGAATTCACTCCTGTAGGACACCCACCAGCTGGAAACTGAAACAAAGCCCATTTAAATACAACAAAATGAGGTGGAAAAAAAATCACAGACGAGGAACTGAATGCTTACAGCTTTACACAGTCTAAATCTCCAATGTTCTGCAATTTTGTGACTTTGACAAAAGCTCAGTCAATTGAAAAAAAAAATGTTACTGGTGATTGATTTGTTTCCAATTTGTTTGTTCTTTGTCATTTGTTACCAAGCCAGTCAAACCACATCATGTTCCCTGAAGAACAGCAGGTTTCCATTGTGGTTTTATTGTGGTCACCATGATGTATTCAACTCTGTGGCATTGCAATTAAATACCAAAACATATTAACGATCAAATAAAATTTAAAACAAAAAGATTGCTCCTGAAAATGAATGCAAGATTTCCAAGATTAAGGAAGTGCATCTGCTTAACTGTTACTAAATGAACGAAACTGGAAAAAGAAGTAGGGGAAATGAATAAATATTAAATGCTCTTTGGTGTCAACTCTTGTTGCTTTAAGTACTATCCAGTAAAATGGATCTCATATTATTTACCTGAAATGCTTTCCAGATATTTGTTAAATATCAATTTCTTTGTCAGCCAGAGTAATGTGTTCCATTAGGTGGCCCTTATGTATAAATACCTGTGTCATGGTGGATATGCTATATTGTTTACCAAATTGAAGTTACTGAACCCTCCTTTTATAGTCTAGAACATGGGATATTAAGGAGGACTGGAGGGCACAAGACTACATTGGAGAACTGTGATAAATGTTCAATGCCTTATTTTCTAAAACAATCTCAATTTCATTAAATACATTTTCATGTTTTATTGGAATTTTGGAATGTGAAGGCAATTAACCACACCTGTAGATTCATGACAGACAATAGTGCTAAGAGTTCAATACCACTTATTTTAATTTTTCATTGTTTTAATGCTACACCCTTTCCTCTTTCTCCATCTCATACCTCTTTCTACATAGATATTCACTCTGGTTTGTTGTATTTACAATCTACATGCAAAACAGCTACTTTGAATCAGGTGTATAAAATACTTTGTCTTTGTGTTTCAATTCTGGGGTGGTATTGACCTTTATATATTGATCTTTTGATATTTTTTCAAAAAATTTATTTATTCATGTTGCTATTTGAAACATAGATCTATTTTCACACACTTGCAATCCACTAATCTAATGCTGTACATATATCAGGTTATTGTTCTGACATCACCCCACTTTTTTGTATGAATTTCTGTATTTATTAGAATAATCCAAACTGGATTTTATTTAAATTTTGGGTTAACTTCAAACTTACATAAATTGTTCAGGAATACAAGAAATTCCCACAGTCCCTTTTACTCAGATTCACCACTTGATAAGTATTGCACTCTATTTGTTTTAGCAGTTTCTATATTATTACATGAACAATTTGATAACTGCAAACAATATGTTCCTTCACACTAAATAATTCAGTATGTGTTTCCGAATAAGGACCTTAGCCACAGTACAATTATAAAAATTACAAAATTTAATGGCACAACAGTACTAAGATCATACAAGTTCCCTATTAATGTACATTGTATATATGTTTCCGTAGCCAGGACCAAATCCAGAATGATGTATTGCCTTTAGTTGTCATATCACCAGTTTCTTAAAATTTTAATCTGTTCTTTTGTCATTCTTGTCTTAATATTTTTTAAGAATGTAAGTTACTTATTTTAGTAAAATGCCCTTTAATTTGTGTACTTCTGATGTTTCTTCATGACATGTGGAGTGGAATTACCACTTAAATAATATAATGTCCTCTTCAGTGCATTATTTCAGAAAGCACATTTCCCCAAACTGGTGATGTTAATATTAATCACCTAAATTTACACCTGTCAGGTTTCTCTATAAAGTTACTTTTTTTCCTAATGAATAATTTTGGGAAAACGTATGAAAATATTTCAATATTCTTTTTATCAAAATTTCACTGAATAGTTTAACATCCATTGATGATTTTCTAGTTTCAACAATGCTACTGCATTCATTGGTCTCTATTCTATAAGAAATGGCTTTCCTTTTTTTGTGTGACATATATTTAATATATCAGTAGGATTTTATGAATTCTCGTTGCTTTCAATGGATTGTTATTTGATTATGTATTTTGATGCCTGACTTGTCCCAAACTTGGCCAGTTGGAAGCCTCTTCAAACTAAATTTGTGTCCTTTTGACATGGTCCTGTAATTATTTTATTACTTCCTCACTCTCCAGTGTAAAAATAAATACCAGGTTCAACTTCTACTTTACGAGCCACACTCTGGAACAGACTATTTCTCTTGGTTTATTTCAGTGGAGAATTTTTTTTAGAAACCCAAAACTGGATTCTAGGAATGCTCATTGTCACTGGTGTATCATTGCTTTTAGGTCCTTTGTGTAAACAGATATAGGAGCAGATACATAAATGTATACATACATATAGATAGATCTATAAAATGAGTCTAGATATATATCTCTCTTTATCTATATAATGAGTCTATCCTGATATCCCCAATTCTATGCAACAAGTTTCATTCTAGCCTTTTCAAATTTCCCCATCTTTAACTCCTTTCACCACATAGGGAAATACAACTTTTATTATCCTCAAAGTATTAACTCATTTGCTTAAGCCTAGTATAACAAAGAGTAGTTTTAGGCTTTTTTGCCCATACTGATGTGAAAAACAAACCTAGAAACTAAATACTTGTTCCCATGGTGCCATGTAAAATTTGCATATAGTGACTGAACACATTTTCATAATAAAACTCAATGAATTTTTAATAATGCATATGCCTGGATAAACTATATAGCCATCAATAGAAAAATTCCATTACTAGAAAGTTCTATCACATCTCTTCTCAGTCAATATCCCAACAAGAGAGAATCATTGTTTTGATTTTTTTTTGAAACTATAGACCAGTTTTAGGACATCTTGTAAACAGAATGTACAATATGTACTGTTTCACTTTCATGTTCTCACATTCCGGCAAAATATTTGTTTGAGTCACTGATGGTACCAGCATTATTAGCAATTTCTTCCATTTTAATGCTGTGAAAGTGTTTCTAAGTGATCAGATTCCAGACTTACTCTGAAGTCAGAAAAAAAAAAATGTTGTCTATGGATCAGTGGTGGAAGAGAGAAATCAAATTGGCTGCCCAAATATTTGTTATGAGTGACTAGAGTTATGAGGACTAGAGTTCACCTTCATTGAAATGAAGAAGACAAGGTCAACAGGTTAGAGCTCAAGTTTGGGCATGTGAATTTTGAACTGCATGTTAGAATTACAAGTTGAAAAGTAACTTTACTTTTGTTCTTAGCAGTTGACAGGAAAACAGCATACTGACGGAAATGCTTTACTGTAGAACAGTAAAGTTTTATATTGGTCTTTTTTTATTAAAAAAAAATGTTTATTTTTGAGAGAGAGAGATAATGAACATGAGTAGGGGAAGGGCAGAGAGAGAGGAAGACACAGAATCTGAAGCAGGCTCCAGGCTCCGAGCTGTCAGCACAGAGTCCAATGCGGGGCTTGAACTCACAAACTGTGAGATCACGACCTGAGTCGAAATCGGATGTTTAACCGACTGAGCCACCCAGGTGCCCCTATATTGATCTTTCTTATTTTGCTGTTTCCTCATAAGTTGTTACCCTGGGCCCTTAGCTCTTTGTTTTTATAATTTTGTTTTTTCTTATATAAGCATTTAGATGAAGCACAACTGCATTAGCTTCATCTCATGTGCATTTTTGGTTCATTATTATAAGTATTTTTAAATTTTCACTATTATTTATTTAAAACCATGAATTAAGGTGTATTATTATTTAATTTGAAAACAAGGTTTTTGTCCGATTATCTCTCCCTCTTTTTTTAAACAGGCTTTAATTAACTTTATTTTTCTTGTATAAAACTATGTGGTAGCCACAGCTGGTGCCCGGGTCTTCTGCAAGGAGATTCTGAGTGTCAGTCTTTACAAGACAGTCTGTGAATGCCTGATAAGGAGACTTGGTGAACACAGTCTTTTTCCAGAGATCAGGAATAAGACAGCTGTAGGTCTTAGAAATGGCATCAACAGTGGCCTTGTCAGGAATGCATGGATGGATGGCTCTGTGGGCAACTGGGCCACTGGTTATGTGGCCAAAATAACTATTGGTTATGTGGGCAACATGGGATGGTTATGTGGCCAACTCTTGATTTCTTCTCAGGTCATGATATCATGGTTTGTGAGTTTGAGCCCCAAGTCAGGCTCCAGGCTGACAGCATGGAGCCTGCTTAGAATTCTCTCCCTCTCTCTCTGCCTCTTTCTCTCAAAATAAATAAATAAACTTAAAAAAAAAAGTGGCCTTCTTGAAGTTGCCCAGGGTGACAATGCAGCCCCTGGCCAAGGTATAGCAATTGTCAATACCAGCCATCATCAGTAGCTTCTTGGGCACAGGGGCCTAGACAATGCCAATACCTCTGGGAGCCAGGATGAGGTACACCAGCACAGAGCCACAGGGGCTGGTCACCTTGTATAGGACAGTGTGGGGCCTGCCAATCTTGTTCCTCCAGTAGCCTCACTGCACTGCATAAGGCGATGGAAAGCTTATCCAGCATGATGGCCCCAGGGATGGCAGTGGCTACCTCCTTGGAACACTTAACACCCACACTAATATGTCCATTGTTTATAATGTTTTTAAGAAAATGTTTAATGTTCTTTTTATTTATTTTTGAGAGAAAGAGAGTGTGAGCAGGAGAGGGGCAGAGAGAGAGGGAGACAGAATCAGAAGCAGGCTCCAGGCTCTGAGCTGAAGTCACATGCTCAACTGACTGAGCCACCCAGGTGCCCCTAAGTGTTAATTGGAATCTCCAATGGCAACAAATGCCTTGAACCCTCTCCACAGGCCAACATAGGTCTGCTTTTGCAAAGGCATAACCTTCAAAACCTCATTCTTAAGAGATGCCCCCAGGAAAAGTCAATGATTTTGGATTCCATGATGGGCATGGGGAAGAGATAGATATCTTTCAGGGACTTAATCCTCATGCCCTTGACCAAGTGGCCTCACTTGTTGACAGGGATTCACTCTTTGTCCTCTGCCTTGTCTCTGTGAGCTGTGGGGCCTCAGCTGCAGCCCCAACCTGGCCCACGGATGCCACTGCTGAAGCCTCCAAGCTCTCCCATTCTGGGGTCCTCTAGGGTCCTGCACCAGCATTATCCACCATTTGGTGTTTTTCCAGAGACAAACTGTTCAATTATCTCTTGTTATTGATTTCTGGTATCTCTCATCGTGGTTAAGAAAAATTGGTTCTGTAAGTTCAACTCTGATATTTACTGAAATGGGCTTTATGGCACAGACTTATGATGAACTTTTGGAAATTATATCTGTTAAAAAAATCTGTTTTATTAAAAAATCTATCATTAAGAATTCCAAATATATTTGTTATCTCAAGTAGGCAGTGATAAGTAGTATTAAGAAAGAAAGTTGTTAATCTATATTAAGTTAAAAATAAAGAAGTAAAATGGGGAGGGAAGGAAGCACTATTAATGCTTTAACAGATACTGCTATTTTCTATTCATTATTCATTTTTGGTTTTAGTAGAATTCTTGAAGTTTTAATAGGCATATATATAGGTTCTTAGTTCTGAGATTACATCCTCAACTTCCTGAGCAGTGACATACTGCTGTGATAGTATTTCAGGCCAATGGAATATGAGAATATGTGATTTATAAAACATCCTTAAAGAATTGCTGCTTGTCCTAGATTTCCTCCAAGCTAAGCCTGTTGTCTTGGAATGGTCTTAGTTAGAGCAGGTGGCTTTGACGCATAGCTAGAAGTCGTATATTCACGATGGAACAAACCACTTAGTTGATTCAAAGTTCACAATATAGGTCTGTGAATTGGCTCAAGTCTGGAAATTGAGTAAATCATGAAGTTTTCTCACTTGAGTTTAGTGAAACAGTCATCTATCTCAATCCTAGCATCCCTACAATCAGCCCCGATCAAAGATCTGTGTCAAAAGATTCTGATTACTGCAAACTCTGCTGCCCCTTACAATGACCATGTTCACCCAGCTTCTGATGATGAAGCTCTATCTGCAGCCCTGGGATTCTATCATCCCATTTACATCTGAAAACTCACTGCAGTGACAGTATCTTACAGTATCCCCTGATGAGGGAGGACCACTGCACAAAGAGCTAGGGATCATCAGCAAGGCTCAGTGAATATTAGGGAAGTGCTGGGGGCTATAGTTGGGCTCTTCCTGCAGTCACTTTTGTATATCATCCCAGAGCTGCTGCCAGTAGCTCTTCTGAGCCTCTACTGCCTCCAGATTCCAGTTCATGTTCTCAGAGATCATCAGAGGCCAATATCCAGCTGCCTAGCTGCCTAGCTGCCCGGCTCATTGCCTCTGAGAGAAGCAGCTGGGGTCCCAAGACAGACCACATTGGATGGATGGTTTTTGGAAAAAAAAAAAAAAAAAAACTGCTCTCTCGCAGATAACAGCCAATTAATACAGAGCTCTTTATTTTTTTTTCTTTAAATTTTTTAAGTCTATTTATTTTAAGAGACAGAGAGCAGAGGAGGGAGAGAGAGAATCCCAGGCAGGCTCCATGCTGTCCCCACAGAGCCTAATGCAGGGCTTAAACTTGCAAACTGTGAGATTATGACCTGAGCTGAAAACAAGAGTCAGGTGCTTAACCAACTGAACCACCCAGTCACCCCAATATAGAGCTTTTTCAGTGAGGTGGATGCTTTTCAAACATTCAAAGGTGTTATTAGTGGAAGACATGTCCTCTGGACATTCCCAGGTGACAGCTAAGGAATAGTGAGATCAAACATAGTTAAGTTTATATTTACACTCATCTCCTTGAACTTTTAGATTTTCCCTTTAGAGGATAACAAGTATGTTCTGAAATCCCAACTTCATTTAATGTAGGCCACTTTTGAGCCCAGGTTTTATTCAAACAAATGAGTAAAGTGTTAGAGCTATCTTCTCATGTTCAAAATATCAGATTCAATATTGTTAATGTCCAGAATTTATTGCTCAGGGTCTTTTTGATCAGTGTACCCACATGAAATCAATTCAGCCAGACCTAAAAATATATATATTTTTAATCCCTCGTATAGCACTCTTAAACTTATTCTCACCTGAACTTATCAGGTCTGTGTCAATATAGCCTGGTAAAATTCCATAATTCTTTGTTTTGTCTGGTGCATCCTGTCAGGTTAGACTTTATAGTCATCCTTTTATGGTCTGCTGGGATTTTGTAGTCTGCTGCATCTAGTTGGAAGTCTAAGCACAGGGAAAAGTAACGGATGTAGAAACTGAGAACAGGCATCCACCTAAAAAGCCACAGTCAGGTGAGATCTCTACAGAGAGATAAAGCAATACTTAGCTAATCCCTTCATTGGGGAGGATTCTGCTACTTCTACCCACAAGAGAAGCTCATAATGAAGTTTCAGGGTCTTCAATTCATCAGAATCTACCCATAAGTCCACCTAAGTCCACACTGTAATTCAAAACCCCAATCACTCCTGATCATGAGAAGGTGACTATCTGAAAACCAAGAAGATAAGCTTTGCCAGAAATCAGCCCTGCTGGTACCGTGATCTTGGAATTCTGGTATCCAGGGCTGTGAGAGGCTAGTTATCTGTTGTTCGAGCCACCCAATCTATGGTAGGTATTTTGTTACGGCATCTCAGGCTGACTAAAACACCATTAAAATCAAGCTTTTAAGCAGTATTATTGTGAAGTAAAAAAGAGAGTGAAAACAATGTGTCTAGCACCATACTGAACATAGAAAAGTAAATAGACAAATACTTTATACATTGAGGGCAGACTGGAAAGAACTACGATGAAAACAAAACCAAACCAAACAAAAAAATAGGTTTAGTAAGAATTCTTGTAAACCACTCTTTATTTGGGGGAGCAAAGCCTTGTTTTCCAAAACAGCTTCACATTGATGAGTCATTAGAATTTAGCTCCATTCTGGCTGGCAACATCTGTTCAGAATGTCCCAGTTAATTTCATGCAATCTGTGGCTGCTGTGTAACCCTGCCTGCATGAAGCTAAACTGGAGGGTGGAGGGGGGGTGGGGTAAGAGAGTAAGAGATGACACTGTAACTGATCATTGGGAAAACAAAAATGATACATGATTCTAAGTTCAGACTCTTTGAAAAGAGATAATAATAGAGTCCTTCATACTTAGAATGCTTCCAGTAGTAAACCTAAAACTTACTACTCAGAACATGTTCTTCTGCTTCTAGCTATTTTAATTGAGAAATAAAGAAAGTTCTGGGGCACACAAACTCAGTCGATTAAGCATCTGACTCCTGGTTTGGGCTCAGGTCATGATCTTCCGGTTTCATGAGTCCAAGCCCTGCATCAGGCTCTGTGCTGGCAGTGCAGTCTGCTTGGGATTCTCTGTCTCCTCTCTAACACGGTCTCTGTCTCTCTCAAAATAAATGAACTTTTTTAAAAAAAGAAAAAAGTCCTCAGTCATTGTATCCATGTGTCCAATTTTCACTAATGTTGGCTTAGTGTCCATTTGGTGTTTTACTTTAAAATTCTTTTTTAATCTCATTCTTTTTACTAATTCAGTTTTCAACTTTAAAACATGTGTAACTTACTTAAAAATGACTTTATGAAGTTACTTAGAAGTACCACAGCCAAAGGGATGCACTTTGAAATAGACCAAATAGCACAAAGATGCTGTGGCAGGGTCAACTAACACCGTACTCTCCCTTTTGTACAAAAGCAAGTGGAATTATCTTCCCACACAAATAATTTAATCCTAATCTCAACCAGCTGACACTCCTCTGGAGACCCATTGTCTATCCCTCTAAAAATTTCCACAGTATAAGCCTTACTGCCCTACTTCCCAATGCTCCTTAGCTATCCATTGAATACCAGTTCTGACCTTTCATAAGTTTCATGACTTTAAATGAGGGAGTGAACAAAAGAGTTAAAACAAGCTCACCAGGTTTTCCTTTTGGTTATTGTAAATGCTTTCAGGATTATCTGTGCTGAATTGGTTCACAAGGTAGAAATCAAATACACATGTATGTGTGTATACATATATGTGTGCATATATATATGCCTATATATATGCACACATATATGTGTATATATATATAGTTTTGCTTAATATATATTATATATGTATGTATATATATTTTCTTTTCTTTTTTGGTTTTTTTATATGTATATACATATATACAATGTTAATACATATATATATATATATATATTTTCTTTTGTTCTTTTTTGGTTTGTTAAACACAGGAGTTACTATTTCCTCTATGAGCTGATGGGGAAGAACTAGAAAGTAGAAAACTATTTTATTTTTTTAATGTTTATTTTTGAGAGAGAGAGACAAGCAGACCGTGAGTGGGGGAGGGGCAGAGAGCGTGAGATACAGAATCCGAAGAAGGCCCTAGACTCTGAGCTGTCAGCACAGAGCCTGACATGGGGCCCGAACTCATAAACCGTGAGATCATGACCTGAGTTGAAATTGCACACTTAACCAACTAAGCCACCCAGACACCCCAAAAGTAGAAAGCTACTAAAATGCCTTTTTCCCTACACTTGGCTCTGCATGATTTACAAAATTCACAGATGAGCATAGAGCAAGTCGATTTTACAATTTATATAATACACTTGAATAAGTGTCCTTTCTAGGCTCTCAAGCATACTTCTGTCTTAAAAGAAGGGCTTTAATATTTTCAAGGAGCTACCTTTGCAATTACTTATTTCGAGGTACTTCTGAAAGAGATCTTTGAGTGTGTGTATGAAAATGTACTTAAATAACTGAATATCAAAACCAAAGAATTTGAGTATGGCCTTTGAATATTTGCTCTTTTGATGAGATATATTATTTCATATGCTTTTCAGCTAGAAGCCATGCTGTATACCATATATAAGGCTAAATAAAATACCTATATTATAAAAACCAATGTATAGAAAATTTTGAGCCTAAAGAGGACACACAAAAATACCCCTCTAACTTAAATACATGTCAAATTAATGCAAATAATAGTTTAATGTTTATTCCCCAATAACAGAGAGATGCACCAATGAAGGAAAATACTAGAGAAGTAATGTTACGAGGTTGGCAACATAAACTATTCCTACCTTTGCTTTCCCTCAGAAGAACAACTAACAACCATTCCTGGACAAGGTACACCTGAAAAAAGCCTAGAACACGGGGGTGAGACTGAAGCAGCCACTAGTACCACAGAGACTTTTTTTTTGAATGAGTAAAATTTGACTTTTATTTATTTATCTACTTATTTTCTCAAGTTAGCTAACATACATTGTAGTCTTGGCTTCAGGAGTAGATTCCCATGATTCATCACTAATATATAACTAGCAGTGCTCATCCCAACAAGTTACCTCCTCAATACCCATTACCAATTCTCCCCAGTTCCCCAACACCCATCCCAATCAACCCTCAGTTTGTTCTCTGTATTTAAGAGTCTCTTATGGTTTGCCTCCCTCTCTGTTTTTACCTTATTTTTCCTTCCCTTCCCCTATGGTCATCTGTTAGCTTTCTCAGATTCCACATATGAGTGAACTCATATGATATCTGTCTGTATCTAGCTTGTTTTGCTTAGCATAATACCCTCCATTTCCATTGACATTGTTGCAAATGGCAAGATTTCATTCTTTTTCATGGCTGAGTAGTATTCCATTGTATATGTATGTATGTGTGTGTGTATGTGTGTATATATATATATATACACACATACACACACACACACACACACCACATCTTCTTTATCTATTCATCAGTTGATGGACATTTTGGATCTTTCCATAATTTGACTATTGTTGATAGTACTGCTATAAATAGTGGGGTGCATGTGCCTCTTTGAATCATTCCTGTATCCTTTGAATAAATTCCTAGTAGTGTAATTGCTGGCCATAGTGTAGTTCTATCTTTAATGTTTTGAGGAACCTCCACATACTGTTTTCCAGAGTGGCTGCACCAGTATGCATTCCCACCAGCAGTGCAAGAGGGTTCCCCTTTCTCCATATCCTCAACATTTGTTTTTTCCTGAGTTGTTAATTTTAGCCACGACAGGTGTGAGGTGGTATCTCAATGTTGTTTTTATTTGTATTTCCCTGATGATGAGCGATGTGGAACATGTTTTCATGTGTCTGTTTGCCATCTGAATGTCTTTGGAAAAGTGTCTATTCATGTCTTCTACCCATTTCTTCACTAGATTATTTGCTTTTCAGGTGTTGAGTTTGGTAATTTCTTTATAGATTTTGGATACTAACCCTTTATCCAATATGTCATTTACAAATATCTTCTCCAATTCCATTGGTTACCTTTTAGGTTTGCTGATTGTTTCCTTTGCTGTGCAGAAGCTTTTAATTTTGATGAGGTCCCAATAGTTCATTTTTGCTTTTGTTTGTCTTGCCTCTGGAGACATGTCAAGTAAGAAGTTGCTGCAGCTGAAGTCAAAGAGGTTGTTGCCTGTTTTCTCCTCTAGGATTTTGATGGCTTCCTATCTTACATTTAGGTCTTTCATCCATTTTGAATCTATTTTTGTGTATGGTGTAAGAAAGTGTTCCAACTTCATTCTTCTGCAGGTTGTTGTCAAGTTTTCCCAGCACCATTTGCTAAAGAGTGATTTTTATTTCTCAAATACTGTGAAGCAAGTTGGGAGAAATGGTCCCCTGATGAGGGAGGACCACTGCACAAAGAGCTAGGGATCATCAGCAAGGCTCAGTGAATATTAGGGAAGTGCTGGGGGCTATAGTTGGGCTCTTCTTGCAGTCACTTTTGTATATCATCCCAGAGCTGCTACCAGTAGCTCTTGTGAGCCTCTACTGCCTCCAGATTCCAGTTCATGTTCTCAGAGATCATCAGAGGCCAATATCCAGCTGCCTAGCTGCCCAGCTCATTGTCTCTGAGAGAAGCAGCTGGGGTCCCAAGACAGACCACATTGGATGGATGGTTTTTGGAAAAAAAAAAACTGCTCTCCATTCAGGCTGGTGCAACATAACATGACTGGTTTTCCCTATGCCTAAGGTATTTCAATGGGTAAAAAGAGGCTAAGACAGGTATGCAATTCCTTCAGTGTTGTGGATCACTCACTTCTTGGGAGCCTCTAATTCAGTCTCATTCTATAGTGATTGTGTGAGGATATGCAGGGCTAACCACTGGGAATCCAGTGAAAAGAAAAGAGATAGAGGCTTGCAATAACCATCACTCAGATTTTGGCAGACTGAGTTCCTACCTGCAGTGCCCAGGTAGTTCCAACCACCATCTTTATTCATCTGTGGAGTCAAGACAGTGGCACAGTTTGACCAGGGAACTTGGCAGTGTACAGGTCTGCCTGATTTGGGTCTTCAAACAAAGAGCCAGGCCCTGGAGGCTAGTCGGTCCCTGCCTAGGCAGGGGAGCAAATTCAAAACCCCACCCACTGTCAAGTATAGCTCCCAGCCATGCCTGACCAGAAAACCTGGCTAGAATACCTGGAAGCTGTATAGTCCAGCAACATTGGAGCAGAGATCCTAACAGAGTAGATCATTCAGAACAAAGCCAATGGCCCCATTCAGTCAGGAAAATTGAGGAGCGGGTAGGCTCAATTCAAGACCACAAACAAAGAGACTGGCCACACTTGGAGTCAGTTCTTCTGCTTGGCCTAGGCAGAGAAATCAATTCAGTCCTACAAATCACTAAATACAGCCTTCAGATCACCTCATCAGGGAACTAAATCAGAGCACACCAAAATCTGTGTAACCCATCCAACAGCCCAGCATACAGGGGCACTTGAACAAAGAACACATCCCATGGCTTAGGCCATCTATAGAGCAAAACAGGTGGCTCCTTCTGGCCAGGAAATTCAGTGCACAGGCTTGCCTAATTTATGTTCCCAAACAATGAGCTATGGAGGTCCTAGGAGCAACTCTACTACTCTACCGGGGAAGGGAGCTAATTCATAGTCTTGCCTATTGCTGAGTATCATACGCAGTTCTGATCACCTAGGAAGTCTGATGAAGCCAATCCTATGGCCTATTTGGGTGGGGAACCAAACCAGCAGTCCTATCAAACTGTTCATAGCCAGTGGCAACTGCCATCCCAACTTCAGAGCTCAGGCTGCATCCTCACCAAAAATAGACCCTGGTAACAAGACCAAGGACATCACAACAGATAGATCTAGAAACCTAAACTGTGTTGACTGGTGAAAAGATGTTTCTGCCAAAGTGAACCTGTAAGGTATGGAATAGGATACTGCTTACTCAAATGTGCAGATACCAACATAATAAACAGGATCACAAAAATCAGGTAAACATGGCACTACCAAAGAAAAGTAATAAAGCTCCAACAACTGACTCTAAAGAAAGAGAGATCAACTGTCAAAAATTCAATATAATTATCTTCAAGTTTAGTGAACTATAAGAACAAACAACTAACTACAATTAGAAAAACAATTCATGGACAAAACAAGAAATTCAACAAAGACATTGAAACCATTAAAAAACCAGAAATCCTAGAACTCAAAACTTTAGTAACTAAACTGAAGACTTCAAACAAGATCTACAAAATAAGATTTTAAGAAAGAATCACTGACCTAGAAGACAGAACATTTGAAATTATCTGGTTAGAGATTCAAAAAGAAAAAGAGAATGAGAAAGAATGAAGAAAGGTTTGGGAATTATAGGACACAATCAATGGAAACAATATCTACTTTATGGAAATTCCAGAAGAGAAAGAGACAGAAAGTACATTTAAAGCAATGATGGCTGAAAACTTCACAAGTTAAGACTTTGTCAAATGTCTCAATAGAAGCTTATCACATCAGGATACAATAAAGTGATTAAATCAAAATACTGAAATAACAAAGCCTGCCAACCAAGAGTCCTATACCTGGCAATGCTGTCCTTCAGAAATGAAGGAGAGATAAAGATTTTCCCAAACAAACTAAGTCACAGGGAGTGTATAACCACCACACTTACCTTATAGGAAGTGTTAAAAGGAATTTTTTGAGTGGCAGTAAAAGTACACTAATTAAAATAATAAAAAACATAAGAAGGTAGTATAAAGTGTCACTGGAAATGGTAAATATTTTTAAAAATAAATAAGTAAATACAAATTAAAAAAAATACTAAATGTAACCCTAATATATAACCCTAAATACAACCCTAATAAATTACAATATATTTACTGCTTACACAATACAAAAATGAGTAAACTATAATATCAATAACCCAAAATATGATGGGGAAGATAAATAAAAGTATCAAGTTTAGGGATGCTATTGAAATTAAGTTGCCATCAGTTTAAAATAAGGTTTTATAAGTCTTAGATTTTTAAATGTAAGCCTCATAGTAATCGCATGGGAAAAACCTGTAGTAATTACACAAAAGAACATGAAAAAGCAGTCAAAACATATATATACAAAAGACCAAACACACACACAGTTGAATGAGAAGAAAGGAAAAAATGGATTTACAAAACAGCCAGAAAAAAATTACCAAAGTGGCAATAGTAAATCCTTACTTACCAGTAATTACATTACATGTAAATAAATTAAATTTCCCCATCCAAAGCCATCGAACAAATGGAAAAAATAAAAGATTCAATGATATGCTGCCTATCAAAGACTCACCCTAGCCTTAAAGGCACATAGAGAGTGAGAGTCAAAGAATGAGAAAAGATATTTCAAATAGTAACAACAACAACAACAACAACAACAACAACGACAATAAAAGCAGGGGTAGCTTTACTGAAATAAGGCAAAACAGCCTTCAAACTAAAAATGATAAAAAGAGACAAGGTCATTATGGTGTAATGATGGGATAATCCATCAAGAAGATATAACAAATATAAACATTTAGGCATGCATTATAGGTACAAATAAATATAAACAGCAAAACTAACAGAGATAAAAGAAGAAAAAAACATCAATAATATCTGAGGATTTTTAATACCCCACCCTCAATAATGAATAGTACATCCAGACAGAGAATCAATAAGAAAACTAATTGGAACAAATGATCCTAAATGGGTCTAACAAAGGTATGCAGAATATTCTACTCCACAACAGAAAAATACATTTCTCTCAAGTGCACAAGGAACATGTTCTAAGATAGATCATATGCTAAATGATGAAATAAGTCTCTGAAAATTCAAGAAAACTGAAATCATACCAGTTATAATCTCTGACTATAATGGTATGAAACTAGAAATCAATAACAGGAAGAAAACTGGACAATTCATGAATACAAGTAAATTAAACAATACTGTCCTGGATAACAATGGATCAAAGAAGAAATTAAATGGGGAAATAAAAAAAATCTTGAAACAAATAAATGAAAACAAAGTACACAAAATGTATGGGATACAGTGAAAACAGCTTAAAGAATGGGGGTTTATAGCAATAAATGCCTACATTAAGAAACAAAGAATATCTAGGGTGCTTGGGTGGCTCAGTTGGTTGAGCATCCAACTTCAGCTCAGGTAGGTCATGATCTCGTTGTTCCTGGGTTTGAGCCCTCCATCAGGCTCACTGCTGTCCACAAATGTGGGCATGCATATGGAGAAAACGGAATCCTGGTATGCCACTGTTGGGTTTGTAAACTGGTATAGTTATAATGAAAAACAGTATGGAGTTTCCTCAAAAAACTAAAAACAGAACTATTATATGATTGAGTTATTCTTCTTGTGGAAATATATCCAAAGGAAATGAAAACACCATGTTGAAGAGATACATGCATGCTCTATTCAGAGTAGCATTAATTAAAATAGCCAAAACATGGGAACAAATTAAATGACCCTGGATAGAAGAATAAAGAATACACACGCGCGCGTGCACACACACACACACACACACAGGCTAGAATACTATTCAGCCATTAAAAAGAAAATTTTGTCCTTCGTGACAAAATGGATAGACTTGGAGCATGTTATGCTAGTAAAATAAATCATACAAAGAGAAATACTTTGTGATGTCACTTGTATGTGCAAACCCTGCACAATAAACAAACAAAAAATCATTCAAAAAGAGATAAGATTTGGGGTTATCAGAGGCAAGGGATGAGTGGGTGAGGGAACTGGATAAAAGTGATCAAAACGTACAAATGTCAACTTACAAACAAATCCTAGGGATGTAACATACAACATGATGACTATAGTTAACACACCTGTATGGTATATTTGAAAGTCTTAAGAATAAATCCTAAAAGTTCTCAATATAAGGGGAAAAACATGTTTTCTTTTTTGTATCTATATAAGAGGATAGATGTTACACTAAATGTATTGTCTTAACCATTTCACAATATATGTAAGTCAAATAATTATGCTGTATACCTAATATTTGTATAGTGTTGTGTGTCAATTATATATCAGTCAAATGGGGGGAGGGGATAAAAGAAAATACCAAAAAGCAAATACCAATCAAGTGATAAACTAAAATTTGTACTACATCATACGCACTTTAAATCTTGCATGCAGTTGTTTCTCACATGTGTTTGATGTTTAAAAACCCAAGGATTTCACAAATTGATCAAAATAGATTTACTAAGGGTAAACTTAATGCTTCCAAGTGTCACCATGAAGGACTCTGTCTTTATAAGTGATTTATATAGTTACTGAGATTCTGATTATAGGGAGCTAGTGAATTAGAAACTGTGCCTTCTAATCCTTCATACAGTTGCTTTCACACCCGATAACATTCTGCCTTCCTGAAACAACAATATGGAAATCCACACTTACTACCAAGATTGCCATTACAAATGAGGTATTTTTATGATTTCTTTCTTGCTTTAGATGTGGTCGAAGCTATCATGTAAATAAAAATGCCAACACTCCTCATTGAATAATGGCTTATCATGGAATCTGTTGGTGCTTTGATCTTTGACTTTCTAGCATCCAGAACTGTGAGAAATATCTATTATTTAAAAGCCATCCAGCCTATGGTATTTTGTTATAGCAACCTAAACAGACTAAGATAGAAATGAAGATATGGCACCCAATATATAAAGGAAACTTTATTTAAAATAAGCAGTGTTGGAGGTGCCTGGGTGTCTCAGTTGGTTGAGTATCCCGCTGTTGATTTTGGCTTGGGTCATTCATGATCCCAGGGTCATGGGATTGAGCCCCATGTCAGGCTCTGTGTTCAGCACGGAGCCTGCTTAAGATTCTTTCTCTATCTCCCTGTGCCCTTCTCTCTTACTTGTGTGCTCTATAAAATAAATAATTAAAAATTACATAAATACATACAATAAGCAATGTTGGCTTATACAAAAACTTCAAACAATGTCATTTTTTGAGAGAGAGAAAAGGTGCAAGCAGGGGAGAGGGGCAGAGAGAGAGAATCTTAAGCAGGCTCCACACTCAGTGCAGAGCCTAAAGTGGGATTCAATCCCCGAATGCCTGGGATCATGACCTGAGCCAACATCAAGAGTCAGATGCACAACCAGCTGAGCCACTCAGGTGCCCCTTATTTATCATCTTGGAATAATTACAAACTGAGTAGACACCGTCTAATTACATACTACTTAGTTACTTAGACCAAGAGAATAAACTTATTAAATATAAACCATAAAAAGCCACCTCTCTCTTCATATACACAGAAGCAAAAATCTAACCTAAATTAGAATTTTTAATTTAACAACAGCGCATTTTAAAATAGGCACAGGTGCTGTTTATAAAATGTTTCTAAATTATCTATTATTACTTTCTTTAAATCTTTCTTCCAGGGTAAGCCTGAAGTTTGGGAGAGAAAAAGAAAACTCAGATAGTTTATTCCCTACAGAGATGTATCAGACTGTGTGCAAAACAGGTCACCCAGAGCCAATAGCAAAGAAATGATCACTGCTGATCACTACTGCCCTGTGAGCATCTTATGGTAGAAGATGAACTCCAAGTACTAATCTTCCTAAAGTTTACATAAAGTTTTACAGCCTACCATATTGATGTCTAGTTTAAAATTCATCTTTTTTTTAATCTCGTGGATTTCTTTCCACTGACATTTGATTAGTTTTTATTTTTACAAGTTAATTTGATTTTTTTCAGTAAGTTGTTAAAATAATTCTATGAGTCGTCAAGTTAATATTTAATGTTTTGGTATCCTGTAGAGAAACCTCAACCTGGGAGTCGTAAAGATCAAAACAAAACAAAACAAAACCCTTATAATTAGCTTCAATTGGAACAGCTTTTTTCTTAAAAATTGGCATGCTGTTTTATTCTGCAAAAGTGGTTTGGAGTTCTTTTCATTTCATTGTAAATTTTATTGGCTATCAAGTTGTAAGTACACTCTTTGATTTAATGTATTTTGTGTTTAAATCTTTTGGTCTATGTTGCCATCTTTGCTTACATCTAATTTATTAATCTGCGAGGTATATAACCAACATGAATTTGTGAGATTTCTGACTTTTCTATTCTTTTTCTTATAAAATGGGTTTTTGAGATTTCTTATAGTTCCAGCTTCTAATCTTACAGACTTTGTAATAATAACAAAAACTGAATACTGTGAAGTATTTTAGTTTACTGTCATTCTTACTTTATGATTTTTCATTTTTGTGCTTTGTTTCCATTAGAAACAAAATGGATTTTATACACATGCTTGTTTTGTCTTATAGTTTATACTAATTTCAGTTAAAGATTACTTTTATGTTTTCAAAATACCTGTAAATATTTTTAAAAGTCAACTCAAGAAATGGATTACCTTTTGAATAAATATTTCTAAATATTTGGCAAAACAACTGAGAATTTTAAAATGTTATTTTTTCTAACATTGCATAAATCATTATTTGTGTCCCATTTTAATTTGATTATAAATTGTTTAGGCTAATTCTTCTTAATCACTCATTTGAACAGTTTTGTTTTATTTTCTTTTTTTTTAAAGTAACAATTTCAAAGTGAACCGTTTTTTTTTTTTAATGTTTATTTATTTTTGAGAGAGAGAGAAAGAGAGAGAGAGACAGAGGGAGGGTCAGAGAGAAAGGGATACACAGAATCTGAAGCAGGCTCCAGGCTCTGAGCTGTCAGCACAGAGCCTGAATAGGGGCTCGAACCCAGGAACCATGAGATCATGACCTAAGCTGAAGTCAGAGGCTCAACTGACTGAGCCACCCAGGCGCCCCTCAAGTTTTTATTTAAATTCTAGTTACTTAACATATAGTGTAATACTAGTTTCAAGAGAGAATTTAGTGATTTATCACGCACATAGAACACCAGTGCTCATCACAACAAGCTTTGATAGTGCCCCAAATTAAAAATAAATGGCTTCTGGGGCAGCTGGGTGGCTGTACGTTAAGCATCTGACCACTTCAGCTCAGGTCATGATCTTGTGGTTTCTGAGGTGGAGTCCTGCGTTGGTCTCTCTGCTATCAGCACAGAACCTGCTTCAAATCCCATGTCCCTCTCTCTGCCCCTTACCTGCACACTCTTGCTCACTCTCTCTCAAAAGTAAACAAACATTTAAAATGTGTGTGTGTGTATACACACACACACACATATACACATATGGCTTCTGCCACAAGAAAGGACTTACTTTGATCATACCCTGATTTCTAAATTTCCAAGGAAAGGAATAATTGGCCCAGCTTTGACCAATTCAGTAGGCTTAAGGGAGGGATCATTTTTGAGCATCATTTCCATGTCCATCAATAAAATAAGTGCTATGATAACTAGGAGTTCTCAAATTACAGGAAAACAAACAATTACAGCAATCTGATAATTATAATAGATCTACAAGGCATATTAAGCTTTTACCTACTCTGGGATATGCTATGAGCATTTGCTGGAAGTTGTTATTTTGTATGTGTTACATGAATTTCAAATATAAACCCTGCATCACAAACATTAAATCAATTAAAATAATATTTTAGGTACATTTAATAATTTAAAATTTTGCTCAATTCCTTTCTTAATTCTACATATCTTTTGACAATTGTGTGTCTTCTTATGGGAAATACCTATCCAGGTTCTTTGCTCATTGTTTAATCTGGTTAAATATTTATTTATTCATTGCTATTGAGTCACAGGAATTCCTCACATATTTTAGATATTAACTCTTCATCTACAGTCTGCCAATATTTCTCCCATTCTATTGGTTGCCTTTTCATTTTGTTATTTTCTTTGCTGTGCACTAGCTTTTTATTTTAATACAAACTCACTTGTTTATTTTTAACTGTCTGTGCTTTTGGTGTCATAGCCAAAAAATTATTTCCCAGATTTTTGTCTTTCTCTCTAGTAGTTTCAAGGCTTTGGGTCTTAAGTCTTTTTTTTCTTTAAGTCTTAAATTTACTCCATTTTGAATTGACTTTTGTATATGGTGTGAGACGTGTCCAATTTTATTATTCTGCAAGTAGATATCCATTTTTCAACACCATTTATTGAAAAGACTAATTTTTCCCCATTGCGTGTTCTTGCCACCCTTGTCTAAGATCAGTTGCCTATCGATGTGTGAATTTTGGGGCTTTCTGTTCTATTTATCTCAATATCAGTTTTTATGACAGCACCATACTGGTTTAATTACCAATACTTTATAATATAGTTTCAAGTCGGAGAAAACTTTGTTTTTCATGCTCAAGATTGCCTTAGCTGTCAAGGGTCTTTTATGGTTCTGTGTGAATTTTAGACTTGATTAATATCTGTGAAGAATGACAATGAGATTTTGGTAGGGATTGCACTGAATCTCTAGGATGCTTAGGATAGTATGGACCTTTTAACAATATTAACTCTTTCAATCCATGGACACAGATAACTTTCCAGTCATCTGTGTTTTCTTTAATTGTCCTTCTTGATGTTTTGCATTTTCAGCATTACATGTCTTTCATCTCTTTGGTTAAGTTCATTCCCAAGTATTTTATTCTATTTATGGCTATTGTGAATAGGATTGTTTTTTTTTTTAATTTTCTTTTTAGATAAAAAGATAAAACAACTATTTTTATATCCTTCAGATTAATTTTTATATCAATTTACATTGACTTTGTACCCTGCAACTTTATTGAATTTATTAGTTCTAACTTTTTGAGTTTTTAGGGTTTTCTATGTATATGAATCATGTCATCTGTCAACATAGACATTTTTGGGCCTTCCTTGATGATTTGGATGCCTTTTCTTTTTCTTGCCTAATTAATTTGACTAGAAATATAGGACCATGTTGAAAAGAAGTGGTGAGAGTGGGTAGACTTGCCTTATACTGGATCTTGGAGAGAAAGCTCTGATTTTTCCCTAAATTGTAATGTTAGTGGTGAACTTTTCATATATGGACTTCACTGTGTTGAGGTAAGTTCCTTCTATACTTATCTTGTTGAGACTTTTAGTCATGAATGGATATTGAACTCCATCAAGTGCTTTTTCTACAACAACTAAAATAACTGTGTGGTATTTGTCTTTCATTTTGTTAATGTGTTATATCACATTGATTAATTTGCACATGTCCTAACATCCTTGCTTCCCAGGGATAAAATCCAATTGGTCATAGTGTATAATTATTTTTAATGTGCTGAATTTGATTTGCCAGTGTTTTATGGAGAATTTTTGCATCTATACTTATCAGGGATATCGACCTACAGTTTTATTCACTTGTAGTGTCTGTCTGGTTTTGGTATCAGGGAGATGCTGGTCTCATAAAATGAGTTTGAAAAGGTTCCCTCTTACCCTCTTGAACTGTTGGTGGGAATGCAAAGTGGTGCAGCCGCTCTGGAAAACAGTGTGGAGATTCCTCAAAAAATTAAAAAGAGAACTACACTACGATCCAGCAATAAACTACACTACGGAATTTACCCAAGGGATACAGGAGTGCTGATGCATAGGGGCACATGTACCCCAATGTTTATAGCAGTGCTTTCAACAATAGCCAAATTATAGAAACAGCCCAAATGTCTATCAACTGATGAATGGATAAAGAAGATGTGGTTTATATATACAATGGAATACTACTTGGCAATGAGAAAGAATGAAATCCTGCCATTTGCAGCAATGTGGATGGAACTGGAGGGTATTAGGCTAAGTGAAGTAAGTCAGTCAGAGAAAGACAGATACCATATGTTTTCACTCATATGTGGATCTTGAGAAACTTAACAGAAGACCATGGGGGAAGGAAAGGGGGGAAAAAGTTAAAGAGAGGGAGGGAGGCAAACCGCAAGAGACTCTTAAATACAGAGAACAAACTGAGTTTGATGGGAGGGGGGGAGAGGGGAAAGTGGTGATGGGCATTGAAGAGGGCACTTGTTGGGATGAGCATTGGGTGTTTTATGGAAGCCAATTTGACAATAAATTATATTAAAAAAAGGAAAAGAAAATGTTCCCTCTTCTATTTTATGAAAAAGTTTAAGGGCTGGTATTACTTCTTTAAACATTTGGTAGAGTTCACCTGTGAAGCAATCTTAACCTGGGCATTTATTTTTGGAAAAGTGTTTGGTTACTAATTCTGTCTTCATGTTTGTTACGGGTTTCTTCAGGCTAGTGTTGTTCAAATCAGTCATTTAATTTTTGTGTATTTTGAAGTAAATTTCTGCCTTGAGATATGCCAACATTGGCTTTATATTTTAACTGCTCTAATATTGGATGTACACTTATAATTATTATATCATCCTGTTAAATTGACCCATTTATCATTATATAATGACTTTTTGTCTGTAGGCAGTTCTAAACTTAATCTATTTTGTCTGATAAAAATATAGCCATGCCTGCTTTCTTTTGGTTACCATTTGCATGAGATAGCTTATTCTATTCCTTTACTTTCCACCTTTGTGTATCTCTAAACCTAAATTGGTTCTCTTGTAGGGGGCACATCACTTGATCTTATTCTTTTTAAAAATTCATTCAGCTACTTTATGCCTTTTTAGTATTAAGTTTAAGCCACTTACATGTAAAATAATTATCAATTGAGGGCTTAACACTGCAATTTTAAAATTTTCTGTTCTGCAGCTGTGTTTCTCTCTTCCTTTTTTTCAGTTTGAGATATAATTGACTTATAACTGTATAATTTTTACATTATAATAACTTGATTACATATATTGTGAAATGATTATCACAAAAATTTAGTTAACATTCAGCACTTTATATAGTTACAATTTTTTCCCATTTAATGAGAACTTTTAGGATTTGCTTTCTTAGTACCTTTCAAATATACCATACAGCAATGTTAATTATAGTCATAACCTCAGTACTTATCTTTTTTTTTTTAATTTTTTTTTTCAACGTTTATTTATTTTGGGGACAGAGAGAGACAGAGCATGAACGGGCGAAGGGCAGAGAGAGAGGGAGACACAGAATCGGAAACAGGCTCCAGGCTCCGAGCCATCAGCCCAGAGCCCGACTCGGGGCTCGAACTCACGGACCGCGAGATCGTGACCTGGCTGAAGTCGGACGCTTAACCGACTGCGCCACCCAGGCGCCCCAGTACTTACTTATCTTAAATCTCAAAGTTTGTACCCTTTGACGACCTTCCCCCAATTCCCCATCCCCCAATCTCCATGTCTGGTAACAATAAATCTGACCTCTTTTTCAAGAAGTTGGTTTTTATATTCCGCAGAGAAGGGAGATCATATAGTATTTGTCTTTTTCTGACTGATTTCACTTACGAGAATGCCCTCAAGTTCCACCCATGTTGTCATAACTGTAGGATTTCGTTTTTATGGATGAATAGTATTCCACGGTATACATAGGTCACATCTTCTTTATCCATTCATCTGTCAATGGACACTTGGGCTATTTTCATGTCTTAGCTATTGTAAATAATGCTGCAAATATATGAGTGTCCAGGCATCTCTTTGACATAATGACTTTATTTCCTTCAGAAATAGTCTCAGAGGTGGAACTTTTGAGTCAAATGTTATTTCCATTTTTAACTTTTTTTTTAATTTTTTTTATTTTTTTTTAACGTTTTATTTATTTTTGAGACAGAGAGAGACAGAGCATGAACGGGGGAGGGGCAGAGAGAGAGGGAGACACAGAATCGGAAGCAGGCACCAGGCTCTGAGCCATCAGCCCAGAGCCCGACGCAGGGCTCGAACTCACGGACCACGAGATCGTAACCTGAGCTGAAGTCGGACATTTAACCGACTGAGCCACCCAGGTGCCCTCCATTTTTAACTTTTTTGAGGAAATTCTATACTGTTTTCCAGAGTGGTTGAACCAGTTTATATCCCACCAATGGTGTACAAGGGTTCCCTTTTCTCCATACCCTTGCTGGGCATTTGTTATCTTGTGTTTTTGATGACAGCCATTCTACCAGGTATAAGGTGATCTCTCATTGTGTTTTTTATTTGGTTTTTCTCTGATGATCAGTGATGTTGAACACCTTTTAATGTACCAGTCAGCCATTCAAATATATTTTTGAAAGCAATCATGTCCTTTGTCCATTTTTAAATTGAATTATTTTACTATTGAGGTATAGGAGTTATTTTTTATATTTTGTATATTAACCCCTTAATAGATATATAGTTTACAAATGTTTTCTCCCATTCCATAGGTTGCCTATTCATTTTTTTATTATTTCTTTTGCTGAGTTTTTTCATTTCATGTAGTCTCACTTTTTTATTGTTGTTACTTGTGCTTTATATGTCATGTCAAAAAAAATCATTGCTAAGACCCATGTGAAGGAGATTTATCCCTATGTTTTCTTTTAGGAGTTTTATACTTTCCAGTCCTACATTTAAGTCTTTAAGCCATTTTTAGTTAACTTCTGTGAGCAGTGTAAGATATGGGTCTAGTTTCTTTCTTTTACATAAAAACATCCAATTTTTCCAGCACAATTTACCGAAGACACTGTTTTTTCTCCATTGAGTTTTCTTGGCTTTCTTGTTAAATATTAGTCGACTATATATGCATGGGTTTATTATTGGGCTCTTATTCTGTTCCACATGTCTGTTCTATGCCAGTACCACCTTATTTCACTTACTATACCTTTATAATGTAGTCTGCAAAGTTCCCTTGTTACTTATTTTTCATAGTGGTTTCCTTTGATGCTTTCCTCTTTATCTTTTGTGTATCTATTATGTCTTTTCTTTATGCTTAGCTCAAGGCTTAGATAAAACGTCTTGTAGTTATAACTGTCTTTTAAATTAACAACTTCAATTGCATAAAAAACTGTGTACTTTTACTCTTCCCACATGCTTTTTGTTCTTACAGCTAGAGAATATCTTTATATTGCGTACTCATTAACAAATTTATCTTTTAACTTTTATATTAGTTTTAAAGGTAATTTATATGCCATTATTACAGTATTACATTAATCTGTATTTGTCTAGTATTTACATTTAGCAATGAGGCTTATATTTTCATGAGCTTTCACATTGCTGTTTAGTGTGTTTTCATTTTATATTGAATAATTCCCTTAAGTATTTTGTGTGTATTGGGTCTGTTGGTGATTATTTAGTTGTGTTTTTGTTTTGATTTTTGTGTGTATTGGGTCTGTTGGTGATTATTTAGTTGTGTTTTTGTTTTGATTTTTGCCTAGGAAAGACTTGCTTCAGGTTAAAATAATTTTGACATTAAAATTATTCTTGTGTGTGCGTGTGTTTTTTTCTTTTAGCACTTGAATATGTCATCTCACTTTTTTCCAGACCTCTAGAGTTTCTACTGAGTAATCTACTGACAGTCTTACAGGTGTTCCCTTATATGTGGAGTTATTTTTCTCTTTCTGTTTTCAAAACTCTCTTCTTTGTCCTGGACTTTTGGCAATTTACTGATATGCAAATCGCTGTAGTCTTTAGTTGATCCTATTTGGGCACTTTAGGTCTCATTGATTAGATGTTCATTTCCTTCTCAAGACATAGAAAGTTTTAAGTGGTGGCTCTGGCTGGCTCTGAGGGAGCATAGTAGCATAAACTCAACGTACTCATCCTCTAACCTTAGGATAAGCCAAGACAGTGTGTGTCCTCAGTAGCCAAATTTGTGAGCAATCATGGCAATAGAAATCATTGCTGGGGTTCTCAGTGGCGGTGGCTGAGTGTGGGGCTGGTTACAGACATGGCCAAAGGGATCTATCTTTGCACAGGGTACTAGGGTGTGGGCCTACACATGATGTTGATGCTGGTCAAGAATGCAGCTGTGGGCAGAAAAGTAGTGGTGTCTGTATCTTGGCCACATGTTTGTACACGGTGACAGTTCTGGGACACAGGTGCACATGAAGTTATGGTCACACCATTGTCTAGGTCTAAGCATGCACAGAGGGACCACAAAGCTGGAGTTTGGGAGATGGGAAAGTACAAAGCAGTGGTAACACCAGGGACAGGGGTATAGCTGATATGCGGTGCTTGTGACACTAGGTCTGTTGCATAGTAGCTATGGGGCCAGGATTCAGCATGTATATATATGTGGCGTGGCCACAGACCTGGAGTGTGGGATGCTGGCACATGCAGAGCAGCAATGACACTGGCGATTCATGATGTGGGCGGCTGTAGAACAACTTCAGAGCCAGGGTCTGGGGTGCATTCATGCATGGAGCAATGGTGGTATCGGGGTCCAGGGCATGGGCACACATGAGGAATCATGGATCTGGCATTTTAGCATGTGCACAGTGGTATCAGAATCACTGATTCTGATTCGGAGTGGGGCACAAAGCAGTAGTTCCCTCTCTGTGGGTGCACACTGGCATGGACTCTGAGTAGCTCTGTCAGCTGTGATATGCACTGATAAAGAATGGAAGTGGGGTAATTTGTGTTGGAAGTGGTGATTCTCCACTAGAGGTATAGGTTTCCAGGGTCCTTCTGTTTTTTCCATTCCTTGTAGGGATGTTACAGGTGACTGGATCCCTGTTGATGCTGAACTATGAAGCAGTGGGGCACAGAGTGACGCAGGTAAAATTCCTCCTACTCTTGGCTGTTTGTTTTTGTGGGTGTGTTTCTTTTTTTTTTTTTTTAATTTTTTTTTCAATGTTTATTTATTTTTGGGACAGAGAGAGACAGAGCACGAACGGGCGAGGGGCAGAGAGAGAGGGAGACACAGAATCGGAAACAGGCTCCAGGCTCCGAGCCATCAGCCCAGAGCCTGACGCGGGGCTCGAACTCACGGACCGCGAGATCGTGACCTGGCTGAAGTCGGACGCTTAACCAACTGCGCCACCCAGGCGCCCCTTGTGGGTGTGTTTCAATGGGTGCTGCAGGTTTTGCAGTTGTTGTTTGTTTTTTGTATTTAAGAGCTTCCCCAGAAGATTTTCATCAGTTATTTAATTATTATTTTTGTGGAGGGGTCAAGCACCTGGAACTCCTGGTATATCATTCTTGATGCTATCCCTGCTTAATTACTTTCATTCAAAAATATAACTGGTATGTTTTAACAACCATATAATTTTTACTTAGTTCTATTGACAAAAGACATATCATTATATAATAAATGGATTAGGCACATATAGATAAATGAGGAATAAGTAATGAATAAGGAATTATAAAAAGCTAATGTTTGCCAGCTTAAATATCTATCTGGACCTTCAACTCCCTAAACATTTGTGAATTTGGGTGTAATCACAAATCATGAGAATAATTACCAAATCCAAAGGGTGACGCTGGGTTAATTAATCTTTAAAATTATTTGTAACTGTTTACACACTCAAGAGTACTCATCCTCTGGGACACTGCTTCTTTGACTCATTAAGCATTGTAGTTCAATAGTCTTTCCTTAAAAATGTCTTTATTCCTTAATATGAACCTTAGAATAACTTTATGTCTACATTATGGTTAAATAGGATTGTACAGGTCACTGGACTTCAACATTTACATGATCCATCATTCCATAGAGTTTGCCAAGAATGATTGGCTAAATAATGGAGGTGGCCATATGATAAAGAAGGGTAAGAGGCCGACTTCAGAGTTCACAATTTTACTTATTACTAACGTTGTTTGATGTTTAAGAGGTTTTTATTAATATTAGAAAAGTATTCTACAAATTTGACAAATTAAATATAAAAAGATTATGATATTTACTGGTATTGTCGAAAATTACTATCTGACCCATTTATTGTCATTTTAATAGACTACCTTGTAAAAAATAAATAAAAATTAATTCACTATGGTTTCCTAACATTAATTGCCTCCCTTTCAAAATCTATTCTTTATCTATGAGAATATATTTTACATAGTTGTAATGATAATATAGTCACAATTTTGATATATCAAAACTATTTAACTGGATAGCAATATAAACTTCATAATGATAATATTGAGTATATTATGACAGATTTGGCTAGCCATAGTTTTATATCAATTCTCCTAAGTTTTTATATAGTACTAAATATGTACCTGATGCATTATTTAAAATATTTTTTGAGAGAAAAAGAGAGGAGAGAGACTGAGCAGTGGAGGGAGAGAAACTTAAGGAGGCTCCATGTCCAGAACAGACCCTGATGCAGGGCTTGATATCTTAACCACAAGATCATGACCTGAGTGCAAATCAAGTCAGATGCTTAACAGACTGAGCCAACCAAGAGCTCCATAAAATATTAAATGAGTATTTAATAATCACTGACTTGATGATAGTTTTCAAAATAGATCTTCAGTTAAACAACTTTTTTTTTCCACACAAGCACAATTAATCTTAATGTTTTATCCATGGATGATTATGAATGGCTGCTTAAATTAATTTATTCTCAACTGTCATTCTTGTTCTCCCTCATATATATAAAAATAATGTATACAGTTTCAATCATATTGAACCCAAAATTTTGTTTTCTCCAGATTTCCAGTCATGTGAAACATGTCAGTAATATCAAAGTAAACACTGGCTCTAGTTTCAGTCTCACAAAACTTAAAAGAAGTTATATTGTGTTGTAGTTCCCACCAGTAATCCGAAAGAGGAGAGGTGTTCTTGATTTAAAAACTCAGTTTTAGCAAAAATAGAATTCAAAAATAAATATTTTTTTTTTTTATTTTGAGAGAGACAGAGTGAGCATGAGCAAGGCAGGGGCAGACAGAGAATCATAAGCAGGCTCTGTGCTATCCAGAGCCTAACACTGGGCTCAAACTCATGAATCATGAGATCATGACCTGAACTGAAGTCAAGAGTCGGATGCTTAACCAACTGAGCTACGCAGGTGCTCCCAAAAGTAGAATTTTGATAGGAAACACAAATATGCCCATACAGCATACACAAATACATGTATCTGTTGTCACATTACGCCTTCAGCAATCTAAAACAAGGCCTAATTTCTGGGTCTTTTTTAAAAAATTTTTTTAACGTTTATTTATTTTTTGATACAGAGAGAAACGGAGCATGAATGGGGGAGGGTCAGAGAGAGAGGGAGACACAGAATCTGAAACAGACTCCAGGCTCTGAGATGTCAGCACAGACCCTGATGGGGGGCTCGAACTCAAGGACCGCAAGATCATGACCTGAGCCGAAGTCAGATGCTCAACTGACTGAGCCACCCAGGTGCCCCTACTGGGTCTGTTGATATGCAATAAGGAAGAATAGTGGTAGGGAAATATCCACTTATGGTTGCTAATTCAAAACTTTACTTTTCAAAATTTTATTCCTCTGCTTGAGATTTCAGTTTTCAACTTTTGAACATCAATAGAAGCTTAAAAGATTATTTAAACATATAATCTTCTAATAAAAAGAGAATAATAGCCTTAAGATATTTTATTTGAATTATACAAAGGACAATTTTGGATAGGGTATTTAGATCTTTTCTTATTTATTGAGTCAGATTCTTCCCATACACACCTGAATGAAAGTCATCTCTTATTTTCCTTAGAGGACATGCCTAGGGGGTCTTTATGCCTTCTCTAAATCATGTGCAAGCTGGTGGGCTGTTTAAATACTATATTGGTTCTTAACACTAGTATATTAGAAGGGTGAACCCAAGTTGAATTATTAAAGTTCAAAATCATTTATAAAATGTCATCACCAGGAGCATTTACTTATCTATCATACCAAAATGCCATTAACATTCACAGCTCAAACATCAAAGGATAAACTATCTTTATTCCCACTAAAAAAGAGAGCTGTTAGAGATCCACATTCCTCCAAAGACATTTCATGGATTTGTGACTATCAGACACTTTTCACATTCAAATCCTCTTAGTATCTTAGTCACATTTTAACACTCAATATTTGTGTTTTTTGCAATCTCCTTAAATGCTGATTAAAAAAATAGTAATGGCAAAGATTATGATTTTTAACCAAATAAACACAAATATTGTGTTGCTTGACAGTGGCATTTGGTTCTAAGTAAAATTCCATTTGGTATTGAAATTGGTATTTCTTTCTGATAATACCATTGAAGAGAAATGATTAAAACTAATTTTGTTGGTAGAGGCAGTTCAAGATGGCTGCTCAGGAAGATCCTGAGTTCACCTCCTTCCATAGACACAACACAGCTACAGCTATATAAGGCACGATTCCCTCTGAAAACCCTTAGTAACTAGCTGAAGATCTCCTCTACAACAAAGGAAAAAAGTGCCACAATGAGACATGTAACAAAGGCAGAGATGTGGTCTTACCCAAACCCTCATGCCCAGCACAGCAACACATCAACACAAAGTTCTCACAAATATCAAACTCCTCTCTGAGGAGCAAGGGTATTGTACCACACATTAGGCATAATGATGTTTGAGACTCAACCAGAGAGTTGAGCCCCCCAAATGTTTAACTTTAAAACCCAACAGACTTACATCCAGAAGAACCATAGGTTCATAGGGAATGAAGTATTATTTAGTATTTTTTTAAGAGCACATATGCAGATAGTTGCACTGGGACCCAGACCAAAAGCAGTGGATTGAAAAGATGCTAGACCGTATGCGTGATTCATTTGCTAATCATAATTTGCCAGAGGGGCAAAAGCACCTTGGGACTCTCAAGGGACAAAGATGCTGGCAGGTACCATTTTTACATTCTCTACCTTGTCAGTGCCAGCACTGGCAATTGCCATTTTTGTACTTTCATTCTGACTTGCTAGAAGCTCCTCCTCAGCCAAGGCCAGAACTCCACCAGAGACATTGAATGCCTTATCCCCTGTGCTACTGCTGCAGTGGCCCTAAAGATCACAGACAAGTGCCTCACCTCACTACATCCCTCTTCTGGCCCAAAAAGGGGCAGCGGGTAGGTGTTCCACCCTCTTCATGGCCCTCCACATTCAGCAGGCATACACAGCCTACGTAGGGGATGTCACTTGAGTGCCAGGTTCTGGAGGCCAGGGTGTATTATGTTTCTGAGCCCAATGGGTCTAAAAGAATGAGAGAGACACTTCAAGAAACATCCAAGAACTAAGACAATAGTAAATGATAAGGTTCATAGCCTACACATGGCCACCCATTCAAAACCAGGAGAGAGTTGTTTCATTGAATAAATAGAAACAAACATAAGAAGCCAAGCAAAAAAAGGGGCGCCTTGGTGGCTCAGTAGGTTAAGCTTCCAACCTCGCCTCAGGTAATGATATCATGGTTCAAGAGTTCAAGCCCACTTCGGGCTCTGTGCGGACAGCTCAGAGCCTGGAGCCTGCTTTGGATTCTGTGTCTCCCTCTCTCTCTGTTCCTCCCCCATTTGTGTGTGTGCTCGCTCTCTCTCTCTCTCTCTCTCAGAAATGAATAAACCTTTTAAAAAAAAAAGAAGCCAAGCAAAATGAAGAGACAGAAAAATGTCTAATTGGAAGAATAAAACTCCAGAAAAAGGCCCAATGAAATAAACATATATAACTCTTTACTTGTTAAAGAGTTTGTAGTAACAGTCATAAAGATGTTCTTTTTTTTTTTTTTTCAACGTTTATTTATTTTTGGGACAGAGAGAGACAGAGCATGAACGGGGGAGGGGCAGAGAGAGAGGGAGACACAGAATCGGAAACAGGCTCCAGGCTCTGAGCCATCAGCCCAGAGCCCCACACGGGGCTCGAACTCATGGACCGCAAGATCGTGACCTGGCTGAAGTCGGATGCTTAACCGACTGCGCCACCCAGGCGCCCCAAGATGTTCTTTATGTACATCTTTATGTACATCTTCTAAAGAAGTCATAAAGTACATTACTACTGTACTCAGAAGAATGAATAAAGAGACAAGTTCAATAAAGAGAAAATATAAGTATAAAAAGAGGTCACAGAGCTGGAGAGTACAATAACTGAACTGAGAAATACACTAAAAGTGTTCAACAGTCAACTAAGCACTAGAATCAATGATCTGAAGATGGCATTAGAACTCACTCAAACAGAGCAGGAAAAAGAAAAAGTTCAAAAATGAAGATAGTTTAAGGGACCAATGGGATAATGTCAAGTGGAATAACATTTACATTATAGGGATTCCAGGAAGAGTAGGGACAGAAAGGGGCAGAAAACTTATTTGAGGATGTAATGGTTGAAAACTTTCCTAACCTGGGGAAGGAAACAGGTTATGCAGGAGATTTCCAAATGAGATGAACCCAAAGACACCTTCACCAAGACACACGATAATAAGTATGTCAATGTTAAAGAGAGAATCTCAAATGCAGCAAGAGAAAATCAACTTGTTATTTAAAAGTAATCCTACCTAAGACTATAAGCATAATTATCAGCAAATTTTGTAGGCTAGAGGGAATATAAGGATACGCTCAAAGTACTAAAAGCAAAACACTTCTAACCATGGATACTACACATGGCAAGATTATCATTCATAACTAAAAGTTCATTAAAGAGTTTTTCAGACATGCAAAAGCTAACAGAGTTCATCACCACTAAAATAGCATTACAGAAAATGTTAAAGGGATTTATTTAACCTGGACATAACATTAATTATTAATAAGAAAATGTAATGAAAGTAAAAATCTCACTGATCATCATAAATATGTAGTAAAGGAAGTGGATTAATCACTTACAAAACTAGTATTAAGGTTAAAAGAAAAAGGTAGTAAAATCAACTATACCTACAATAATTAGTTAAGGAATATAGAAAATAAAAATATATAAAATTTAATTTCAAAAATATAAAATAGGGAAGGGGAGTATAAATAGAGTTTTAGAATGTGTTCAAAATTAACTTGCTTTAAAATTAAAGGACTACTATATATATATATATATATATATATGTATATATAGGCTGTTATATGTGAGCCAGATGCTAACTACAAAGCAAAAACCTATAATAGATACATAAGAGATAATTGGAAAGAATCTAAACATAGAACTACAGAAAGTCATCAGACCACAAGAGAAGGAAGAGAAAAAGAAACGAGCATGGAGAAGCTACAAAACACCCAGAAAACTTATTAAGAACATGGTAATGAGTGGGGGCGCCTGGGTGGCGCAGTCGGTTAAGCGTCCGACTTCAGCCAGGTCACGATCTCGCGGTCCGGGAGTTCGAGCCCCGCGTCAGGCTCTGGGCTGATGGCTCAGAGCCTGGAGCCTGTTTCCGATTCTGTGTCTCCCTCTCTCTCTGCCCCTCCCCCGTTCATGCTCTGTCTCTCTCTGTCCCAAAAATAAATAAACGTTGAAAAAAAAATTTTTTTTAAATAAAAATTAAAAAAAAAAAAGAACATGGTAATGAGTATAAACTGATTAATAACTTCTTTAAATGTAAATGGACTAAATTCCCCAATCAAAAGACACAGCTTGCTAGAAGATCAAATAATGCCTAAAGATAGAAGGAAGGAAATAATAAAGATCAGATCATAAATAAATGAAAGAGACCAAGAAAAAAAAATATCAATGAAACAAGAGCCAGTTCTTTGAAAGGATAAGCAAAATTGGCAAACCTTTAGCTAACACACTATGAAAAATGAGGGAAGGCTCAAATAAATAAAATCAGAAATCAAGGAGAAATTACAACTGATGTCAAAGAAATACAATGGACCATAAAGAGAATACTATGAACGATTTTATGCCAACAAATTGGAAGATCTAGAAGAAATGGGTAAATTCCTAGAACATACGATATTCTAAAATTGAATCACAAAGCAGCAGAAAATTTGAGTAAACTGATTGCAAGTAAGGAGGTTGAACCAGTAATCAAAAAACTCCCAACAAAGAAAAAATTTGGAACTAAACAGCTTCACTGGTGTATTTTACAAACATTCAAAGAGATTCAATACCTAACCTTCTTAAATTGTTACTAAAATCTTCAGTGGAGGGAATACTCCCAAACTCATTTTACAAGGCCAGCATTACTCTGATACCAAAATCAGACAAGATCACTACCAAAAAAAAAAAACCAAAAAACAAATTAAAGGTCAATATTCCTAACAAACACAGATGCAAAAATTGTCAACAATATATTACCAAACCAAATTCAACAATACATTGAAAGGATTCATCCACAATGATCAAGTAGGATTTATTCCAGATATGTAGGAAGGGTTCAACATACAAATCAATATTACACACCATATTAAAAAATGTAGGACTACAATCATATATCCATCTCAATACATGCAGAAAATCATTTTTCAAAATTCAAAATCCATTTATCCTAAAATTTTGAACAAAGTAGATATAGACTAAATGTAACTAAAATAACAAAGACCATGGCAAACCCATAGAAAACATCACTCTCAATGCTGATAAGCTGAAAACTTTCCCTTGAAATCACTCACAATACAAGGTTCACTACTTTTATTAGTTTTATTCAACACAGTATTTGAAGTTCAAGCCAGAGAAATTAGGGGGAAATAAAAGAAAGATATGAAGGGCATCAAAATTGGAAAGGAAGATGTAAATCTATTACTATTTGTGAATTACATGATTTTATATCTAGAAAACCCTAAAAACTCCACCAAAAAGCTGTCAGTACTAATAAATGCATTCAGTGAATTTGTAGGTTACAAAATCAGTATACAAAAAAGTCTGTTGAGTATTTATATACTAACAATGAACTATCAGAAAGAGAATTTTTAAATGCCATTTATAATTGCATCAAAAATAATAAATATGTAGGAATCAATTTAACCACAGAAATGAAAAACCTGTACACTGAAAGTATTAAGACACTGATAAAAGAAAGTGAAGACAGGAGCACCTGGGTGGCTTAGTCAGCTGAGAGTCTGACTCTTGATTTTGGTTTAGGTCATGATCCCAGAATCATGGGATCAAACCCTGCATCAGGCTCCACACTGAGCATGGATCCTTCTTGAGATTCTCTCTCTCTCTCTCTCTCTCTCTCTCTCTGCCCTTCCCCCCACCGGTCCTCTCCATCTAAAATAAAATTAAAAAAAAAAGAAAAGAAAGTAAAGACAAAAAAGTGGAAATGTATTTCATGCCCATAGATTGAAGAATTAATATTGCAAAAATGCCCATATTACCTAAAGCAATCTATAATACAATGCAATCTCTTATCAAAATTTTAATGGCATTCTTCACAGGAATAGGATAATCCTAAAATTTATATGGAACCAAAGAGAGCCTGAATAGACAAACAACTCTCAAAACACACACACGTGCGTGCGCGCGTGCACACACACAGAAAAAGCAAAAACAAAACAAAAAAACAACAAAAAAAAACCCAAACAAAAAACCCAAAAAAACAAAATCCCAGTGCTAGAAGCATCATGACCTCTGATTTCAAACTATAGTACAAAGCTATAGTATTCAAAACAGTATGGTACTGATAAAAACAGAATATAAAATAGAGAAATTGGAAATATACCCACACATATATGGTCAATAAATTTACAACAAAGTAGACAAGATATAGAATTAAGAAAGGACAGTTTTGTTTTATTTTTCTTTTTTTTTACATTATATTTTAAAAAAATTTTTTAAGTTTATTTATTTATTTTGAGAGAGAGAGAGAGAGGGAGAGAGAATGTGAGCATGGAAGGGGCAGAGATAGAGAACACCAAGCAGGCTCCCCACTGTCAGCCTGGAGCCCAATGTGGGGCTCAAACACATGAACTGTGAGATCATGACCCAATCTGCAACCAAGAGCTGAACACTTAACCAACTGAGCCACCCAGATGTCCTCATAGTTTTTTTTAGTAAGTGGTGTTGGAAAAACTGGACATCCATATGGAAAAGAATTAAATTAGACTACTAAATTAGACCACTATCTTACACCACACACACACACACACACACACACACACACACACACCCCTCAAAACAGACTAAAAAGTTGAATGTTAAGACTAGAACCTAAAAAAAGTCTAAAACAAACAATAAACAAAACAAAAAACATAAGCACTAAGCTCCTGGACATTGTTCTTGGTTATCTATCTATCTATCTATCTATCTATCTATCTATCTATCTATCTTACTCTAAAGGCAATGATAACAAAAGCAAAAATAAGTGGGTCAACATCCAACCAAAAAGCTTCTGCACAGTGAAGGAAACTTCAACAAAGTAAAAAGGCAACCTACTAAATGGGTAAAAATATTTGTAAATAATATATCCTATAAGAAGTTAATATTCAAAATACAGAAAGAACTCCCACAACTCATTAGGAAAAAACAAGAAGTCTGATTAAAAAATGGGCAGAGGATAGGGGCGCCTGGGTGGCTCAGTCGGTTAAGCGGCTGACTTCGGTTCAGGTCATGATCTCGCGGTCCGTGAGTTCGAGCCCCACGTCAGGCTCTGTGCTGACAGCTCGGAGCCTGGAGCCTGTTTCAGATTCTGTGTCTCCCTCTCTCTCTGACCCTCCCCCACTCATGCTCTGTCTCTCTCTGTCTCAAACATAAATAAACGTTTAAAAAAAATGGGCAGAGGATCTAACAGACATTTCCCAAAGAAGACATATAGATGGCCAAAAAGCACATGAAAAGATGCCCAACATCATTAATCACTAGGAAAATGCAAACCCAAACCACAATAATATATCACTTCATGCCTTTCAGAATGGCTATTATCAAAAGGACAAGAAATTACAAGTGTTGGGTAGGATGTGGAGAAAAGAGTACCCTCATGCAGTGTTGGTGGGAATGTAAATTGGTACAGTCACTGTGGAAAACAGTATGATGTCCTCAAAATAATTAAAATTAGAACTACCATGTGATTCAGCATATCCACTTGCATCTATCTGAAGAAAACAAAAACACTAATTTGAAAACATTTATACCCCTTTATTCATTGTAGCATTATTTATAATACCCAAGATATTGAAACAACCTAAGAGTCTAGTGACGGATGACTGGATAAAGAAGACATGGTGTATATACACAATGGAATATTAGCCATAAAAAAGAATGGAATCTTGCCATTTGCAACAACATGGATGAGCCTTGAGGGCATTATGATAAGTAAAATAAGTCAGAGAAAAACAAATATTATATGATTTCATTTACATGTGGAATCTAAAAAACAAAACATATAAACAAACCAGACAAAACTAAACCTAACTCATAAATACAGAGAATATACTGGTGTTGCTACAGGGAAATGGGATGGGGTTGGGCAAAGTGGGTAAAGGGGATCAAGAGGTACATGCTTCCAGTATAAAATAAATAAGTGATGGGGATGAAACATACAGCATGAAGACTATCTTCCATTATATTGTGTTGCAAATTTTAAAGTTGCTAAATAAACCTTAAAAAGTTCTCATCACAAGAAAATAATTTTGTAATCTGTATGCTTATGAATGGTAACTAGACTTATTGTGGTGATGCTTTCACAATATATACAAGTGTATCATGTGGTACACCTAAAAATAATATACTCTATATCAATTATACTTTGGTAAAAATCAATGTAAAATTCATTAAAAGAAATAATTTTGACCACATAGTTGTGGGGACATTTCTGGGTTTTCTATTTTGTTCCACTTATCAATGTGTCTGTTTTTTTGTGCCAGTACCATACTGTCTTGGTGACTACAGCTTTGTAATATAACCTGAAGTCCAGAATAGTAATGCCTTCAACTTTTTTTTTTCAAGATTTCTTTGGCTATTCAGGGTCTTTTGTGGCTCTATGCAAATTTTAGCACTGTTTATTCTAGCTCTGTGGAGAATGTTGGTGATATTTTGATAGGGATTGCATTAAATGTATAGATTGCTTTGGGTAGTGTAGCCATTTATTTTCTTTAAATGTTTGTTTATTCTGAGAGGGAGAGAGCATGATTGTGGGAGGGGCAGAGAGAGAGAGAGAGAGAGAGGGAAGGAGAGGGAGAGGGAGAGGGAAGGAGGGAGGGAGGGAGGGAGAAAAAGGAAGAGGAAGAGGAGGAGGAAGAGGAAGAGGAAGAGGGAAAGTATGCCAAGCAGGCTTCGTGCTTTTAGCAACAGAGCCTGATGTAGGTCTCAGTCCCATGAACTGTGAGATCATGACTGATCAAAAGTCCATGCTTAACTGACTGAGCCACCCAGGTGCCCCAGGTAGTATAGACATTTTAACAGTATTTGTTCTTCCAATCCACGAGCATGAAATATTTTTCCATTTCTTTGTGTAATCTTCAATTTCTCTCTTAAGTGTTCTGTACTTTTCAGGGTACAGATCTTTTATCTCTTTGGTTAGGTTTATTCCTAGGTATCTTATGGTTTTTGGTACAATAGTAAATAGGATCAATTGCTTTATTTCTCTTTCTGCTGCTTTACTACTGCTGCATAGAAATGCAACAGAAGATATTTGAATATGACATATCTGATTAGAGTTAGTATCCAAAATCTACAAAGAACTTACCAAACTCAACACCCAAAAAATAAATAATACAGTTAATAAATGGGCAGAGACGTGCCTGGGTGGCTCAGTCGTTTGAGTGTTCAACTCTTGACTTCTGCTCAGGTGATGATCTCATGGCTCATGAGATAGAGCCCTGCATCAGGGTCTGTGCTGACAGCACAGAGCTTGCTTGAGCTTCTTTATCTCCCTCTATGTCTCTGCCCCTACTCCCCCCCTCTCAAAATAATAAATAAACAAACTTAAAAAAAAGAAATGGTCAGAAGACATTAATAGAAATTTTCCAATGAAGACTTATAGATGACAAACAAACACATGAAAAGGTACCAATATCACTCATCATCAGGGAAATACAAGTCAAAACCACAATAAGATATGACCTCACACCTGTCAGAATGGCTGAAATTAACAACACAGGAGACAACAGATGTTGGCAAGGATGCAGAGAAAGGGGAAACTCTCACACTGTCCATGGGAATGCCAACTGGTGCAGCCACTCTGGAAAAGAGTATGGAAATACCTTAAAAAGTTAAAAATAGTGCTTGCTTTGGTAGCACATATACTAAAATTGGAATGATATAGAGAAGATTAGCCTGGCCATTGCACAAGGATGACACTCAAATTCATGAAGCATTCTATATGATTAGGAAGATAATAAAACCTGGTAATTCCCACCCCGCCCTCCCAAAAAAAAAAAAAAAAAAAAAAAACGTTACAAATAGATCTACCCTATGACCCAGCAACTTTACCACTAGAGTATTTACTCAAAGGATACAAAAATACTGATTAGAAGGGGAACATACACCCAGATATTTATAGCAGCATTATCAACAATAGCCAAACTGTGTAAAGAGCCCAAATGTCTATCGACTGATGAATGAATAAAGAAGACATGGTATATATAAATAATGGAATATTACTCAACCATCAAAAAGAATGAAATCTTGCCATTTGCAACAACATGAATGGAGCTAGAGTATATTATGCTAAGTGAGAAAAGTCAGAGAAAGACAAATATCATGTGATTTTGCTCATATGTGAAAGTAAGAAACAAAACAGGTGAACATAGGGGAAAGGGCAAAAAAGAGAAGGGGACAAACCATAAGGGATTCTTAATTATAGAGAACACACTGAAGGTTGCTGGACATGAGGTGAGTGGAGGGATTGGCTGAATGGGTGATAGGTATTAACGGGGGCACTTGTATGGATGATCACTGGGCATTATATGTAAGTGATGAATCACTAAATTCTAATCCTGAAACTAATATTATGCTATATGTTAACTAACTAGAATTTAAATAAAACATTTAAAAATAATTTTATAGATACCATGTCAAAAAATAGGTTAAGACGTGTTTTAAAACACTCATAATTTAGATTTCTTGGGTAAAGAACAAGAGAGTAGCTAAATAGAGATCTATGTACAATATCAATCTGCAGATCCTAAGTGTCTTGTTTGGCTTGTAATTATATTCAAGCCTCAGGGGAAGATCAGCTTCTGGCAAGAGTGCAAACAGAATGTTTTTTCCTAATTACAAGTGTCCCAAAGTCTCATTTCCTGCTCCTTTTCCCCTTATATCCCCTCTTTATAGTCTAGCTTTTAATAAACAGATCCCTTCTACTAAATGCCTTCTCAATATCCCCTTTTCTGTTCCTACATCTGTAGGGCAATTTCCTACCCACCATCTCTCAGGTAACTGCTTTCTCTAAAATAAGATCAAATAAACCTAGTATCCTAGACTGACTCTAATATTAAATGTTCTTACCTTGTGTTCTTCTTTGAGGGGAGAGCTGGAATAAAGGCTTCGGGCACTGCCATTTCTAGGCTAGATTTCTTACTACTCCAAATGCCAGAGGGACAATTACTTATATTTTCAGTGCAGAATTTGATATATCTAGTCATAAGAAATCTTTACTAAATATGTATGCAGACAATAAATTTTCTGCCCTTATTAAAGTAAAGGATAAAAGTGAGAACTATTTTTAATCAAGCAATATTATGTATTACATGGATTCCATTTATAGTCTGGTTTTTGTTATTCTACTGGAAAGGAAAACACAATCTATGCATAGTGATGCTTAAATGACATTAAATAGTAATTTCTGTCACCAATTACCTTACTGAGTAAAATCCACAAATTATTTTTAAATATCAGAACAAGAGTGTATTCATGGTTATATGCATAAGATATACTGTTATTTTAATTTCAAAATTATAATTTATCTTACAACAGGCTAAGAAAAATACTGTAAAAACAATTCCATTTCATCAAATAAGACTTTTAATACACTACTAGAAATGTATGCTTTTATATGTATTTTGTGTATACATATATATATATATTCTTTTATGTGTATTTTGCTTCATGAAATCATATTCAATAAACTTCTGCAAGAGTAGGGAGAACAGTGTATTTTTCCTAAAATTTGAAAAAAAAAATTGTGAAGAGAGGACGCTTCACAAGAGTTATTTCATAACATTATATGCCACCCTGCTGAGGAAGATTCATGTTAAGCCAAATTCATTTTGTCTCCCCATGAATGCATATGGAGCTATTCTTTGAAACATCTAGGGAAACAGAAAAAATTCTACTGACGCTGAAGATATAATTTCTAAAAAAAGGTAGAAAGAAAAATACAAAATTCTTAATATTTAACTTGCATTTTTGCAACTTAAATGTATATATTGTAGAGTGTTCATATTTATAGGGTATGGAGTCTGCAGGAATCTACTCAAGTACCTAAGAGTGTAAAAACCGTAAAATAAAAAGAACTGATAGACTAGCTAGTTAGTATGACGACAACAAGACAATTTTAGATTCCAAAGTGTGTATTTTAAAAATTAAACCCTATACAGTGAAACTGGAGTAGCAATATTATTACATTTCTCGATATGTTGCTTAATTAAAATGTTCAGCTCATTTATCTTTTATGAATTATTTTATTATTTTTTCAGCACAATTGCCATTATCAAGGCATAGCTGTATAGGCCTGATACCAAAGCAAGTTATAATTTCATCAGCACCCATGGCTAGAAATTAAAATTTGCTAAGAAAAGTCATGCATTAATTTGTCTGATTATAAACAAATGACATAAAAATAGTAACATTATCTATGAGTCCAATTAAAAAGCATTACCAGCCAATCTATTTTTCCTACTGATCGCAAAAATTTCCTAATAAGAAGGAAAGAAAGTTAAAGTTACTGCACAACAGAGTTGTACAAAGGGAATTTCCGACAGCAACCAGAAGTTGCATTCGATTTAGTGTGCTGCAAAATTAGTTCTAGGGTTTTGACATATGATATAAATTTATCTCATATTGAGACTGTGGGGACTCAGTATTGCTTGCTGCATGCTATTCTAAGAGGCTTTTAGTATTATTTTGGTCTCCTGAAATTTGTTCTTACCTTCCCACTGAGTTTGAGAGAAATAGCTGGAGTGATCCTGATTGAAGGCAATACTCCCCACATTTGCCAGGTTCATGTTGAAGTTTTAAAGTTTTCTGTGATAAAGTGAGATGCTTCCTGGTATTTGTCAATTACACTTTGAAAAGCTTTTGGTTCTGACCTGTAGGTTGTAAATTTACTATTGATGGATCAGAAGAGGAATGTTTTAAAACTTGGAGGTGTTTAAAGATTTAGTTGGGGCTGAAAAGAGCCTTAAAACTCTCACATTGCCAGGAAAAGAGGTCCAAGAAACTCTAACAGCAGGCACATGGCTTGAAAAGAAGATTGTATCTTCAGTAATTACTGAACCCTGTTGCCACCTGTTCATGAAGCAGTTCCCAGCTCCCTATGTCAAAATGAATTGCTTCCTCTGCTCTGCCTCAATAGCACTTTGGGCATTCTCAATATCTCTCTTATTTATGTTACACTTAGTTGAATACACTTTTTTTCCCCAACAGATGACAAGTTTCTTGATTGTAGATAACTTTTTATTCATCTCTGTAAATTTTGCATATAGATTAATAACTGCTACTTAGGAGATATCATTGAAAATTGTCTGAACTAAAATGAATCCCAGAAGGCACTGTGCACAGGGTAAAGAAAATAAAAGAAGAAACTGAAATTAAAAACTAACAAAACGTATAAATCACACACACTCACGCATACACACACACACACACACACACACACACACACACACACACACCATAAAAGAGTTAAGTCAAATACAAGAGAATCGGAATTCCCACAAAAGTAGAGTAATGGAAGAGCTTCCTAAAATTATAAAATATGAATGTTCACAATTTTTAAAAACGATTGGTGAAGTAATAGAAATCACAGAGGAGATACTTCTCCAAAAAGACCGCCCCCTGCCCCCTGCCAAAAAAAAAAAAAAATTAGAAAAAAGAGAGCATAGTTAGGTAAATTAAGTATTAATGGATAGGATAAACAGCAAATTAAGCACAGTGGAAAAAGAAAAATCAGAATCTCATCTTCAGGTAATGATGAACTAGCAAATTTAAATAAAATCTGCTACTGAAATAAATAGGAAAAAAACTACATGCACACGCACACATTCCCATGCACACACACACATGCACCCCCCCCCCCACGTATATTTCAATTCTTCTTGCAGGTATTGCTTAGGCAAAGTCAGGGAGACAACCTAATGGAACAGCTTCGCCTTGAGTACGGGAGATAATTTTTCCCTTGGGTTATCTCATGACCCCAGCTAAGAGTTTCAGAAAATTAGTTGTTTCAACAGCCTTTTCCTTTGGTGGTTTAAAAAATGGAGTTAAGAGTATGCCAACAAGGTGAGAAGGCAGACTGATTCTGGTAGAAACCGTTGGTTTTAAGTTGGCAGTTCAAGATGAGGGAAAATGTGACTTGGAAATACATCCTTGACATTTGGGAGCTCTAAACTGTCTTTAAGTTATCACAAACACTGGAACTGGATGGAGATGATCCATTGGAATAATTAATGCTTCTAATCTTGCTCTTGCCCTGAACTAACAGCAAGAGTACATGGTCTCTGGAAAAAGTAGACGTAACTTTAGTCATCAATTTATACATAAAAGGATTCATTAAAAAAATCCCTAGAACACAGAAAAAATAATGAAGACTTAAAGTTATAAGAAAGCTATAAACTCCAAATAACCAGTAACTATTATAAATACTGATCATCCAAGTGCATCATTTACAGGAGTAAAGATTATTAGGGTTAAATTTTAGCAACACACAGATTTTAAGAAAAAAATATTAAAACACAATAAATTTAAAAGAACAGGGAGAAAAATATTTACTATGCAAACAATTCATCAAGGGAAGCTAGTACAGGTTTATTAACATCAATTAAGGTAAGCCTTGGGGCAAAAAGCATTAAAGGAATAAGAGACAAGATAGTAAAATGTTAAATTTATCAAAAAGATAAAAATTCTTAATTTGTATGCAAGTAATGGTATGGCCTCAAATATAAAGCATAAACTGACAGAAAATAATAAAAAAATAGATAAATCTGTAATCACAGGGGAACATTTTAACACACCTGTCTTAAAATCTAATAGAAAGCAAACAAATTATTAATAAGAATATTGAAGGTATTAAACAAGGTGATTAAAAATATTGGCATAATTGATGTTATATGTCCAAATTCCAAAATACACATTCATGTCAACACCACACTTAATGTTTAAAAAATTAAGTTCATCAGGGTATAAATCAAGATGTGACAAATGACAGGAGACTGAATTTATATAGACCTGCTGTAATCAATGGAAAATAAGCTAGAAACTGTAACAATAAGATAACTGGAAAATACCCATATGTTTGGAAATAAATTTATAAACCAAAGGTCAAAGAAAAATATCAGAGGAAATTAGAAAATATTTGAACAGAATGACACTGGAAATGCTAAATATCAATAATAATTATAGAGACAGCTGTATTAAATATAGAGAGGTAATATTACACGATGAAATAGATAATCCAAAATACAGACCAGGTATATACTGGCATTTGGATTACAACAAAAATGCCACTGTAAAGTGGTGGGGAAAGAGTCATCTTTTCAATAACTAGTACTAGATAAATTGGACATCCACATGGAACTAATGAAACTTTCACACTCCTGCCTCTTGTCTACACACAATGGATAGTTCAAAGTAGAATTAAGAATGAAATATCAAGGAAAAAACAAAAATGTCTTAAACATGATATAGGATAATATTTTTAAAAACTTGCTATAGAGAAAAATCTTGTAAAACATAGAAATCATTAAACCTAAATAAAAATTTAGAATGTGTTAAATATCTCTATTTGTTAATAATACTCAGTATATGAATTTGAAAGAGAAGCCACAGACTGAAATTACTTACAATATATAACAAAGCAGTCCTTTGTTATATATTGTAAATAAATATAAAATTCCTACAAATCAATAGAAGTAAGGCATTTAGCTCATTAAAAAATGGGCAAAAAAAAAAAAAATGAATTGGTACTTCAATGCTTGAAATTAGCTACTAAAGAGAATGTGTATACTAACCCTAGAAGTACATCTGAATCATTCTGGGTTTGAGCAGACTCCATATGAGTAATATGGACTAAGGATTTATTATTGGAAGCAAACCTTCCTCAAGTGTGGGAGCTGGGGGTCAACAGTCTAGGTAAGGCTTTTGGTTTGAGGGTGGGCTCCTGATGTCAGAGGGCTGGTAGTGAAGAAGGAAAGATGGGGATGAACTGGGAAGAACAAAGAAAAAATAGAAATTCCAAAGAAGTTATGAGGACAAACTGAAAAATTCATGAGGACAAACTGAAGCACAGAATGGCAAGCTGGAACTCTATCCTGCCACTAACCATCCCGTCTCAATGATAGGCAGGACATCCAGCATGTGCTGGTGCCCTTTACCTCAGAGCTGCATGTGTACCTGGCTTAGAATTCAGACACCCTGAAGCTGGCGACCATCGGCAGCAGCGCCTGGCTTGGCACTGAAATAGCTACTGCTTACCTTTTTCCTTTTAATTTCACACATATTTAATTGCCTTCTATTCATTCCACAGGGATGGGAGATGGCTAAAACTGACACTCAACACTGGACAGCGGAGGTTGACAGGAGTTTTAGCAGACCCATATACCTGTAGTCTGGGGAAGGAGGACACTGTGGCAGGCAGGTTGACACGAGGTTGCATTTGGAAACAGTACAACCAGGGACTGTGGAGGCAGCTTTTGGAGTGTCAAAGTGGTGAGGTGCCCCCTAGTTTCCACAGGAGGACTTGATCCTCTTGTATGAATAACACACATGGTAGCAGGGAACTGAAACCCACCATTCAGGGATAAGACCTGCTTCCTGTCTCCTTGGAAAGGAGGGAAGTATGGCTAGGAGACCTTAACTGAGTGAACAGAATAGGAAGGGGAACCTGCACTCAAGCCATGGTATGCCAATGATCACCCAGTTGAAATATCTAATGTGACCCCAGTGAAAATCCAAACAGGAACTTCAAAGATTTAAATTTATTGTATGACTTTTTTTTTTGAGAACGCCTCCTTTTTAAAAAAATTTATTTAAATCCAAGTTGGTCAACATGCAGTGTAGTACTGGTTTCAGGAGTAGAACCCAGTGATTCCTCACTTGCATCCAATACCCAGTGCTCATCCCAACAAGTGCCCTCCTTAATGCCTATTTAGCCCATCTCCCCACCCACTTCCCCTCCAGCAATCCTCAGTTTCCTCTCTGTTAAGAGTCTCTTTTGATTTGCCTCCCTCTCTGCTTTTATCTTATTTTTTCCTTCCCCTCCCCCATGATTATCTGTTGTGTTTCTTAAATCCCACATATGAGTGAAATCATCTGATATTTGTCCTTCTCTGAAGTATTTGCTTAGAATGTTATATAAGACTTAACGAGAGAAAGGGGGACTTTGCCGCTGCTTCTCCATTTAACAGCTCAATCTGGCCTATTCTTTAACATAAGAAGACTGAATTGCATTTCATGGCAGATCACTACAACCTTTACGTGTGAACTCATCCAGTAAGTCCCCCATTATCTAAGAGCCAGAATTATTCAAATTGCTGATTCTAGGGGCGCCTGGGTGGCTCAGTTGGTTGAGCGTCCGACTTTAGCTCAGGTCATGATCTCGCAGTCCGTAAGTTCGAGCCCCACGTCGGGCTCTGGGCTGTTGGCTCAGAGCCTGGAGCCTGCTTGCGATTCTGTGTCTCCCTCTCTCTCTGCCCCTCCCCCGTTCATGCTCTGTCTCTGTCTCAAAAATAAATAAACGTAAAAAAAAAATTAAAACAAATTGCTGATTCTATTCAATCACCAAATATTTTGCTATCTATGGATTTGATCAATATGTTTATTCAGTGCCTATTTCAAAAGTCTCTCAGCTTTAACTTGCCTTCTCTTCTGAAGAGACACAACATGCCTTTACCAGGCTACCTCAGCAGCCTTTCCACTGAGCACAATCTTTGCAGTCACGATCGTAAGTGCATCCACCTACCTCCAGCATCATGAGAATGACATGACACATATGAAAGCCCCAATGCAAGACCTCGTCGGGACACTCCTTATTCTTGCTGGAGCTCCTGACAGTGACCAAAACACACATTTAACTTCTTAGAATGTACAATGCTGGGCCCTTGAATAAGGCATTTAATGAAAATTCCATCTTCCCCATAGGCTTGGTCAGATGGTTTATTTCACAGTCATAATGGCTTCGTTACAAAGTGGGAAATGAACAACCTGCTGGGTGTCACTATCACCACAGGCATTAGGGTAAATTAATGCCCCTTGGGTACACACACTACCCACACCAATAGCTCACAGATCCCTCAATTGTCTGTAATGGCCATAAAGGCCCTCTAAAATTCATTTGGATGACAACATCAACTGTGTGCACTCACTCTTCTGGTCTAGTACCTAGTTTGCTCTCTAGGGAGGAACGTTTCCAACTCCCTAAAGTCTGAGTTATCCCCAAGATTTAAATTGATGGCAAGACATCCATTACAGAAACTGGTCTGGATCACCCATCAGCAGAACCAAGCGGCATTCAGAGATCTTGGAACGCAGGAGGTTTATTTTACACCAGTAGGTTCAGAGAAGATCATTCTCCAGAGATCTGAGCCCACAGCATCAACAGAGGGGACAATTTATAGTCTATTACTTCCGCAATGCTCATTAGTAGTAATTTGGCGCCTGAGGCAAGCGGGGTGGGAAGAAGGACCCAGAAGGGAAGTCTTCAGGTAGGTACTGAAATTCCCTTATCAGTCCTTCGGCCATCATATAACACATTGTTCCCTATCATCCCCTGCTTTGATGCCCCTTTAAACAGACCTAGGCTGTATTCGAGGGGATCATCTTCATTTATTACAGGCTGGTTCTTTTTCTGAGTTCCCTGACTTTGCTTGTGACAATTCCTGACTGGTTTACAAAGTACCAGCATTATTTTCCAAGGAAGAGGAAGATGCCCCCTTTCTCAGCAGTGAGGAGGTCAAGGGCCCATCTGTTCTAGAGGGAAACTGCTGCCAGGGAACTTATTTGGCTCTGTAAGGACACTAGGGAGTCAGCCACTCGTTAGTCCCACAGAAGAGCCTATGTCTCCCATGCCAGTCCCTATCCCCATGGCTATTCCTGCCCCAGGCGGCCTGGTAGTAACACCGCTCATTTAGCCTAAAGCTGAAGGTTATTCTAAGCACCAACTTGTATCCTGAAAATTATTTAATTTCTTTTTCCTGAAGCTAGAGGCATATACATCATTGTAAACACTTTCCCAAAATGGCATTGGCAACCTCCTTACTGGCAGGCAAACCAGCAGACCGAAAGAGGTTACAACACATTTACGCTTTTACACCCCCCAAATTCTTCCATTGAAAGTGCCCTGCTCTCGCAAATGGGGCCCAGATTAGAGGCAACCAATACCAACAAAACATTCTATCTATAAAGACAGTCTATTTATTTTATCAGACTGGCGATTCCTCAAGCATAGGAATGGCTTGTAGACCAGCCAGCTTCTGGGGTGTGGCTGGAGCAGGGCTGAAGATCCTAAGAATGTAGGATTCTCATATTCCTTAGTTGACCACCTTACTGATTTTCAAGATATATTATTGTATCATTTCTATGATATGCTTCCCTTCTTTTGGTGAGGTAGAAGGAGCAACCGTGCAATGTTTTTTGTTTGTTTTTGACCATACTATATGCATTTCAAGAAGAAAATTTACTCATTACCACTAGCAGTAAAATAAAAGCCAAAGTTCTTTCATAAACCTTAGTACCATCGTATGTGTCTGTCACGAACATTTTACCAGCGATGTCAACAAGTCCTATTATTAAGAGAAAATCTTGTTTAGAAAACTCGAGTTCCATTATGGAACACTTAAAATTCTTAGATATTAAAATTCTACTCTCTAAGCTAAGAAATTATATTTAGAACTTATATATAAATGTATCAGTTTACGTTTGTATGTATGTAATGAATTTCTACAGGAAGACAGGAAAGAAATACAATGGAAAATATTGTTCCTTTTTTTTTTTCATGCTCACTTTTGTTTGTGATTTTACTTACAAGGAAGGGAACAGACTTATAGTCCCCAGATAAATCTTTTCTAAAGGAAAATAGAAGTAGATACATTATAATGGAGGCAAAACGTTAGTCACAGGGGTTCTTTAATATATTGCCCCCAGCCTTGTCAAAAAGTATAAACAGGAACAGAGAGCACATTTCTCCTTTGGCTCTTCTAAGCATTCTGAAGTTCTTCAAGTCAACTACCTTCTGAAGTAAAAAGGTAGTGATAACGCTCTTTATTTCTATAGTTGGTAAAGATAATAAATAAATGCACAAACGAATGAACACACTGCTGAAAACAGAAAATAACATTTTACTTGCTCGTTTGCTTTTAACTCTTTAAAAAAAAATTATTACAACCTCTGAACTTGTAAAGCATAGGGATTAGGTTTTAATAAGGACCGTAATGAGGCATATGTCCCTGTTTACTTTTGTTCTCTTAAATGTTGTCTTTGAGGTTTGAGTGGAGATCTTATAACGTGATAATAATCAAAACTTCAAAAGCATCAAATGGTAACAATGTTTCAATAAAACTTCAGAAGCCTTGAGCACTAAATGATAAATTCTAAATGACATGACAAATCCTTCAAACAGGCCATGTCTTTAAAATGTATTATCATTCTTGATCAGTAAAAATAAACAATTTTCAGGGGGAAATTGATCAAATTAATGCCATATTATTGTATAGTATGTGAAATCTAATATATTATAAAACAATTGTTTTACTGCATATGAGGAAAGAGTAATGATTGGGCCAATGAACATCTCTAAAACTGATTAGGTACATTTATCACTTTAATTTTAGGCAAAACATTCATATTTGATGTTATCCACCTAAACGAGGAGTGGGCAAATCAGGCCCACCTTTTTATAACTAAGGCTATATTGAAACACAGCCAAGTCCATTCATTGGCATATTGTCCATGGCTGCCTTTGCATTATAAAGCAGAGTTCTGTAGTCATGACGACACCAGATGGCTTGCAAAGCCAAATATTTTACTCTCTTGACCTATACAGAGCAAGTTTGCTGACACCTAAACTAGAACATTAAGTTCAATCACACATATTTGGTAAGCATTATTTAAATATCTTCTATACTTTCATTTATATAGTTTGATCTAACATTAGTGAATCACCATCCCTATTCCTAATATCCTATTGACGTTATAGTCAAGGAATACTAGAGGGATTTTGGACTGGAATCAAGACATGTTTCATTTTATTAAACCATAATATAAATTATGGTATTCCAAAAATATATTGGTTAATAATCTTAGATAAATTTTAATCGGGTGTTCTCAAAAGGGAAAATAGGGATTAACTGATTGATCTCACGCAGTATGGAACAGCATCTCTTTCTTCATATTTCCAGATTGATTCAATATCCTATTATGTATAAATTTAAAAAATTTTTAATTTAAAAATTGATATTGATGAAAAAGAGAAGTATATTAAAGCAAGTTTGGAATGGGAATTGCAAAAACACCAGGACCTTGAACTTGTATTACTGCAGTGTAGATAAAGAGACAGAGGAGGGAAAGTCAGAGGATCTTACATTCTGTAGTGTTTTCTTGGGCAACGCCAATTTTGAAGCAATTGTATCTTGAAAAGATGTTGGAGGAACTTGTTGGCATATGTCTGACATATGTTATAAGTGTAGACCTCCGTTAACCCAAGTTACACATGGTATTAAAGCACCATTATGATTTATATCTTTTGTTTGTTTGTTCAAACTCTGGTAATAAGGGAAGAAAACATTTTCAGTTGTCAAATTGTATGCAACCAATTGCATGCTGTCATTCACTTTAATTCCTGAGGTATGATAGGTACTAAATCTACATCAATTCCTATGATTTTATTATAATAATTAAAATTACAGCCAGCAAGATAATGGGATCATTATTCCAGGAAGAGAATATATTGTAACAGAGTCAGAGTAATTAACTAATAAATATTTAAAGTGCATTTTAAAGAGAATTTTTTTAATTGTATGGTTATATAAATTTCGGAATTTGTGTGAAAAGAATTTAAAACTCATTTAATTAATCGGCCATAATTCAGATAGTCTAAATAATGTTTTGTTCAAGAAAACACACAAATTCAGGCATGAAAATAGGAAGGCACAGTTTTGACATACTATCAAACACAAGAAAGTAGGAGGAAACCAAGTGGAGCTTAGTAGCATTGTGCAGAGGATTAAAAATGCCTGACAACACATAAGGATGTTTTAGAACTATAAATAAAATGTGTTGATAAGTAGGAGAGCCCAAGACCCTCTTAAGCACTGCATCTGTTATTTTTCTCATGCTAACATAGCTGGTGAAAACCAGTAGTAAATGATATCTCTCCTTTCTGTAAAAATCACTCCATGGAATGAAACAAAGGAACACAACCATGGGAGCTGGTGAATTTCTTTTTCTAGGTACCCCTAGTGTCCACGTGAGTGGAGGTAGCTCCTCCCACCCTCCCACTCTTGTGCTGACAAAGAGGATTTCATAACCAGTGACTGCAGGACAGTAATACCCAAATGTTTACATACATTATTGATTAGTTCCCACTTTGAAAGCTAAGATAAGCCTACCCTAAATTTTTAAAAACATGCTATACACAGATATTTTAAAGCACATTCACAACAACTGCCAAAGCCATTTCCAAAGAAGGCTCCAAAAAGATAATTCAAGCAGGAACGACAGAATGGGCAAACATTGCATATCTCATCCAAAGTGACTCTTCTGAAGATAAACACATACTGAGATGGATAGGCCTGCTGTGTTTGCTACAAAATCAGTCTCATTAGCCAATATATATGAATATATTTTCACACCTCATATACTTCTGAATCCAAATCATAAGACTATCTGCTTCAATTAATGAAAGGCAGATTACAAAGGGAAAGAGGAGCACCTAGAGAATTATACTAGAACAACAAAGCTATTAGTAACACTCAGCACAGAAGCACTGGAGTGTTTTAAGTAAAAAGCACTGTTTACTTTTCTAGTCCATGTTCTAAAGGCAAAATGAAACCTTTAGGTACATTTGCATACATTAATACCAGAAGGAGTGTTAGGAAATATTAAAACCAGTATCTAATCATCATCTGTTTTGATTGTCTCTCCAATGATTTCAAAAAGCATGTGTTAAGTGTACTAGGAAAACTATTTGTAAAGAAAATAAATAGACTTCGGCCAATGAGCTATTCTCTGAAATGAGGTCATCTGACCCTATCTCAGTTAATTATATTGTTTGACATGCCAACTAATAAGAGTCCTTCCATCTTTTTAAAATATATCTTGAGTATGTTTCCATCTGCTAAAGCTTCTATCTGGTTCACTTCTTCTTTCTAGACTAGATATTAAGACTATCAACACTTTATTTTTCCCTAGTCTCCTATTCACTGATATGCACAGTGCTCCAAAAAACATGCTTCATTTACCAGGAGAAAGAACCCTGCAGTGTATCTCAAGCCTGAAGGAATTGATATACAGCACTTCATTTGGAGGCCCAGTTAATGGAAATGATTCTGGGGCACACTGGTTTCTTATAGGTATTTCATTGCTGAAAAAAGCAGTTTAAGTCTCAATAGTACATCTAAAAGAAAACCAAAGCCATTTCAAGTGGTAAAATAAGAACTAAAAGAGTGATCAAAAACACTTAAGGTATATATATATGTATGTATATGTATGTATACACACACACACACACACACACACACATACACACATGTATGTGTATGTTTGTGTGTAGTTGAAAAAACTAAATTAGCAAAGGCTAATTGATTTCTCTATTTTCTAAAATTATGTAGACATCTAGTCATTCATTAGTGACCAGTTATCTATCCTATCAGAGGTCAAATTTAAAACTGGAGAAACTAAGTCAGAAAAGGATTTAATTTTCATTCCAATAACTTTTCAAAAGTAAATATTGTTCAGATTGGAGTCCACAGGGGACTCTGGGCATTTAAGGTGTTACATTGTTAGATAAATGACACAAATTACAGAAAGTAATTACTGCAACTTTACTGAAGAAATATTTCCTTAATTGGAAGTGACTTTCCTGAGCAAAATTTTTAAAAACATGATATTGTTATAATTTTACTGTCGAATCTTTCACCTAGCATCTGATATATTATGTCCGCCCATGTCTTCAACTGATCCTGCAGCTGTGCATTCAGACAAAGGGTGATGAGGACATTGGAGAAAGAGAGCTAACAAAACTACCCTTTTAAATCCATTTTCTCTTCTGACTGTGGCTAACCAGGAATACTTTCTAGAGCAAATGAGCAGCTTTTGGCAAACTGGAACCACATACCCTAGGGGACCACTGCAGTATGAGACCAATGATCAATGATTACATTCCTGACCCTTAAAGGTGCCGAAAAACAGGTTTTCAGCTCCATGCTGATTTTCCAGTAATAATTGAGTAATACCTTATCCATCTCCTAAATTACTGAATTAGCCTAGCTATCAAGACAATTTACTTAACCACATTCCAAAAATAGAACTATCTCAAATATTCAAACTAAAAATGTTTAAAATATAACTTATAATCCATTACCTCACCGGCCATCTCTTTTTCCAGTGCCTGCTATTTCTTAATTTTTTAAGGGCACAATATTGTCAACTATAGGCACAATGTTGTACAGATCTCTAGAACTTACTCATCTTGTGTAACTGAAACTTTATTCCCAGTGAACAGCAACTCCCTGTTCCCCTCTCCCCACCCAGTCCTTGGCAGCTACCATCTATTTTCTGTGTCTATAAGTTTGACAATTTTAGTACCTCATGTTAGTGGAATCACACAGTATGGCTTCTAGATCTTGGCCATTGTGAACAATACCACAATGAACACGGGGCAAAAGACTTGAATAGACATTTCAAAGAAAACATGAATATAAAATGGCCAACAATACCTAAAAAAGATGTTCAACATCACTAACCATTAGAGCATTTTTAATCAAAACCACAATAAGGTATCACCTCATACCTGTTTGAATGGCGATTATAAAAAAAAAAAGGATAGGTGAGAATATGAAGAAGTTTAAACCCTTGTATACTGTTGATGGTGATGTACAACAGTGCAGCCACTATGGGAAATAGTATAGTTGTTCCTCAAAAAAAATTACCATATGATCCAGTAATCGCTCTGTGGTATATATCTATACTAATTCTGCAAGAAAACAGAGGGCATAAAAGCAATCCTTAATTATTTTATGAGTTCAGCATTACCTCAATATAAAAATCATATATTGACATTGCAAAAGGAGATTCACATGAACATAGACACAAACATCCTCAATTAAATAGTAGGGGAAACCAGCAACTTAGAGAAAACATAGTGTATTTTAGCCATTTTGGATTTGTACAAGGAATACAAAAGTTAATTTAGCATTCAAATACCAATGAATGCATTTTACCGTATTACAGAATAAAAAAAAAGCTTATGATAATTTCTAACACAGAGCAACCATTTGAAGAAAGTGAGCAACAATTCATGTAAATATGTAAATATATTTGCAGCAACCTAGAAATAGGTGAGAACTTTAATGTGATAAAAGACATAAACTAAAATTCTACAGCTAACATTATACAGGAAAACCTTAGTTTGTGAGCATAACTCATTCTGGAAGCATCCTTATAACACAAAGCACTTGTATATCAAAGCAAATTTCCCCATAAGAAATAATGGAAACTCAGATGATTCATTCCACAACTCAAAAATATTCATATAAAAATTATTACAATACTGTAATATAATACAAAAAAATAAAGAAAATAAAAAATATAAAGAGAAATAGACAAATTAACTTGCATTTACCTTGAAGAGCTTTATGGCTGGTGTGAGGGAAACAAGAGAAATGAGGGTTATTGTGTAGGACGACTTTCACTACCCATAACAGATATTGACTTACAGTACAGAATTAATGAACTCTTCTCATATACTGTTTTAATGTAATTTGCAGTGGAGCAGCAGAGGGAAGGTCTATATCTGCAGGCAGCCTGACCTAAAATAAAGCAAAGCTTCCTAAGCTTACTCTTGTATGGAAAAGCAAAGGACTGTCAATAGGTGCTTTGAAGTGACAAAAAAATACATGAGTGCCAGTTGTGGTCACCTTCCAATGTTCTGAAAAATCACTGCTTTCTGCTAAACATCATGGCCTGAGATGGAACATCCAAACGTGGAAGATGATCACCCACAATCCCAGGGAGAGAGGGAGAGAGGGAGAAGAACCATTGGCTCAGTTGTGATCATGTGACATTTGACATTGCATATTATTCATATTGTAAGACATTGCTCATTTATGAAGTTAAAATTTATTAGAAATATTTGCTTGTCTTCCAGAACATTTGCAGAATATGTTGCTTGCAATCCAAGGTTTTACTGCACTTAAGGGTTAAATACCATTAATTTTCCCCAATGTTAAAATAAAAAGATAAATATATGCACTCTGAATATTTCATTCAATGTTATATCAGAAGTTCTAGATGTTGCAATAAAGGGGAAGAAAGTCCTAGAAATTAAAGAGTACAATACTTTCTATTTGCAGATTACATAATTGTTTACATAGAAAATCCTTAGGGATTAAAAAAATACTTAAACTAATAAGAACTTAGTTTTTAGATACAAGGTTAATAAGTAAAAACCAGTATTTCTATATAAACTATTAGAAAGTTATTTTAGAAAAATAATTATACTTATGATAGCATCAGAAAGCATTGAGTTCTTAGAAATAAAACTAGCAAGAGATAAGCAATATCTCTGTGCTGAAAATTATAGAACATAGATAAAAGAAATTAAGAGAGATCTAAATAAATCAATCGATTAGATAGAATAGCAAGTCTTCTGACATTCATGGTATGTAATGGAGTTGTCACACTACAGTCCATGGGCTGAGTCTGGCCTGAAGCTAGTGTTTGTAAGTTTCATAGAGTACAGCCGCTGTCATTCATGATGTCTATGGCACTTTCATGCTAGTACAATAGAACTGAGTATGTGGCAGAGACATGTGGCTTACTAAACCTGAAGTGTGACACTCTAGTCCTCTGTAGAAAAAGTTGACTCTGTGGAACAGATTAGAATTGGTCTACGCATACTAACCTTGTATCCTTGCTAAATTCACTTATTAATTCTAGCAGTTGTTTTGCAGACACCCCTGGGGAAGTGCTGGCTGAAGGAAGAAAGGTCTCAGACCACAAAGTAGTTGCTATACCTGGTGGACATATTTCAAGGAATTGCCAAGAGAATAAAGATGGGACTAGATTCCGGGTGTGTTCAACAAAGGGGAGTAGAACATCAAGTTTCAGAGTGGAAAACGCATCACTATGGGGACACTCGCCAATGACTGGGTGGCTTGGTTGGTTAAGTGTCTGACTCTTGATCTCGGCTCAGGTCATGATCTCACGGTTTGTGAGATGGAGACCCATGCTGGGCTCTGTGCTGACAGTGCAGAGCCTGCTTGGTATTTTCACTCTCCTCTCTTTCTCTGTCCCTCCCACACTCTATCTCAAAATAAATAAATAAACATTAAAAAAAAAGAGCCTGAGAAATGGTAGTTGGGTGCTGCTGGGAAAACTATTATGCTCCTTGTATCAGTACGGGCTTTAGTTCCCTCTGCCAACAAGTCCCACTGTGTGATGATACCAACAGGCCCAGAAGGATGCTGCGCTTGCACAGCAGCTGTGGGATATGAATTTTGGGGAACATGCTGTTGTATAGCAAATGATAAGCAAACCTGCTCTTTGTCCCAGAGGGAAAATTCTCTCTTCCCTCGAGTTTGCTTGCTACAAACACAACACTGACAAAGATCCACAGTAGCATGGTCAGAGCCTTGTATAGTTGTCAAGGACATGTAGAGGGACTCAAAGACCTAAGAAAATACCATAGACTGAGTGGCTTAAACACGGAAATTAATCTCAGAATTCTGGAGGCTCAAAGTCTGAGATCAGGGTGTAAGCATGGTGGGGTTTCGTGAGGGCTCTCTTCCTGAATTACAGACAGCTGCCTTTTTATCATGTTTTCATATGGCAGGCGGGTGGGGATAGAGTTGGGGGAAGGGAGAGGAACAGTGCAAGAGAGGGAGAGAGGAAAAGAGACAAAGAGAATAAGCTCTCTAGTGTCTCTTCTTATAAAAGACACCAATGCTATTAAGTGGACCCCATTTCTCAGGACCTCTTCCCACCCACAAGTCCCATCTCTGAATACCATCGCATTGGGGATTAGGTCTAAAACATATACATTTTGAGAGGACACAATTCAGTCCATACCAAGGCCTATGACAGATTGCCTCTCCCAATGTTGAGAGACTAAACATAATACTTGAAAAATATTCCTTGGATTTAATGACTATGAGGTTGGTAGTAACCTTGGAGTTGAGGTTTCAGTGGTGTGTTAGGGGCAGGAATTAGATTAGAAGGGAGTGAGGTGTGAATAGGAAGTTGAGGAAGCAAAGCCAGAATATAAGCTTAGACAGTAAGTCCGATGAGCTCATGGTGTTAATGTGTTCATGGGGTGAACTGCAATTAATTTCAAAGTTAGAGTGAATCTGACTTTGAGTTGTTGTCGTAATTCTACAGGCTTTGATGTGGATATTATTTGTATAAAGTGAAGTATTCCACATGTTGCAGCACAGTTCATGATTTGAAAAAAAAATCTTTTGCCCTTTATTGTTGCTTTTGTTTGCTGTTTGATAGACATGTAATCCTTTTCTAATGACTCCTTGCTACTTAAGCTCACTTAAGCAAGAAAAACTACCACTTATTTAATGTCTCCTATATGCTATGCCCAACTTTTTTACCTCTTTTAATGCTCATAGTAATAATGTGACGTGGATTTTTTAAATTACCATTCTATACCCCATTAAAATATGGCAGTGTCTGACTTTAAAGCCCAGCCTCCCAATTCCTAGCTTAATGTTCTTCCGCTATAACACCAATTTTGAAGGAATAGGCCATGGCTTAGTTTATACACTGAACATTAAGAAAACCGACTAATTAAGGACTCAAGGAAGAAAGAGGTGGAGGAAAAGGGAGATCAGAGATCAACAGAATGACATTTTCAAATGCTTGTCTCTGTGATCAGTGACAAGAGGAACATTCGTATGTTATGTTTTTATTTTTCATAAAAAAATCAAAATGCATAACTTTAGAATTAGTAAGAAACTTTCTAGAACTACAGTTGGGACTCCAGCCCAAATGTGTCATAAATACACCTTAATAATGAAACTGTTAACTGATGAGCATACAAATATTATATGTGGCACTTATTAATCATTATGGAAAGGTCTGAATTTTAAATACCTGGCCCTCAATTTTAATTAATCTCTTCTAGAGCTTTGAAGGGAATCATCAGCAAAGTTGATTAATAAATCCATTGACAAAAAAAAATTTTCCCCATAAGATATGGGAAACATCATAGCTTGTAACAATATTGAAGCTTCTAACAGCAACATTTAAGAAGAGAACTGTTTAATAATTCTGTCACTGTCATTTCCAGGGTGCTATCAGGAAACATACTTGAAAGGATTAACTTCTCCTTCACACTGTAGTTCTCTCTCAGTGGTTTCTCATACATTGAGAGATAGTATAACTTCTCATCCATTGAGATGGTTACTATTTGTCCTAACAGGAAATTGAAGATACATTCACGTAGAACAATTACTTTGGACCCATCCCCAGCAGTTGTTCAAATTCCAGATCAGCCACTTATAAGGTGACATTTGAAAAATTACTTAAACCCTCAAAAATGTTGGTTTCTTCATCTATGGAGTGTGTACAGTAAACCCAAACATATGTATTAGGATAATGAAATTATTATCATTAGTATGTTGTAAGTGCAATAAATGACCTCTATTTTTTAATCATTATTAGGAGTGAATCAAGTATTTTCTCATATTATAAATCAAAAGCATAGAGACTCATTTGGAATCACTCTTGAGACCATCCTGCATGGTCATAGATTGAAAAAACAAACTCCCCAAAATAAAGAAAATATTAAAAATGAGACAGCAAGACAGGTCAATAGGAGACACTGTCACCTTTCAACTTCTTTGTTAACATGGCAAGAGAAAGGAATCAGGATGTGCTTGAGAGAAAAACAATTCTTTTAGAAGCATCTATGTTAAGAAAGACAGGTCAGCATAAATGAATTTTTTATGACTTGAATGATTTTTCTTACACTTTTGCTCTGAGTGGTGTCTGAAGGAAATTAGGACTACATCTTGTCTTCTTGTTGCTAAATTAGGCATATGAAGAAAACAAAATGTGGGATTCTTTTAGAATATAATTTTCTTTTTCTTTCTCTAAATCTCTTTTTACCTAGAATGCATGATAATGAAAAATGTTTTATAATTGAATACAATTCTTAAAACAGCTCACATATCTATACAAATAGGCCAGCATTTGTGAAATAGTCTCTCTCCTGAACTATTCCCAGATTGGGTAGGTCATTCTGCCTTAATATAAAGCTCCTTATATTTGTTAGAGGACGGCTATACAGCCGTATGTGTCACTAGTAAAATCCTGTAGGCAGCTAATGTATGAAAAAGAACTCACTACTGGATACATTCCGAATTTGGTGATTTAGTTAGCGTCCTTTATCCCTCTTATGTTGTATTAACTTACTAAATAAGTCATACTTTGTCCTTGTATCTTTTTCCCCCTTAGGCAACCTTGAAGGACCGAAATGTAACCAATCAACAAACAAGCCCTGGGTTTCCAAGTCAAACTGCAGACAGAACACGTGGATCGGTCTCTTCTACCCTGTAAAGATCCATAAAGAGAAGGCCAAAGAAAACCAGCAGGAAGAATAGCAGAAAAGTAAACAGAAAAATAGGATGGTGAGTTTCCATTAAAAACAACAAACAGAAGCCATGATCTCAGACGGGGATGGAAGCAGAGGTGGAAGCAGGTCTTTCTGCAGAGACCTCAGAGGCTGCAAACTAGGAATCAGTGAGAGAGGGTCGGTTAAAAATGTAGGACAGGAACCTGCAGCAATTTTTCTCTGGGGAATGTCTGTTGATTAGCTCTGCTGCTTGACAGCCCTGTCCACCCATGCATGGAATTTACTTCCAGGCAAAATCAATTGCTCTGTTTGGCCTTCACAATTGCAAAAAAATGCCTGGAGAGATCAGGGACATCTTTTGGGTACTGATACTTCACAGAGTTCCCCTCCATGTTGCTGCACAGAATATGAAGGTGCCTATAAGATTATTGGCCATCCATTAATTCATTTTATGACTATTTGGTTTAGGTAGTCTTCTAGATAATGGGGATACAGACATGAATCAAACCAAAAAAAATCTAATTCATGAAGTGCACATGATGGACAAGGGTGAGAGGGAAAGTTGAAAAACACAGAAATAGATACAAAGTATATTGCATATAGGGGTAAGTCATATTAAGAAAATAAGGCAGGGCAGGAAAAAGAGGAAGTGTGTTTGAATGAGTAAGTGAGGGAGTGTGTGTGAGTGTGTGTGTGTGTGTGTGTGTGTGTGATGAGGGAGGGTCACAGCCAACGAAAGCATCTCAACTACAAGCGCAGCACAACATATAAGGCTTTCCATTCAAGGTAAGGTCTATTTTAAAAAAGAACTGTTTTTATAACAGCAGATAATAGTCATACCAGATACCTGTTTTGTTAAAAAAATTAAAGAAGCAAAAATCACTCAATATTTGAAACACAAACACAACACAAAAATAAAGAACTAAAGTAAATAATTAGGATTACTTAAACTGAAATAAAAATAATCTAGAAAAGAGGATAAAATGTTTTAAATTCTTATAGTCTTTAAGTGACACAGAGATACATAGATGCTCTCAAACTTGAGCACACTTGTTGAAAGAATTAAAGCAAAGTGGTAAATGGTTATGATCTCAGTATATGATGTGAGAGACCAATGTACTTCACCCTCAAAGGGATGCAAACTAAAGTTATCTCTAAAATTACAGAATGCTAAAAGAAAACGTAAAGCCTTTAAAGTTATATGGAAAAATAATTTCTGAACACAGAATTTTATGCACTGCCAAAGTAATCAAGAAAATTTCAGACAAGCTAGCTTCTAAAAGTTAATATAACATACGCAGTTTCTGAAAGACAAAATCTTTGTGAAAAAAGGATGTATTCCAGCAAAACCAAAAACAGCACTTAAAAAAAAAAACCCAAAACCAAAAAAAAAAAAAAATTAAAGTTCCGAGAAACTCTAGAAATAATACAATAGAGCAGGGTAGACAGGTTCCATTTAATAACTGTGTCCTGGCCCAGGATGGAAGAGAAAGTCAGAGGATTTGAATCTACGTCTCCATAAACCTCAACATCACTCAGTCCTCTTTGCCCACTATCATTCTAGAAGTTAGGCAATATTCCCGCTTGTTAGCTCCGTATGTGTGCACTGACACATAAGCTATAAACCAAGGGGATAGCCTTCATGAGTAGGAAATTGATGTTAAGGGACCCAGTTGCTAGAACTGAAAATATTTTCAGAAATATTTATTGAATCGTGGAATCAGTAAATCCGCAAGGGCTGTTTAGTGTAAAATGCTTTCTTTTAACTCATGTGTTTATTTATTTATTTTTCTGTGGAGGAGGTGTTACCTTAGAAACAAGGTTTACTGGCCAGTGAACATTAGCAGGTTTTTAAAAATCTATATTAAAAGACACATTTTCAAACTTTCAATAATCTGCTGCCATTTTACTAATTGCTTGCTCTATGTGAAGGTACTGTGTGGTCCATTGAAGACCTAGTTATGACTTTTATGTGTTATTCTCAATGCGCAGGAATTGAAATAGGTTACTGTGATCACACCTGAAAGAACGAGTCACTTTAAATGAAATGTAGTTTTTCAATTCAAAAAGCGATACAATTTTAGCTCTTAAAAATCACTTTTTCTTTTTGAGATTTAAACTTTTGTAATATAACAAGAATAGTCTGAAGGCAAAATCAAGTACAAGAAATATAAAATGAATAGATTTAATTTTGATCACTTATTTTCTACAACCATTTGAATTCCTCCAATATCTAAATGTCCCAAATGATCCTTTCAGATGCCATGTATGAAAAACAAACAAACAAACAAAAACAGTACTTCACAGATAACCAGAAAGAAAAAAGAAAAATTATTCACTAATATTACATTCATCTCATAGATGGATCGTTATGAAGAATATATTTTGAAGTTCTCTAGGAATATTAAATTTTGGCAATTGTTACAATTAAGTAAATATCTCATTAAAGAGGAGCTGATAGAAGCCTTGGCATTTAAACACAAGTAAAGGAAGAAAAATACTCATGAGACTCGTCCTACTGATGTGCTATCACTTGACTTACTTCTTTATAGCTTATGTAAACAAAATTTGGTAGGAATAAATCATAAAAGGATGCACAATGTTATGAGTTGGATAAAATAAAAATAATGCTCATCCTGAACTTCTATGCACTACAATATCCTAGGGTTGTTTTCTTCTTTTTTTTTTTTTAATTTGATTTGACTTAAAATAAAAATCCCCTTTTCTCCAACCTATTTCCTAACTTCTCTTTCTCTTGAAGGCTGGAGCAAACTGCTCTTTCCTCAAGTCCTACCTCCAGGTCTTAGAATGAATGTAAGCATATATAGTGAGTGTGAAGCCCACATTCTGTGGCTTAGCATCCCATCATACCTAAATTTGCACACTGCTTTGAGAAGTAGGTTTCTGGATGTTCTGAGGACCACACGTCTTCTATTGCCTTGGCCTCAATTATTTGGACAAAAGCTTTATAAACTGTCTGGCAAACTGTCTGGCTCTCCCTATTCCTAGCATTTGACCTTGCTCTTATCAGTTCCTCTTAAGTGGATGAGGGCCCTATTCTTAAGTATTTCTCTTGGGTTTAATGTTTTTTATACTGTCTGGCAAGCTTCTTTAATGCAGATTGTTTGTCTCATTTTCTCCAAATGTTGCAACTTATAAGGTCCTAGTCTGTTGGTATTTTAGCTATTGGAAAACTCCATGAAATCACTTTGGACCTTATGTGTCACCTACTTACTTGTACTAAAGTCTGTTTTTGTCATTTCCCATATATATAACTTTTGCTTTGCTAACTGGATTCTAAGGCACGAGTTGTATTTTCTTTTCTGAAAATCAGAGGTTATTTATGCCTGAACTCTAAACCACAGCAACTTTGGTTATAGCCTGCACAAAGTAATTAAAGTCTAAGTCTCAAGATTTGCCAATCCCTGACTATTCACATGCATACATTCAGGCATTCATGGAGCATGAAAATAACAATTTCTCTTAAAATGGCTTTTTCAAACGTCAGGGTATTTCTCTACAAGACTATGAGTTTTAGAGTATGTACTGTGAACTTGTAATACAAGTAAAAATCACTATTATATGGACATATTATTTATAGTATTACTCTAATGGAATTTTTCTTGTGGTACAAAATAAATTGGATGGTTTTAAAGATCATGTACCTGAACCAAATAGCAATAAAATAATATGACACAAACCAGGAACAATCTTTTCCTGCAAACTATCTTGCTGGGTTTTAACTATCAGGTAATAGGAATCCATTCAGGGAAACAGAAACCAGGATAGGTATTTCAAACAGAGGGACTTTAATACAGGGAATTGATTACACAGATGTTGGAAGCAGAAAGAACCAACAGATTAAGTAGAGGAATCTAAGGTTTAGTAACAGCAGGAAACAGCTAAAACCACCAGAACTGGAGAAGTAAGAGAAGGAAGAGGTTCTTAAGCTTTTGCAGGAGGCATGTTTAGCTAATGTGTGGACGTCAAGGGGAGCAGACTCCTGGAGGGCCTGGCCCTGAACATCTGCTTCTCAAGTCACTGAGATGACTTCAGCAGGCATGACTAGCTAGCTTGGTGCTGAAGCAGAATGAAGCCGGAGCCTTGGGTCATTAAACCAGCTCCCTTTCCCCCTTCCAACACCCAGCCATTTGCCATTGCCTCCATGCTCAAATTCTAAGAGGAAGCCCACTACAAAGGGAGTCTGGAAATGCATTTTGCATATGAGCAGATCCACTAGAGAGAGGGAAGAGCTCAGTGATGATGTGTAAATAATGATACACAGTCAATATATATAGACAGCATGTCAATAACCAATATACAATATATGTATAGCAGGTTTGGAGGTAACCTATATAGAAATCTTGAAAACATAATCTGGCTTTCTAGAGTGTAATATTTTGAGCATGAAGTTCAAATCCCATAAATTGTGGTACAGGAATTTTCATTATGTGGTTCTCACATATTTTTCTTCATATGCTTTTACTATTACAATAATCCTATCAAGCCAACTTCTCTTTATGCTCAAGTGTAGTTCACTGATAGCTTATTAAATATCATTAGAAAAGGTACTATTAAAATAAATCAATTTACACTAACTAGAAAATTTAAAAATCAAAAAATGTCTATATTATCCACAGAATGTCATGTTTTTTTCATTTTTTTTTAATTTAGAAAGGAAATACATATCATTTTACTTGTTCTTCAAAGAAAATAAATTGAGCAGTTATTGGGCCTAACTTCATGTTCAAAAATGTTTACATATTTTCAAACAAACTTGTCTTTAAAAGAAACTACATTGTAGTAATTTTTCAAAGTACTTCTCTAAGAAAATTAAAAAAAAAACTTAGAATGCTGTACATCCATTTTCACTAATTAAAAGGCTCAAATTGTTTATTTTTGCTGAGGAGTTGTTCAAATTATAAAGTGTCTCTCATCTCACTGCCTTCAAAAATCAGTGTGCTGTTGCATTATTCATCCAAACAGCATTTCAACAGATTAGCAGTTTAAGTAAGAATAAAATGGATTTTTATAAATATTCCAAACAATTTGATTACACTGTTGCAAAGACTTGTCAACATTATGGATTATGAGATTTTACTGCCATCTTCTGATGAATGTACTTTATGAGGAAAGTAAAATGTTTAGAAATTATTCAAAAGAAATTCACTCGGTGCGTTTTTCTTGTGCTTGGAGATGGAATGCTGGAGTACCATATGGAAATATGTTAGTAACACATATATAACTTCATTATTGCTCCATTTCCTCTAGCATGTTACTACCATGGTGCTGATTTCCTTTTTTGGCTATTTAAAATAAGAGATTCAATATTCTCCGGTTTAATTGGAATTAAAGTAATTGCAAAGATTTAGTCATGCTCCATTTTAAATTGGTAAATTTAAATATTACAACATGATTTAGCCAATTGCAAAAATTATCAGCAGGGTTTTAATCTGGAGGATCATTAACTACATTTAACATGAATATAAAAGCCTTCAGGTTTATGGTCCTCTTTCTGAAGAAAAATGTACTGTTCAAATTATTTTCTTTTTGCTGTTTTCTTTCTGTTTTAAATCCATAAAATCTGAAAGAAAAGTTAATGAGATTATCATCCAAATTTCTCAGGTAATTATACTGGAATGTAGAGCTTAGTTCTGCCATGAGGTTACAGTATAATTTAATGCTAGTTATACTTGGGCCCCTTGTTCAAAATGAGTTCAGTGTTTCCTAATAACCAGTTTCATAACACCATGCCCATGCACTCCTGCATAAACTTCTGAGGTGACAAAATGCTGGATTCCCCTCTTTATCCCTCACCAAATATTCCCCTCACATTTGCATCGAAAGCCTGAAATATAAGAAAGTTTGTCTATAGTACAATTTGGAGTAAAAGACATTGGAGAATTGAAAGGCCTATTACTCTGAAAACTGTTAAACATTTATGAGAGAAATTGAAGATGACACAAAGAAATGGAAAGACATTCCAGGCTTATGACTGGAAGAACAAATATTGTTAAAACGTCTATGGTACCCAAACAATTTACTGATTTAATGCTATCCCTATCAAAATAGCAAAAGCATTTTTCACATAACTTGAACAAATAATCCTAAAGTGTGTATGGAACCACAAAAGACCCTAAATAGTCAATACCATCATGAAAATAAACAAAACAAGACAAAACCCAGAGGTATCACAATTCCAAACTTCCAGTTATATTAAAAAGCTGCAGTAATCAAAATAGTATGTGGTGTTAGCACAAATATAGACACATAAAAACAATGCAACAGAACAGAAAGCTCAGAAATCAACCCACAATTATTTGCTCAATTAAGCTTTAACCAAAGAGGCAAGAATATACAATGGGAAAAAGACTGTCTCTTAACAAAGGATGCTGGGAATACCGTCTGGTTACACACGAAAGAATGAAACTGCACCATTTTCTTCTACCATACACTAAAATAAACTTAAATGTATTAGAGACTTAAATATGAGACCTGAAACCAGAAAAGTCCTAAAAGAGAACACACACAGTTATTTCTCTGATGTTAGCCATTACATTTTTCTAGATATGTCTCCTGTGGCAAGGGAAACAAAAGCAAAAATATATATTGGAACTATGGCAAAACAAACAAACAAAACCTTGTCACATCAAAGGAAATAACCAACAAAACTAAAACCTACTAAATGGGAGAAGATATTTGTAAATGATATATCTGATAAAGGGTTGGTATCCAAAATATACAAAGAACTTCTTTAACTCAATACCAGAAAAATAATCCAATTAAAAATGGGCAGAAGACATGAACAGAAACTTCTCCAAAGAAGACATACAGGGGTAACTGGATTGTCGGTTAAGCATCTGGCTCTTGGTTTTGGCTCAGGTAATGATCTCATGGTTGGTGGAATTGAGCCCCGCATCGGGGTCTGCATGGACAGCATGGAGCCTGCTTGGAATTCCCTCTGTGTCTGTCACTCCAGTGCTCACTTGCACATCTGCTTTCTCTCAAAATAAATAAAGAAACTTAAAAAAATAAAATAAACAAGACATTCAGGTGGCTAACAGACACAAAAAAGATGCTCAACATCACTCATCATCAGGGAAAGGCCAATCAAAACCGCAATGAGATACCACCTCACACCTGTCAGAATGGCTAAAATCAACAACACTAGAAACAACAGGTGTTGGCAAGAATGTGGAGAAAAATGAACACTATGTGTTTTGCAGGAATGCAAACTGGCACAATCATTGTATAAAACAGTAGGGAGGTTTCTCAAAAAATTAAAAATAGGGGCACTGAGGTGTCTCAGTCAGTTAAGTGTCTGACTTGATATCAGCTCAGGTCATGATCTCAGGGTTTATGAGATTGAGCTCTGTGTCAGGCTCTGTGAAGACAGTGTGGAGCCTGCTTGGGAGTCAGTCTGTCTGTCTCTCTCTCTCCCTTCCCTGTATGTTCCCTGTAAATACATACATACATACATACATACATACATACATACATACATACATAGATTTTTTTTAAGATTAAAAATAAAACTACCTAATGGTCCAGCATCACACTACTGGGTATTTACCCTAAGAATACAACAACAGTAATTAGAAGAGATATATGCACCTCTATGTTTATTGTAGCATTGTTACAATAGCCAAACTATGTAAGCAGCCCATGTATCCATTAATAGATGAATGGATAAAGAAGATGTGGTATATGTATACAATGGAATATTACTCAGCCATAAAAAAAACAAATGAAAGCCTTCCATTTGCAACAATATGGATGGATCTAGAGAGCATTATACTAAGCAAAATAAGCCAGAGAAAGAAACTGATTTCACTCATATGTAGAATTCAAGAAATAAATGAACAAAGGAAAAAAAGAAAGAAAAAAAACAGAAGCAGACATTTAATTATAAGGAACAAACTGATGGTTACCAGAGGTGAGGTGGGTGGCAAAGTGTGAAATAGGTGAATGGTATTCAAGTGTTTAATCTTAAATATCTTGATGATCACCAAGTCATATATGGAATTGTTGAACCACTATATTGTACACCTGAAATGAATATAACACTATGTGTTAACTCCACTGGAACTAAAATTAAAAAAAAATGGGTAATTGGTCATAGGCTTCAATCTCTGACACTTATGAACTATGACCACTTTAATGGATGGATAGTGCACAAACTATGGGTGAGAGCTTAGTGTAAATCTCACCATAAATCTTGAAAAAAAATTTAATCATTAGCTTTTTCCTTCAGTTGTGTTCTATAATCTCCCCAGTCCTCCCTTATCTATGAAACACTGAATTTAGAAAAGTATCTGATATGTTCATTGAAATTTAATTGTGAAGATGTGTTCATTTGTATTTTTCCCAAGTACACTTAATAGTTTTGTGACATTTTGAAGAGTTGCCTCTAAATGTGAGAATTAGTTAGACATCCCACTTATGCACAAAGCACAGCCTTTTCTTGGCCTTGAGACAGCAACACTAGACCGATGATGTATCATTTTATAAATGACAGGAAGCACTCACTCCCTACAGACACATTGAGAAAAGCACATTCCTTTGGCTAAAAGACCGCCTCAGCAGGGACCTGGGCTTGGTGAGTGGAGCTGAATGAAGTTCACAATGCGATGCATAAACCGCACAACCACATGCAATGAATCTGATTAATGTAGGATTGTGGGATTTCTCTGGAGTTTCTCAGCTTACCTGGAGCCTGAGGTAGATTTTTATAGTACCTCTGCTTACTCTTTCTCTCTCCATCAAGCAAATGAGTAAATGTGAGAAACTGTCAGGGGTCTGTACTTGACCTCTTCTGTGCTCACTCTCCTTTCTCTCTGCAGACTCAATCTCTTTTATGGCCATGTGTTCAATGCCCCAGGTATACCACTGTAATATTTCCTTCCTGGTCCTCTCAGGACTCTCAGCTGAAATGTGCTCTTCACCTTCCTGAAATCTGCACTTGCATGTTTTTCATTCATATCAAAACCTAAATGATAAGAACTCAACTCGTGATCTTTCTTCCAAGTCTATTCCTTCTGCAGTAGTTCTAGTTTAAATAAATTGCCCAATTATCCACCTAGAAAACTGTAAGTAACCTTGGCTACTTTACCTTCTTTCTCCAAAACTGCACATTTATCTCAACCTTCACTGCTACTATATCCATGGGCTATCCTTGCTTCTCACTGTATGACTTAAATTGTCTGAGTCCCCCCATAATGCTTCTACCCATCTTCATTCTCTCCTCACTTCCATCAGAGACAGAGTCTTTTAAACACAGAGGTCTGGCCACGTCCTCTCTCTGCTCAGAATCCTTCTAAGCTTCTCTATTGCTAGGAGCACATATGATTGGCCCCTGCCCATTTTTCCTGCTTCAGACACATCTCTTTCTTGACCTTTATGCTTGATTTCCTGCATTCCCCTGAACACAATATATCCTTTGGACAACCCACCATTATAACTACGTATTTTTCTGCCAGAACATCCTATACTCACATTTAATCAGTACCTATTTTTCTTTAGTTCTCAGCTAAAAAGTTATTCTTCTGAGCCCAAGATTAAGTAGTTATCTTTGCAACTCCTTTCTCCTCAATAATATAAACTCCTCTAGTATCTTGATATCATTTATTTTTACCTTTACTGTGTTTATGTGGAAAGACTTGAAATTAATTCATATGTCTATATGTAAACTCCATGAGGACAGGGAACTTATCTGCCATGTTTATGACAACATTTTAACCATCTGACCAGTGTCAGATGGAGACATTCAATAAATATGGTTGATTAACTAGGACACTCATTTACTCTTCCTACAAATATTTATTTTAAAACTATTATAAATAAGATTATGTGCTATTCTGTTTGCAAATAACTTTTACTGACTATAATACAAAGTATGGGTTGGAGTCCGTAAAATATGAAAACAGGACCGTATTTTAACTACCCTTTATGCTGATTTTATTCAAAACCACTGTCATCTGCTTATTTACAGCCCGATTTCGAATTTCCCAGGTTTGGGGTACTTTTAGTTGATAAAAATACCATAATCCATGGGGATCCTGTATTAGTCCCATGGAAAATATAGTTAAAATATTGTCTCAGAAAGTTACTTCTGGTTTACTTTAGTTCATTAAGTTCCAGGAAATGGCAATGTCATTTACTAAGTAGCGTATGCTTAACAGGTTTATGTTCGACTTAGAATTTCCTTCATTTCTTCATTTAATTATCTGCCATGTTTTAATTGCTTTTTAAATATTGTGAACTTAAAATTATGCTTAATTCAAACAATTTCTTTACAATTGTTAAAACTTTAAAAGATGATGGTGTTGTATCATAAAATTATCTCTAAATCATCTGTGATGTAATAAAATGAATTTATCCTTCACAAAATTATTTGTTTAAATATCTGAGCAATACTTATCTTTTATCCTATGTTAAAAATATTTAGTTTCATTACTGAGTTCATATTTTCATAACTTTCATTTTCTTCCTGTAGAAATTTCCCAAACTGTAAATACTAGACAAATCAACTATGTCTACTTGTTAAATATAAAAATTATGATAAAATAACCTGCATGTTATTATGAGAATGACCATAGCTTTTCACTAATTAAAATGTTAGGTTGCTTATATCACCCTAGATACTATACACAGGGTGTGAGATATCTACTAGAAAACTCTTGATAGTAGAAATCAGCAAACCATCCACTTTTCTTTCAGTAATGAGCTTCACAAAATTAGACTAAAATTCAGATTATAGAAATGGCAGGATATCATAATATCCTGTGATTATAGTTGAAAAGTGTTTATTTGGGAAAATCTATTACCAGATTAGATTTTTTTACTGTTTACTTATAATATGAGCTTGCTCAAACATTTGAAAATGAGGTTGAGCCCTCAACAGATAATGATAAACTTACACAAATCAGTTACATCTTATAATGTAGCAGATTGCATTGTTTATTAAGAACCAAAAGCCTTAAATATATCAATGTTCACAGAGTGGCACCACTCTGCAGTGAAGATAGTTTACAAGAGCTGCACACCCAAATTATTTTATATATATATATATATATATATATATACACACACACACACATATATACACATATATACACATATACGCACACACATACATACACATATATATACATATGTATATATGTATATATATGTGTATGTATGTGTGTGTGTGTATATATATACATATACATATATATGTATATATATGTATATGTGTATATATATATATTTCCTATTTGTGTGCAATGATCTTGTTATGATGCTACTCTAGGGAAGTTCACAAGACAAAACTGCTAAAGTCTTCACCCTGTTACCAAAAATACATGGTGATTATTTTCAGGGACTCATGTATTTAATATTACTGGCAGAAAGTTGAATCATTTTCAGCTCTTAATTATTTCATTTCTTACCAGGTTTTAAGCTCTGTAAGGATAACAAGAGTACATTATGGGGGCACCTGTGTGAGTCAGTGGGTTAAGCGTCCAACTCTTGATTTCAGCTCAAGTCATGATCTCACGGTTTGTGGGTTTGAGCCCTGCCTTAGGCTCTACGCTGGCAGAGAGGGATTTTGTCTCCTTCTCTCTCTGCCCCTCCCTCTGCTTGCTATCTCTTTCTCAAAATAAATAAAAATAAACTTAAAAAGAAAGTGCATTATGTGTTTGGACTTCCAAATGTCCTAGCCCAATTTGTGGCACACTGTGGGTAACACAGAAGTGAATGACTTTGCTACTGCAAGTGCATGAGGCATTATCAGCATCATCTGGAGCTCATAAGAAATGCAGAATCTCAGACCGTACTCCAGACTTGGAAAATTAAAATCTGGGTTTTAACAAAATTCCCCAAATCATTCAACACACATTAAAACACAGCAAAGACTGGTGTGAGAGACATTGTATAATTTAAAGATGGGATTTGAAACCCAGCTTTGTCACTTACTGTCTCTGTACACCACGAAAATTCCTTAAACATCTTTGAATCTTATTTCCATACCTGAAAAATGAGATGAAACTATTTGAATCTTTGAATTATTATGATTATCAGGAATTATATAAAATTCTGAATATTTCTGAAACGTTCTACAACCTTTACCAGAGTAGTGTATTAATTTACATACGGTGTTAAGAAAATTAATCGTTTGTTATATGCGATGTACGTTTTGCGTGTTTCCAGTTACTTTGACTTCAATATTGGTATTTTTACTTTATAAAAATTTAATGCTTATATTGTCAAATATATTTTTGTTCTATTTTATTATTTAGAAGAGTCTTTTTTGCTCAATTTTTCTCAGTTCACATTTTGGATTTTGGATTTTGAGAGAAAACATACAGAATAGTGTACAAAGCAAAAGTTTCTAGCCCCATGATTTATTCAAAAGTAAACAAATCCCTACAACCATCAGCTAAAATAAGAAAAAGACACTTCTAGCTCCCCAGAACCCTATTCTCTAACTGTGCGCTTCTTTCCAATTACCGTCTAATCTTTCCACTCTAGCAGTGACCACTACCGCTGCCCTCTAAAACCACAGATTATACAAAATTTAAAAATAGGCAAGACTAAGTAAAATCAAATACAATGTCTTCTGCTTCTGTACCATATTCTCTGAATGTAGCAATTTGAGAGACTCATGTTGCTGCTTATAGCAAAAGTTCACGCATGTGTATTTCTCTAAGACATTTCACCTTCTGCACAGGCCACTATACTGTTGGATGTTTTGGTTGTTTTAATTTAGAACCGCTGCTACAAAGGTTCTTGTACATGTATTTTGGTATAAATATGCACCCATTTCTTTTGGATATCACTTAGGAGTACAACTGCTATGTCGTAAGAAATACATATGTTCAATTTTAGTGATTGTACTTCTACCAACAGTGTCTGGGAATATCAGTTGCTTTATAGCTTCCTTCTCACTTGGCCTTATCTGTGTTTTTCATTACAGCCACTCCAGCGAATGGAGAGTACCATAATAATACTTGGATTTTAATGTACATTTCCCTAATAATTCGATTATCCTTAAACATGACTATTATCCACTTAGACATCTTCTGTGTGAAGTGTTCAAGTTCCTGCCTGTTTTTTTTGGATGTTTTATAAGTGTTCTTTAGGTAATACAAAAAACATTCCTTTGTTGATATAAATAACTGTCATAAATAATATATGTATCAAATACCATATGACTCACCGTATCTTGTCTTTCTACTCTCTAGCATCTATTGATGAATGAAAGTCCTAATGCTAATTCAGTTCTAAATATCATTTCTACCTTTGTTGATTAGGCTATTTTTTTGGGGGGCGGGAGGGATTCTTTTGAAGAATTTCCTAGCCAGGTATCATGGAGATAGTCTCCTTTTATTTTATATAAGCTTTGTGATTTGCTCTTTTACAGTTAGATAAGCAATCCATCCGTAACTAATTTTTGTATATGGTTGAGATATTTTACATTCATAATGTATTTAAAAAATATATATATCCAGGTGACTCAGTTTCATTTTTTAAAAGTCTGTCCTTCCTCCACTAATCTATTACACCATTTTAGTCACCTTTCAAGTGTCAAATATATGAATGTTTCTGAATTCTATTCTTCTGCAGTGATATATCAAGACTATCCTTGTGCCAATGCCACACATTGCTTTAATTATTGTAACTTTGTAACAAATCTTATTTTCTGACAGAATAAATCCTCCTAACTTTGCTTTTCAATAGGGTCTTGGCTTGCTTGGAATTCTAATTTTACTCATATGCTAGAGCTATTTACCTCATCCCTTGTGACTCTTATGCCCTTTGTTCTATTTCTTGGTTATCTCTATATTTATCCCTTTACTTTCACTATCAATGTTACATTTATATATATATATATATATATATATATATATATATATATATATATATATATATTATATATATAACGTATAGATTTTCTTATTTCCTCTCCAGTTTGATAATTGTACACATTTTGTCTAATCTATTAAGTCCATACATTTAGTCCTAAATATTCATGATCATATTTTCAATTCCAGAATTCCCTTTGGTTTATTTTTATTGTTTGCAGTTCTGTGCTGATCAAAAATTTATTTTCTATTCCCTGGTAATGATTCACCCTTATTACTTACACAAATCTGGTTTAGAGTGACATTAGCAACATGGCAATATAACACACTCCTCTTTTTAAATTTTTTTAATGTTTATTTTTGAGAGAGAGAGACAGAGTGTGAACAGGGGAGAGGCAGAGAGAAAGGTAGACACAGAATCCAAAACAAGTTCCAGGTCTCAACTGTCAGCACAGAGCCCAATGCAGGGCTCAAACCCAGGAACTGTAAGATCATGACCTGAGCTGAAGTCACTCAACCTACTGAGTCACTCAGATGCCCTGACATTCCTCTTTTTAATCAATGAACTAAGCATTTATACACTAACAAAAGCACCTTTGTGAAGGTTTTCAGACTTTGCATCTTGCTCCAGAAGACCCAGACAGAACCTTGCTTACCAGTGCAGCAGGTAAGAGATCTCAGGTTTCCATATGCTGTGTCAAACCAGCAAAGCCAGAGAACCTACCTAGACCTCCTCTGACTGTCAGGTAAGAATTGGGTTAGTGGTAAACTGGGCAGGCACTCACCCAGGTGAGAGAATTTACTTGTGTCATACTCTTTTAACAGGAGACTCCAACACCATTAGGGAAAATAAATATAAAAATACACATTTATAGTTTCAGTGGAGGTAATAATAGAAAGCTGCCTCATCCCCAAGGAGGTACTGACTGGGTCTGACTTATCTGGCAGAGGTGACAACTCCCACAAGGAAAGAAGAGAGTGGTGAGAGAGAGCCCCAAGACTCCAGCTGGCCAGAACATGGCTGGAGAAACCCCTTTCTCTCCACCAGCACACAGTACCAAGGTGGGATCTCTGTGATTGAGAGGAGGGAGGATGTAGTGAAAGAAGCAGATAAGAACTTCAAATGGACTTGAAGGCACTATGCTCAGCAGAAAGCTTACTCCTGAGACTCTGGGAATACCACCTCTCAGGATTTCTCTACCTGGTCTGGGGGCATCCTCAACATACCAAATGCGAGATCCACACCTCTCCTCACTCTGCCACTGGCTCCTTGTGCATGGTCCCCAGTGCTGCCACAAGAGCAAGCTCTGGTAGACAGGGAGCATGTTCAGAATGGCAATGGTGGGTAGGCAAGGAAGAAATAACAAACTCGATCGCAGTGCCACTTTATGGAAAATGAATGAGAAGTTCCTAATAGCCAATCTGGTGAATTGTAAGAAACAAAGACAATACAAACACTAAGTTAAGTAGGTATCTGCTACTTCAAATGCAAAAACAGAAACACCTAACTACAAGCAATGTAAAAAGTCCAAGGAAATAGGTTATCATCAAAAGAAAATAATTCTCCAGAAGACATGCTCAAAGGCAAAAATATTACAATCTAACTGATAAAGAATTCAAAATAGTTATGAGAAAACTTAAACTATGGAAACCTTAGACAATTCAATGAAATCAGGAATAAAATATATGAAAACTTAGAGTTCTTTCTTTACCAAAGACGTTGAAATAAAAAATGAACCAAACAAATTATGGATCTGAAGAATCCAATGAATGAGATGAAGAATACAATGTTGACCAGGAGCAGGGCAGACCAGATAGAAGAAAGAAAAAATGGCTTGGAGAATAGGAATAGACAAATAACAGAAGAGAGGTAGCGAAGACTTAAAAAGAGTCAGGAAAGCCTATGTCAGCTCTTGGATACCACCAGACAGGTAAGTAACAGGAAAATTGTGAGTCCAGAATAAAAACGAAGGAGAATGGGGGCTGAGAGTTGAATAAATAAGGGCTGAGAACTTCCCAAACATGGGGAACGATTTGGACATATGAGTCCATGAAGCTAATGTAACACCCTATTATTTCAATGCAAAAAGACCTTTTCCAAGATAAATTATAATGAAATGATCAAATATCAATTATAAAGAATGAATCTTAAAGGCAGCCAACAACAAAAAAGAATGTGACCTACAAAAGAAGCCCCTTCAGCTATCAGATGATTTCTCAGCAGAAACTCTACAGGTGAGAGTATAATATTTAAAGTACTGAAAGATAAAAATTGCCAGCCAAGAAGATTTAATCTGATAAAGTTATCCTTCAAATGTTTAGGGTAAATAAAGGCTTTTCCAGACCAACAAAAGATGAGGGAGTTTACCACCACTAAACCTGCCTTGCAAGAAATGCTGAAAGGAGCTCTTCAAGCTGAAATGAAGAAAATCAACATCATGAAAATATATTAAAGTATACAACACACTGGTAAAGGTTAAAAAAATGCATATTTTAAAAACTGTACCTAAATATCCGGATGGTGTTAACCACTCAACTATAATATAAAAAGTGAAAGGAATAGTAAAATTGACCATAGCAACTGTAAATTGTTAATGAACATATGGCATAAAAAGCGATAAATTGTGACATCAATAATGTAAAAAAGATGGGTACCTTATAAGAATTTGAAAATAAGTTACTATCTGCCTAAAATTGAGTATTTTACTGATGTTTTAGCTAAATCACAAGAAAACTACAAAACAAAATCCTAGAGTAGATCCATAAAAACAGGAGAAACCAAGCATACCATTATTAGAAATAACCAATTTATGAAAGAAAGTAGAGATAGAGGGGAAAAAGAAACAATAGAAATGCAAAACAAGCAGAAAGCAACTAATAAGATGGCTTTAGTAACACCTTATCCATCAATAATTGTTCCAAATGTAAACGGATTGAAATAACCAAAAGACATAGAATGGCTGGACTTAGAAAAAAGAAAAAAAGATCCAATTATGTGCTGCTTAGAAGAGACCCATTTCATATTTAATGATGCATAGACTCAAGGTGAAGAGATAGAAAAAAAATACATGAAAGTAGAAACCAAAAGAAAGTGAGGATAGGTACACTTTTATCAGAAAAATAGAATTTTGGGCACCTGCATTGCTCAGTCGGTTACACATCTGACTTTTACTCAGGTCATGATCTCATGGTTTGTGAGTTCGAGCCCCACATCGGGTTCTGTGATAACAACTCAGAGCCTGGAGCCTGCTTCAGATTCTATGTCTCCCTCTCTCTCTGCTCCTGCCCTCTTCGTGCTCACTTGCTCTCTCTCTCTCTCTCAAATTGAATACACATTTAAAAAGTTGAGAAAATAACATTTCTATGTAATATTTTTTAAAAAAGAAAAACTTGAATTTAGTCAGCAACAAGAGACAAGGAAGTTTATTATATAATGATAAAAGGATAAATCAGTCAAGATGTAATAATTATAAATATATATGCTCCCAACATCAGTTTTTCTAAGTGTATTAAGCAAATACTAGCAGATACTAAGGGAGAAATAAACAACAATAAATTAATTGTAGGAGACTTCAATGCCCCACTTTCAACAGTAGATATATCATCCGGAAGGAAAAACCAACAATACTAACTTGAACCATACTTTAGACCCAATGGACCTACCAGACATCCATAAGACATACCATCCATAGCAGCCAAATATTCTTTCAATTGTGCATGGAACATTCTTAAGGACAGCTCATATTATAGGAAATGTAATAAGTCTTAGGAAATTTACGGAGACTGAAATCATACCAAGTATCTTTTCTGACTACAGTGTTATGAAACATCAACATGAGCAAAATTGGAAAATCTGCAAGTATGGGAAAACTCAACACATTCCTGAAAAACCAATGACTCAAATAACAAATCAAAAGGAAATCAAAGAGTATCTCAAAACAAATGAATGCAGGAAACAATCAAACAAACTTACCAAAACTTATGAAACACTGCAAAAACTGTTCTGAAGGGGGAATTTACACTAATAAACACATATATTAAGAAATTACAAAGATTGCAAATAACCTAAATTTATGCTTCAAGAACCAGTGACTACTGTGACATTTCTATACCAACAAATTAGATAACCTACAAAAAATAATTTTCTATAATCAAAGTTAGAAGAAAAAAAAAGATCATAGTTGAAATAAATGAAATCTAGACCAGAAAAATAATATAAAAGATCAACAAGGCTAAGAGCTGATTTTTCAAAAAGGTAAACAAAATTGACAAGCCTTTAGTGAGACTAGGAAAAAAAAAGACTCAAAATCAGAAATGAAAGAGGAGAAATAATAACTGACACTACATATATACAGAGGATCATAAGAGGCTACTATGAACAATTCTATGCCAAAAAATTAGGTAACCTACAAGAAATATTTTTCTAGGATCATAAACCTACCAAGACTGAACCAGGAATAAAGAGCAAGTCTGAATAACAAGTAAAGAGATTGAATCAGTAATCAAAAACTTCCCAACAGAGAAAACACCAGGACCAGATGGCTTCATGGGAGATTACTAACCAAACATTTAAAGATCAATGCCAACCCTTCTCAAACTCTTCCAAAAATTTAAGAGGAGGGAAGACTCCCAAACTTATTTTTAAAAGGCCAGCATTACCCTGATACTAAAGCCACATAAGACACTGCAAGAAAACTTTAGACCAATATCTTTCATGAACACAGATGTAAAAATCATCAACAAAATGTTAGCAAACTAAATTCAAGAACTTGATAAAATGATTTTACCCTATGACCAAATGGGATTTTCCTTAGGATACAAAGGTGGTTCAACATATACAAATCAATAAGTGTGATATATCAAATTAATAGTAGGAAAGATAAAAATCATGGTATCAATATACACAGAAAAAAATTTGACAAATACAACATCACTTCATGATAAACACCTTCGAGAGGCGGAGTAATAAAGAATAGATCTCAATATGATAAGGGCCATATATGAGAAAGTCAGAGCTAACATACTCTTCATCGAGAAAACTGAAAATGTTTTCTCTGATATAAAGACACAAGAGTTTATACTCTCACCACTCTTATCCAACACAGAACTAGAAGTTCTGACTAAAGCAATCAGGCAAGACAAAGAAATAAAAAGCATCCAAATTGGAAAGGAATCAGTAAAATTATTGTTATTTTCTGACCTATGATTTTATATATTTAAAATTGCAAAGACAACTAAGAAATTGCTAGATCCAATCAATGAATTCAGGAAAGTTACAGGACACAAAATTAATATACCAAAATCAGTTGCATTTCTATATACTAACAATGAAATATCTGAGGAAATAAATTATCTCAATAATAGAACCAATAAAATATCTGGGAATAAATATAACCAAGAATGCAAGAGATGTGTGCATTGAAAACTGCAAGATTCCTAAAAGAAATTGAAGAAGACACAAACAAATGGAAAGATGCTCCTTTTTCGTGGATTGAAAGAGTTAATGTTGTTAAAATGTCCAAACTACCCAAAGCCATCTATAGATTCAAAAGAATTCCCACCAAAATTCCAAAGACATTTTTCACAGAAATTTTAAAAAATCCTGAAATTCATGTGTAACCACAAAAACCCTGAATACCCAAAGCAGTCACGAGACAAAAAAAGAACAAAACCAGAGACACCACACTTTCAGGTTCCAAACTGTGTTACAAATCTATACTTAAAGCAGCGTGATACTGGCATAAAAATATACACAAAGAGGAAGAGAACAGAACAGAGAGCCCAGAAATAAGCTCCCACATACATGGTCAGTTAATATTTGGTAAGAGAGCCAGGGACATCCAATGGGGAAAGGATAGTCTCTTCAACAAATGATGCTAGAAAACTGGATAACCACATGCAGGAAAATGAAATTGGACCTCCATTTTTTTTTTAATTTTTTTTTTCAACGTTTATTTATTTTTGGGACAGAGAGAGACAGAGCACGAATGGGGGAGGGGCAGAGAGAGAGGGAGACACAGAATCGGAAACAGGCTCCAGGCTCCAAGCCATCAGCCCAGAGCCTGACATGGGGCTCGAACTCACGGACCGCGAGATCGTGACCTGGCTGAAGTCGGACGCTTAACCGACTGCGCCACCCAGGCGCCCCTGGACCTCCATTTTACACATTCACAAAGATTAATTCAAAATGGATCAAAGATATAAACATAAGGCCTTGAATGTGAAACTCTTAGAAGAAAATGTAGGAAGCACCTCAACAGTGGTCTTAGCAATGATTTTTTAATATGATGCCAAAATCACAAACAACAAAAGAGATCAAAAAGTGGGCCTCCAACAAACTTAAAAGCTCTGCACTGCAAAATAAACAAACAAAACAATCAACAAAATGAAAAGGCAGCTAAGCAAAATATTGGCAAACCATGTATCAGATAAGGAGTTAATAGCCAAAATTTATAAAGGACTCATACAACTCAGTAATAAAAAGCCACAAATAACCCAATTTGCAAACAGGCAGAGAAACTAAATACATATTTTTTTTTCAAAGAAGATATCCAAATAGCTAACAGGTACATGAAAAGGTACTCAACATCACTAATCATCAAGGAAATGTAACTAAAACCACAATGAGATATCAGTTCACACTTGTGAAAATGGCTGTCATGAAGAGAAGAGAGAAACAAGTGTTGGTGAGGATGTAGAGAAAATGGAACTCTTGTACATGTTTGATGGGATTGTAAACTGATTCAGCCACCATGGAGAATGGTATTGATTAACTTTACAAGTATTTATTGTATTGATTACATTTATATCCATTTATCCACTAACTCTCTAAGAATTTTACATATCAAGAACAAAAAATTTAGTATCCTCCCTTTTATTCTGCTCATCCTCATTGCCAACACTTAATTTTGGTTGGCTATATTACTATCAGTTCTTTCACTGTTGCCTTTAAAACCTTCAGTACCCTTGAGTATGTTGCATAATCAATTACATCTTATGACTATATTTTGACCTTTTGTTTTGAAATATAGGGAAATTAATATCTTACCACCACCAATATTATCTTATACTTGATTTTTGTCAGTTATTAGCTTAACACTATCTTTTATAGTTTAATAGCACATAAATTCTGTTCTGAAATCATATTTTCCACAAGTGTAGTTCTTCGGTTACATTCAATACTCATTGCCAATTATTTTGTCACCATATTTCTATTCCTGTGTAAGTTGATGCCAAATCGATCATTTGTAATATTTGAGAAATTTTTATGGGAATTATATTGCTTAAATTCTTACATTTGAAAATCTCTTCTGTGGCCTTTATGTTTTAAGAAAAGTTTGAAAAGCTCTAATATTCCTGTAACATACTTTCAGAGGATATGGTAGACATAGCACATTATTGTATAGCATTGAATGTCACTATAGTGTATTATAAACAAAAACAGAACTTTCCATTCAGAAGTCACCTGCTTTTATTCCAAGGGTGATTTTTCCTTGTTTCTATAGAATTTCCTTTAATTCAAAATCAATTTTATAAGGGATTTCTCAATGTTAGTCTGTTTCTATTTATCTTAGACATCCAATAACCTATTGATACATATATACATATTTCTTATTTCAGGAAGGTTTCTGGAATTATAACTTTGTTTATGTATGCTATCATGTTCATGGAAAACAAAAATGTCTATACTGTGTCTTTGTCTTTCCTGGGATTGTAATGTAACTTCCATATGATTTGTAATATAAAGATGTCCATACATTTATCCTCTCTGAAAACCCTCTAATATATAAACCAATTATATGCGGTTGATAGATAAGGCAACACATATTTTTATAAATTATGGTATTTCTGGAAAAGTTGCCTATTTTACACAAATAACACTTATTTATCCTACTTTCAAGTAGAAATGAATAAACATAAACTAATTGTAATAAGAATAAAACTTAATTAAATGTGTACTACTTTACATATGTGAATAATTACAAAATCTATGTGATATAGTAGGAAAAATTTGCTCTTTTGAGTTTGTGTGTATTTGTTTCTTTTATTATTAATAGCCATGGCTCTGGTGGACTTTGCTGTGTAAATCAGTCCCACCTCAATAAATATCCAAAACCACAGACACTGCAACCTGGCCACCAATTAGAACCTGAGTTTTCTATTGGATTTTGTTTAGTTACTTAATAAAGTAATTAGAGTAAATAAAGTAAAATAAAGTCCAGAAATTACAAGCCATCAAAAAAAAAAACCTGATATAAAGAGATTATTTCCATTTTAATCACCAAAAGCATTCTTGATAACAAGGCTTCATTCTCAAACCAAAGAAAAATAGAATTTTTATTAAAATGTTTTACATAGCTCCATAACACCTACTAAATAAGTGTTGAATGGCCATAGGAAACCAGTTCAATCTACACAAATCTAAAAGAAGTGTTTTTAATCTTGTTTTTTACAGTAACTTTATTCTCTCTAAAGAAAAATGACATATGATCTATTTTTCTTAGAGAATAAAATATTTACACCATCCTTCTTCATCCAAGTTTTCCACTCAGAAGCCTAACTTAGGGAGCAGAAGTATAGGCAATCTTCACTTTGTTGTGTAATCTTTACCAGTTTTTATTAAGTTGTTAGAATTTTCTTATATTTGATTATAAATTCAGAGAGAAACAGCTAATATCTATTTAGCACACTATAATTTAAAACACTAAAAACATTGAGAATTAATGTTTTATTTGTGTGAAGTATTTATCAAGAACCGTTTGAATAGTGCTTGCCTTCCTCTTATTGTTTTATATCCTAAAATGCCAGGAAGTAATATCTTCAAAGCCTTAAATTGCCATATTCTTTCCAAAATTTTGGATGAGCTTCCACTAGTTTATCCTTTGAGCTCTTAAATGATGTGAAATATATCCCTAATTTCCTTTACTGTGAAGTTAATTGCTCATGGTTCTTCCTCTGGGATATCTTCATCCTTTTTATCACAACCATTTTCCTCATTTAGGTCCATAAATTTACCTTTGCTAAGTTCTTCTGGCTGCAAACTGACTCTTTCCAATGGTGTCAATGCCAACATCCTTAAGGTCAGCTATTTCTTGTATATTATAATCTATATTTTATTTGGATTTCACTCTCAAAATTATCACTTTGCAGGGGAGAGAAGTGGGGATGGGCTGCATTTTTACTTTTGTTGGCTGATTCTCTTTACTAATTATCCTATCTTGTAAAATTCCAGGTGGGCTTATCACTGGGGGGCAAGAAGGCAACCCAAATGCATGCTTTGTTGTCTGTATGTAAAAACTGTTAAATAAATGTTCTGCGATCAATAAACAATCAACACACTTTGAAAGAATTCAGGTGATTGGTCGCTGATTAGGATGTGCCTCTGTTACATATGTAGTGATGTGTAGGCTGAAAGGCTAACAAAGAAATTTGTACCTTATGTAATAACTCGCAGTTAAAATATACTGTGGTAACAAAATTTGAACCATATTGTTGGAGGACTGGTATTATTTAAATAAAATGTGATAACTTAAACTTGTACAACTCTGAACCACACAAAATGAGGACTAGCTGTGTTTCATAGTGCTTAAATGGTTCAATACTGAAACCAGCAGAAATGTTACTGTAACTTATCACATAAATAAGGGAGATTAACTTAACCAATGCAGCAATAGTATTTTCTAAATTTCAATATTTTCAAGTTGTTTTAAAAAAAACTCAATAGAGGAAAAAATGAACTAACTTTATTTGGTAATACAATATAAAAAACTGGTAATGGATCTCAAGTTTATATGGAGAGCCAAAGAACCCAGAATAACTCACTCAAGAATGAAGAAGAACAAAGTCATAGGACACTACTCATATTCAAAACCTACTATAAAGCTAGTGACACTGGAAAAACAATAAACAGAACAATGGAAAAGAATAAAGAGCTCAGAAATAGACCCACATAAATATAATTAATTGATCTCTATCTCTGCCCAAAAAGCAAAGACAATACAATGGAGCAAAAATAGCCTTTTCAATAAGTGGTGAACAAGACATGCACATGCAAAAAAAAAAGGGGGGGGTTTAGAAACCTTACACCCTTCATGAAAATCAAAAATTAGCTCAAAGTTATTATAGACCTAGATGTAAAATGTAAAACTGCAAAAATTTTAGGACATAGGAAAAAAACCTAGATGACATGGAGGATTGCAATGACTTTTCAGATGCACAACCATAGGAATGACCTGTGAAAGAAATAAGTGAAATGCTGGACTTAATTAAATTTAAAACTTTTGCTCTGTGAAAAAAAATACTGTCAAGAAAATGAGAAGACAAGTAATGAACTGAGAGAAATATTTATAGAAGACACATATAATAAAGGACTGTTATTCAAAATACACAAAGAATCCTTAAAAACAAAACAAACAGCCAAATTAAAACATGGGCAAAAAAGATGAACAGACATTTCACCAAAAAGATATATAGGTGATATATAAGTACTTGAACACTGTATGTCACTGGAAAATTACTAATTAAAACAATGAGATACCAATACAAACTGATGAGAATGGCCAAAATGTAGAACACTAACAATACTAAATGCTGACAAGGATGTGGGAAAACAGTAATTCTCATTCATTGCTGATGGGAATGCAAAATGATACAGCCAGATTAGAAGACAGTTTGACAAGTTTTCATTAAATCAAGCCTACTCTTACTATGTGACCCAGCACTTGCACTCCTGAAACATCTGTCCATGCAACAAAACAAAACAAAAAAACACAACTGTACACAGAGGTCTATAGCAGCTTTATTCATAATTGCCAAAACTTGGAAGCAACATAGCTATCTTTCAATAGGTTAGTGGATAAATAAACTATGGTACCTCTAGACAATGGAATATTATCGGTGCTCTAAAGATAGGAGCTATCAATACATGATAACATAGAACTTAAATGCATATTACCAAGTAAAAGAAACCAATCTGAAAAGACTAAATAGTATGTTATTCCAACAAAAGGACATCTGAAAGGGCAATATGGAGACAGTAAAAAAAAAAAAAAAAAAAAGTCACTCATTGCCAGGGGTAGGGTAGGGTGGAAGGAGAGATGAACAGGAAGAGCACAGGGGATTTTTAGACAGTGTAAGTATTCTGTATGATATTATAATGGTGGACACGTGTCACTATATGTTTGTCAAAGTCACTGGAATATACTACACCAAGAGTGAATCCTAACATCAACTATGGATTTGAGTGATAATCATGTCAAATTAAGTTGACATTTTAACAAATGTACAACTCTGATATGGGATTTTGATGGTAGAGGACACCATGCATATGTGGAGATGGGGGTATATAGGAACTGTCTTTATTTCCACCCAGTTTTGCTGTGATCTTCTACCTGCTATAAAAATAATATTTATTAATTTAAACATGTTAACTGATAATAAACTTCATGTGTTTTCCTTTTGAGTGTGGGAAAAAAATAAAAGTGAAAGATGAAACATAAAAGCAATAAAACAAAAAAAGAAGGAAGCTTAGTCTTCTATTACTAACACAGAACCAAAATTACTGACAGGAGGTCTAATTACTTCAAGAACTATGATGCAATATTTGTAGGCGATATGATCATTTTCATATGGGAATCAACAAAAGCAAACTATTACAACCAATAAGAGCTCAATGAGCTTATCAGATACAAAATCCACATCTCAATTCAATAGTACTTCTCAATATAATTATCGCTAATATGACATATGATTTAAAAATGATATTCCTAAAAATAGCACACAGGAGTTAGCACAAAAATGAATATGTAAGATATCTATGGAGAAAACCTTAAAACTGTAATAAAATTCATAGAAAATAGTTTAAATAAATGGACATATTCCGAACACTAAGAAAGGATTTTATAGATGTTAATTCTACCTAAAAAACAAAACAAAACAAAACAAAAAAACAAAAAAAAACCTCATTGAAATTCCATTTTGATTTTTTTAAGGTGCCTACAAAAAACATTCTAAAATGTTGTGGAAAAATAAGTATCCATCTAAAAATTAGTTAAAATAAACGAGAGTAAGAGGGAGGGAGAGGACTTTCCTTACTGCATGTAACAGAAAGAGATAAATAGGCCAGTGGAACAAATAAGCAGCCAGCTAAGAAATGACTTATACTTACAAAAATGCACAACACATTATAAAGATAACAAAAATTATTGGTGATAGGACAGATCATTTAGTAAGTTGTGTTGGAAAAACTGGAAATAATTAAAACATCCTATCTAATAGTAAATATAGAGGTGAATCATAAAGGAAGTAGCAATCTAAATATAAGTGTAATTATATTAGTTTTTTAAAAAATGGGATATTTGTGTGAAATAAAAGCAAAGAAGGACTTCTTAAATTTTAAAGTACAAATGGAAAAAAAATAACTGATAATATGTGGTATTGAACATCTTCAATAAATGATATGATGGACAGAGTTGACAGACCTAGCATACACTGTGGGAACTATTTACTAAAACTAGCAATTATTTGTAGAAAACACAAGAGATTTCTGCATAGTAATAGGCATAAAATAATTTCCACTAGAACTCTATGGACAAATATTATACACAAAATGCTACTTACAGAAAATAAAAAGGCTAATGCAAATATAAAGCAATGCTCCAAAATCATTAGCAATCAGGGTAAAGCAAATTAATTATTGTGAGTACTAGTAGGCATGTGGGTGGAAATCCTGCATATTGCTGGTTAGAATGTAATGGATGCAGCCATTCTGCAGAGTGAGTATCTATTTGTATTTGGTCCTACCAAGTATTGTTACAGCTTATGAGCTAATAATGCTCATATCAGCTTATATGTGTAAGAAACCCTCTCATAGATGAGTAAAGGAATACATGCAGAAAAAGATACTTATCACAGTATTCTTTGCATGGCAAAATGAGAAGTCAGCAATAGCCTGGGTTTCTATTACTGGGTTGGTAGGTATGCAAAATGTGGTATGTGCACATCACAGATTACTATGCAGTACAATTAAACAATGTGACAGCAATCCAAGTGGATTTTTAAATTATAGTGTTGAGTGAAAAACAGAATAGAATTATACATTCTTATACATAAGTTTATATATAACATTCTGTGTATTATAAAGTTAAAAATACATGAATGCAAAAAATATACATTTAGTGAGAACGCATGCAAGCAACTATATATCTCAATGATTGACTATAGTCTTGTACAAATATCATAATTTCAGAAAAATGATTAACTCAACATTCTGCACCCCACAATCCTACTTTCCAACTCATATAGAAGTTGCTATACATATTTAACACCTAAACCAAAGAGGTTTTTGCATTTGTTTTTTTTTAAATTTTTTTTTCAACGTTTTTATTTTTGGGACAGACAGAGACAGAGCATGAACGAGGGAGGGGCAGAGAGAGAGGGAGACACAGAATCGGAAACAGGCTCCAGGCTCCGAGCCATCAACCCAGAGCCTGACGCGGGGCTCGAACTCACGGACCGTGAGATCGTGACCTGGCTGAAGTCGGACGCTTAACCAACTGCGCCACCCAGGCGCCCCGAGGTTTTTGCATTTGTAGAATAGAGAAATAAAACTAATTTAAAGATTTTGTCTGTCACAGATTTTTGAAAAACTTATCAGAGTCCAAGTTGGAGCACAGCATTTCTCACTTCACCTTTCTCAAAAACTATTTGTTACAATATTTTCTCATTCTGTTAGATCTAATTATTGTACTTATTTTCATTTTATTTATTTTGAGATAGGGAGAAAGAGAATCCCAAGCAGACTTCACACTATCAGCATAGAGTCGTAAGAAGACTAAAACCAATGGTGAGTAGCTTAACAGAGATGACTCATCATAATTTGTACCACTTCTTATAACACTTCTGGTTATAATCCAACAGGTAAGTAGACATTGGTTTAAAATCCCAGCTTTATAAGTAGCCATTTCTTGATTTCCACTGGTAGCAGAGTCTACAGAAGTGACCTCAGATATAATACTGAACTATCATATGGTGAAAATAACATAACTGTGATTAATGTATTAAAGACTAGTGGAAAAGACAAATGATATGTATAATAAAATGAGAAATTTCAGCAGAGAGAAATGGAATTGTTAAAGAAAAACCATAACAGATAAAGACTGCTTTTTTTTAAAAAAATGTTTACTTGTTTTTGAGAGACAGAGAGAGAGCAGGAGGAGGAAGGGGCAGAGAAAGCAGGAGACACAGAATCCGAAGCAGGCTCCAGGCTCTGAGCTGTCAGCACAGAGCCTGATGTGGGACTCAAACCCACGAACTGTAAGATCATGACCCGACCTGAAGTCAGATGCTTAACCGACTGAGCCACCCAGGCGCCCCAAAGACTGCTTTTAATGGGTTCATCAATAGGCTCAATACAGCATAATACAACATAAAAATCAAAAAAAAAAAAAAATCAATGGAAATCACCAGTTTGAAACACAAGAAGAATAAAAAGGTTAACCAAAATCATCAAAAGTCTGTGAAAAAACATACTCTTATTTATATGTAACTGAAATCCCAGAAGGAAAATATAAAAAGGCCAGAAGAAAGATTTGACAAATAGCTAAGAATTTTTCAAATTAATGACAAACACCAGGGTTTCAACAAACTCAAAGAACACCAAGTGGGATGAGTACAAAACAACCAAACAACAAATCTCATGCCTAAACATATCCTCTTCAAACCTCTTTCAAACCAAAAAGCATAGAGAAATCACTACAGGTGGGCACATATTTTTAAAGGCAATTTCATAGAAAGGAACAAAAGTAAATAATTACAACTAACTTCTTTCCAGAAACTATGCAAGCTGCAAGACAGTGAAAGGATTCTTTAAAATGCTGAAAGAAAAAAAAAAATTTTGAACCCAGAATTTCCTACTGGTGACAGTATCATTTTAAAAAGGAAGAAGTGGTAAAAGTTTTTTTTTTTTTTTTTGGGGGGGGTAAATATTGAGAGATTCCATTGCCTGTTGACCTGCAACAAAATATTAAAGGAAGATGTTCAGGCATAAGTAATATGATGCCAGACAGAAACTTAGCACTACATAAAAAAACAAGTACTGAAAAAAAATCAGGAAATAATTATTTTTATTTTAATTATTCTAAGGAGATGTTTGTTATGTTGTGCCATACAAAAGATAATACAAAAAGAAATATAAGGAGGCTAAAGAAAGGCTAATCTTTCTCTCAGACAAGCAGTCATCCTCTGGTATCTGCCTCCAGAACAACCCAAGAGACCAAGGTTTTGGAAAGTTTAAAATATGTCAATAGAGACTTTGAGTGATAAGCTCTAGAATCAGAAAGGGATATCAGGAAAAGTCTGTTTTCAAATTACCTAATTATAATTGCTGGAACTTCCAAGATGGCCACTTAAAGGTGCTAGAGAAATCTGAAAGGAATCTAAAAGAAACTTCTCTGATTATCTGATGTTAGGAAAAATTGGCCACTCCACCCCATCAACATTGTACATGAATATTTACTAAAATTACTAATGTTTTGGTTCTTATCTCCTGCTACTTTTGGTAAAATAAAGTTGAGACATGGACAAGTCCTAACCTCCTATTTCCTTTGAACATTCCTTCAGGGTTACATGTTAACTACACCACTATATCCTCACCAATGTTGCCTAATTCACAGGATTGAAGCTTTTCCTTCCTAAGGAGTTCTTGTTGTGATAGTTCTGGGGGATTCCAACTTATTTCTGCAGTTATATAAGCACTCATTTGCATAAAGCTGTCATTAAATAGTGTTATAAATTCTTGTCAATAATGGAGATGGCCCACTGACTGTACTATCCCCAATATTCAGGATAGGTAGAATAAATGAATGGAATTCTTAAACTAAAATTAGCAGAGTTCTCATAAATCTTCAAACTCAAATGGCCTAAGATATTCATTGACCTTGATAACAGTGATGCAATTCATTTAGGCAGACATCAGCTCTTTCCTTGGAAATAGGCCATAGCATGCATCTGTAAATATCAATTCTATTTATAGATTCTGTCCTGTTTTAAGAAGAGATAGCCAAATACCCTAAGAGAGTCATACATCACACATCCAGTCTTCTCAGTGTGAATAGGCATCCTTCAACATCTTGTGAAAACTCTTGCATGACCCAAAACCTGTATACTTGATCTTTTGGAAGAGATAAGACATACAGCCCTTAAACTCCAAATAGGTTGGACCTTATTAAGTAATGTCAATAATCCACACATAGATGTAACTATTTCCCCAAGAGAATAAACAGGTGCTCCTAAATTTTCCAACTCTTATAAATAGCAATAGATGTTTTAGTCTAAAGTTAGACTTGTCCTCTTTCCCCCATATTCATCTAACAAAACAGTCTATACCCACATCAGTTTATTTTTCATAACGTTTTAAATAACATTGTTTCATTTTTTTTTTGTATTTTGAGTAAAAAAAAATTTTTTTAATGTTTATTTATTTTTGAGAGACGAGACAGAGTGTGAGCCAGGGAGGGGCAGAGAGAGAGGGAGACACAGAATCTGAAGCAGGGTCCAGGCTCTGAACTGTCAGCACATAGCCCAATACAGGGCTTGAACTCAGGAACCGTGAGGTCATGACCTGAGGGAAAGTCGGATGCTTGACCAACTGAGCCACCCAGTTGCCCCTGATATTTTGATTTTTAAAAATATTTCCTATTAATGTGAATTCCAAATCTTAGAGACTGACAATGACAGTTTGGATCATATCAGGGATAGACCCTCGGTGAAGTAGTAACCGGACAGTATTTGGTAGATACATCTATTAAATTTAAATTCTTCGTACAGTCAAAAATTAAATATAGAGATATTTCTTTTGTTGGATTTTCTGGAAATGACATACATGTGGTCATTTTCTACTTGAAAAGTGATCCATAAGTTATTAATTAACTTTGGATGCTAGAGGCCTTAGAATCGATTATTATTATTTTCAAAATGTATGAAATTGACCTTAGGTTAAAAAATGTATGAAGAGGTTGGACCTAGGAAGATGGCAGTGTAGGAGGACACTGGGCTTACCTTGTCCTGCTGATCACTTAGATTCCACCCACATCTGCCTAAATAACCCAGAAAACCGCCTGAAGACTAGCAGAATAGACTCTTCGGAACCAAGCATAGACAAGAGGCCCACAGAAGAGGGTAGGAATGCATGTTACACAGAATGGCAGGAGGGAGCTGGGGCAGTGGAGGGGCAGCTGACTGGGCAAGACAGAGCCCCTGAAGTCTGGCTCGCAAAAGCAGAGGGGCCAGACTGCGTGAGTTCTGACAGCCAGCGGGAGGTAACATCTGGAAGGTTAAAAGTCAAGAGCTCTGCTCTAGGAGAGCAGGGAGGGCAAAAGGACACCGGGAGGGTGAGTTGTTGAGCCCTGGAAGACAGAGCTCTCAGCTCAGTGGGGGAGAAAAGGTGCTGGCAAGTGCCACTTCCCTCTCCCATCCCCCAGCCAAAATTCCAAAGGGAACCAGTTCTTGTCACCGAACTTGCTTGGACCACACAAACACCCAGTGCTGTGCTTCTGTGGATCCATCAGTCTGATGGACCTGCCTCCCTCCTGGTGCTGCAAGGCCCCTGCCACAGGGGACCACCTAGGGCAAAGCAAGCTAAGCCTACCCCTCCCACCCCTCTGCACCTTGCAGTTCCACCCTGGCTAATATGCCCATGGCCAGATCCCATTGAATTAGCACCACAAGCCTGGCAGTGTGCAAGTAGCCCAGACAGGGTCCACCCCACTTCACAGTGAGTCCTGCCCCTGGGAGAAAGGAAGATATGGTACATACCAGTCTGACCCCGGCCCCAGTGGTGGGTTGGGGGCAGACATCAGGTCTGACTGCAGCCCCGTCCACCAATACAAGTTACTCTGGACAGCACAGGGGAAGTCCCCTGCAGTTTGGAACCACTGCAGGGATTACCCAAAATGACAAAATGGAAGAATTCTCCTCAAAAGAAATGCCAGGAAGTAGCGACATCTAACGAATTCATCAAAAATGATTTAAACAATACAACGGAACAAGAATTTAGAATAATAGTCATAAAATTAATCACTGAGCTTTAAAAAAGCATAGAGGACAGCAGAGACTCTATTGCTACAGAGATCAAGGGACTAAGAAATAGTCATGAGGAGCTAAAAGATGCTATAAATTAAGTGCAAAATAAAATAGAGGCAACCACAGCTTGGATTGAAGAGGCAGATGAGAGAATAGGTGAATTAGAAGATAAAATTATGGAAAAAGAGGAAGCTGAGAAAAAGAGAGATGAAAAAATCCAGGAGTATGAGGGGAGAATTAAAGAACCAAGTGATGCAATCAAATGGAAAAATATCCGTACCATGGGATTTCCAGAAGAAGGGGATAAAGGTGTACTTGAACAAATCATAGCTAAGAACTTCCCTGATCTGGGGAAGGAAAAAGACATTGAAATCCAAGAGGCACAGAGAACTCCCTTCAGACTGAACTTGAATCGATCTTCTGCACAACATATCATAGTGAAACTGGCAAATACAAGGATTAAGAGAGAATCCTGAAAGCAGCTAGGGATAAACAGGCTCTAACTTACAAAGGTAGACACATAAGAATAGTAGCAGACCTATCTACTGAAACATGGCAGGCAGAAAGGAATGGCAGGAAATCTTTAATATGATGAACAGGAAAAATATGCAGCCAAGAATCTATCCAGCAAGTCTGTAATTCAGACTAGAAGGAGAGATTAAGGTTTTCCCAAACAAACAAAAACTGAAGGAATTCATCACCACTAAACCAGCCCTACAAGAGATCCTAAGGGGGATTCTGTGAGTCAAATGTTGCAAGGACCACAAAGTACCACAGACCTCACTACAAGCATGAAACCTACAGACATCACAATGACTCTAAACCCATATCTTTCAATAACACTGAATGTAAATGGACTAAATGCTCTAAATAAAAGACATAGGGTATCAGAATGGATAAAAAAACAAGACCCATCTATTTGCTGTCTACAAGAGACTCCGTTTAGACCTGAAGACACCTTCAGATTGAAAGTGAGGGGATGGAGAACTATCTATCATGCTACTGGAAGTCAGAAGAAAGCTAGAGTAGCCATACTTACATCAGACAAACTAGACTTTAACTTAAAGGCTGTAATAAGAAATGAATAAGGGCATTATAAAATAATGACAGGGTCTATCCATCAGGAAGAGCTAACAATTATAAGTGTCTATGCACCGAACATGGGAGCCCCCAAATATATAAAACTATTAATCACAAACGCAAGCAACCTTATTGGTAAGAATGTGGTAACTGCAGGGGACTTTAATACCCCACTTACAACAATGGATAGGTCATCTAGACACAGGATCAATAAAGAAACAAGGGCCCTCAATGATACATTGGATCAGATGGACTTGACATATATATTTAGAACTCTGCATCCCAAAGCAACAGAATATACTTTCTTCCCGAGTGCCCATGGGACATTCTCCAAGATAGATCACATACTGGGTCACAAAACAGCCCTTCATAAGTATAAAAGAATTGAGATCATACCATGCACACTTGCAGACCACAATGCTATGAAACTTGAAATCAGCCACAGGAAATGTCTAGGAAAGATCCAAAAGCATGGAGGTTAAAGAACACCCTACGAATGAATGGATCAACCAGACATTTAGAGAAGAAATTAAACAATATATGGAAACAAATGAAAATGAAAATAGAACAATCCAAACGCTTTGGGATGCAGCAAATGAAGTCCTGAGAGGAAAATACATTGCAATCCAGGTCTATCTCAAGAAACAAGAAAAATCCCAAATACAAAATCTCACAGCACACCCAAAGGAAATAGAAGCAGAACAGCAAAGACACCCCAAAACCATCAGAAGAAGAGCAATAATAAAGATCAGAGCAGAAATAAAAAATATAGAATCTAAAAAAACAAAAACAAACAGTAGAGCAGATCAATGAAACCAAGAGTTGGTTTTTTGAAAAAATAAACGAAATTGATAAGCCTTTAGCCAGGCTTCTCAAAAAGAAAAGGGAGAGGACCCAAATAGGTAAAATCATGAATGAAAATGGAATTATTACAACCAATCCCTCAAAAATACAAGCAATTATAAGGGAATACTATGAAAAATTATATGCCAACAAATTGGACAACCTGGAAAAATGGACAAATTCATAAGCACCCACACATTTCTAAAACTCAAACAGGACGAAATAGAACACTTGAACAGACCCATAACCAGCAAGGAAATTGAATCAGTTAACAAAAATCTCCCAACAAATAAGAGTCCAGGATCAGATGGCTTCCCCAGGGAACTCTACCAGACATTTAAAGCAAAGATAATACCTATCCTTCTCAAACTGTTCCAAAAAATAGAAAGGGAAGGAAAACTTCCAGACTCATTCTATGAAGCCAGCATTACTTTGATTCCCATACCAGACAGAGACCCAGCAAAAAAGAGAGCTACAGGCCAGTATCCCTGATGAATATGGATGCAAAAATTTTCAACAAGATACTAGCAAATCCAAAGCAACAGCATATAAATAGAATTATTCACCATGATCAAATGAGATTCATTTCTGGGCTGCAGGGCTGCTTTAGTACTTGCAAATCAATGAATGTGATACATCACATTAATAAAAGAAAAGATAAGAACCATATGATCCTGTCAGTCAATGCACAAATAGCATTTGACAAAATTCAGCATCCTTTCTTAATAAAAACCCTCGAGAAAGTCAGGAGAGAAGGAGCATACTTAAACATTATAAAAGCCATTTAGGAAAAGCCCGAAGCTAATATCATCCTCAATGGGGAAAAACTGAGAGCTTTTCCCCTGAGATCAGGAACACGACAGAGATGTCCACTCTCACTGCTGTTGTTTAACATAGTGTTGGACGTTCTAGCATCAGCAATGAGACAACAAAAGGAAATCAAAGGCATCAAAACTGGCAAAGGTGAAATCAAGCTTTCACTTTTTGCAGACGACATGATATTATATGTGGAAAACCCAATAGACGCCATTAAAATTCTGCTATAACTGATACATGAATCCAGCAAAGTCGCAAGATACAAAACTAATATGCAGAAATCATTTGCATTCTTATACATTCTTATACACTAATAATGAAGATGATAATAACCAAAGATGTAAACGATCTGTATGCTGAAAACTATAGAAAACTTATGAAATAAACTGAAGATACAAAGAAATGGAAACATGTTCTGAACTCATGGATTGGAAGAATAAATATTGTTAAAATGTCAATACTACCCAAAGCAATCTACACATTCAATGCAATCCCAATCAAAATTGCACCAGCATTCTTCTCGAAGCTAGAACAAGTAATCCTAAAATTTGTATGGAACCACAAAAGACCCCAAATAGCCAAAGTAATATTGAAGAAGACCAAAGCGGGAGACATCACAATCCCAGACTTTAGCCTCTACTACAAAGTTGTAATCATGAAGATAGCATGGTATTGACACAGAAACAGACACATAGACCAATGGAATAGAATAGAAACCCCAGAATTAGACCCACAAAAGTATGGCCAGCTACTCTTTGACAAAGCAGGAAAGCACATCCAATGGAAAAAAGACAGCCTCTTTAACAAATGGTGCTGGGAGAACAGGATGGCAACGAGCAGAAGAATAAAATTAGACCACTTTCTTACCCCATTCACAAAAACAAACTCAAAATGGATAAAGGACATGAAATATGAGACAGGAAACTATCAAAACCCTAGAGGAGAAAGCAGGAAAAAACCTCTCTGACCTCAACCGCAGCAATTTCTTTCTTGACACATTTCCAAAGGCAAGGGAATTAAAATCAAAAATGAATTTGGGACCGTGTCAAGGAAAAATCTTCTGCACTGCAAAGGAAACAATCAACAAAACTAAAAGGCAACCAATGGAATGGGAAAAGATATTAGCAAATGACTTATCTGATAAAGGGCTAGTTTCCAAAATCTATAAAGAACTCACCAAACTCCACACCTGAAAAACAAATGATCCAGTGAAGAAATGGGAAGAAGACATGAATAGACACTTCTCTAAAGAAGACACCCAGATGGCCAACAGGCACATGAAAAGATACTCAACATCTCTCCTCATCGGGGACATCAAAACCACACTCAGATATCACCTCATGCCAGTCACAGTGGCTAAAATGAAAAAATCAGGAGACTATAGATGCTGGGGAGTATGTGGAGAAATGGGAACCCTCTTGCACTGTTGGTGGGAATGCAAACTGGTACAGCTGCTCTGGAAAACAAGTTAATTTTTTTCCTCAAAAAATTAAAAATAGATCTACCCTATGACCCAGGAATAGCACTGCTAGGAATTTACCCAAGGGATACAGGAGTGCTGATGCATAGGGGCACTTGTAGCCCAATGTTTATAGCAGCACTTTCAACAATAGCCAAATTATGGAAAGAGCTTAAATGTCCATCAACTGATGAACGGATAAAGAAAATATGGTTTATATACACAATGGAATACTACGTGGCAATGAGAAAGCATGAAATATGGCCTTTTGTAGCAACGTGGATGGAACTGGAGTGTTATGCTAAGTGAAATAAGTCAAACAGAGAAAGACAGATACCATACGTTTCCACTCTTATGTGGATCCTGAGAAACTTAACAGAAGACCATGGGGGAGGGGAAGGAAAAGAAAAAAAGAGAGGGAAAGAGCCAGACCATAAGAGACTCTTAAAAACAGAATAAACTGAGGGTTGGTGGCAGGTGGGAGGGAGGGGAAAGTGGGTGATAGGCATTGAGGAGGGCACCTGTTGGGATGAGCACTGGGTGTTGTATGGAAACCAATTTGACAATAAATTTCTAAAAAAATGTATAAGGAAGTAAAAGGCCTCTAATGAATGATCTTATATGGGAGTACAAAATACCTTGGGAGTACAAAATACCATCCTCTCATCATCTATTCGAATACAATAAAACCTATTTAAATATTATGCCACCAGCTCCCTCTTACCATCCCTCTACTCAAACAACCAACAGAGCACCTGTAAACTCAAGTCTTGTCTGGTGAATACATTCAATCAATACTTAGAATTTCTGGGACTGTTGGGGTGCCTGGGTGGCTCAGTCGGTTAGGCATCTGACTTCAGCTCAGATCATGATGTCGTGGTCCGTGGGTTCGAGCCCCATGTCAGGCTCTGTGCTGACAGCTCAGAGCAGGAGCTTGCTTGGATTCTGTGTCTCCCTCTCTCTCTGCCCTTCCCCTGCTTGCGCTCTCTCACTCTCTCTCAAAAAGAAATAAACGTTAAAAATTAAAAAAAAAAAAAAGAAATCCTGGGACTGTTGCCTATTATTATAGCAGTCAAGCAGGCACAGGTCTCTAAAATACTTGAGAAGAGTCAAGGGGCTTATGAATAGGCTTAAATATTTGAGGAAATTAAGATCTTAAATAATAGAATTATCACTTAACCTAACTTAAATTAGGTTTTATAAGTTAAGGTGCCTTTATGACAGTTTAATGTTAAAAATAAAACTTCCTCCATTGGTAAAGAGTGCCACTCTGTTCCCACTTCCAGTGAATCCTCTAACCATGTTAAAGAAAAAGGCTTTCTTTTTTCTATTGTGTCTGTCAACCAAGCCACTGTCACTTTTGTGACAGCAGTCTATGTGAATATGAAAACCAATATAATATTGAAACATTAAGTCAAAGAAATACCTAATCGTAGTAGCTCCTATACTTTCTAATGCAAATATTACTTATCAGTGTTTTTTCCAGATATACCTTTTGGATTTGGATAATTGGAACTACAATTTTAGCTATTCATTTATGCATGTTGTAGATCATTCTTATTACCAGTTATAAGTTACTATATTCTCATTGATCTACTATTAAAAAAGAACTACCAGAAACTTTTCATTTTATAAATGTAATTTTTTTTTATTTCTTATAAAAATTGGGAACAAAGGTAACTATTTTGTGCACTTTAAAAATTTTTATTATAAAATTATATTTTTACTTTTTCAAACATGAACATCTATGTTGACATTTAAAAAAAAAGGTTATTTTTTTTTTGAGAGAGAGAGAGAGAGAGAGGGAGAACATGCACAAGCATAGGAAGAGCAGAGAGACCAAGGGAGGGAGGGAGAGAGAATCTCAAGCAGGCTCCACACTACCAGCAGGGAGCCCAATGCAGGGCTCCAACTCATGAAGCATGAAATCATGACCTAAACTCAAATCAAGAGTCAAGACACTTTATCAACTGACCACCCCTGCTCCCCTTTGTGTTGACTTTTATTTTTTTATTTTATTTAAATTTTTTTTAACGTTTTATTTATTTTTGAGACAGGGAGAGACAGAGCATGAACGGGGGAGGGTCAGAGAGAGAGGGAGACACAGATTCTGAAACAGGCTCCAGGCTCTGAGCTGTCAGCACAGAGCCCGACGCGGGGCTCGAACTCACAGACAGTGAGATCGTGACCTGAGCCCGAAGTTGGACGCTTAACCGACTGAGCCACCCAGGCGCCCCTGTGTTGACTTTTAGTCATAACTCTCCTCACATGGGTAGAGATGGTAAACAGGAACATATGCACTATAAATTAACCTAACTGGTAATACAGGAAACTCCTAGTACCATGCCCACAGACTATAGGCCAAAAAACCAAAGAGGATCTCAGTAATTAACCAAACCAGAAATAATATTGCCAGATACTGTTTCTAAAGGTCACAGTCAGGTTTAATTCAAAATAATTTTAAAACAAACAAACAAAAATGGGGCACCTGGGTGGTTCAGTCAGTTAAGTGTCTGACTTCGGCTCAGGTCATTGTCTTGTGGTTGGTGGATTCGAGTTCCATGTTAGGCTCTGTGATGACACCTCAGAGTCTGGAGCCTGCTTTGGATTCTGTGTCTCCCTGTCTCTCTCTACTCCTCCCCCACTCCTGCACTCTCTCAATAATAAACATTAAAAAAATTTAAAACAATAAACAAAAAACAAAATAATGTTACTATTTGATTTCCAGAATCTTTAAAATATATTAGCTAACACCATATTCTTAGTTTGGGCATGGCCTAGAATTGTGCCAAGGATTAGAAATAAGTGAGTGATGTAGGTCATTTATAAATTTCTGTTTTTAGGTAACTTCTCCACCCAATATGGCACTCAAATTTACAAGCCTGAGATCAAGAGTCATATGCTCTACTAAGTGAGCCAGCCAGGCACCCCATAATACTAGGTATTTACCCAAAGTATACAAAAATATCAATTTGAAGGGGTACATGCACCTCAATGTGTATAGCAGCATTGTCAACAATAGCTGAATTATGCAGAGAGCCCAAATGTCTACTGACTGATTAATGAATAAACAAGATATGGTATACACACACGTGCACATGCACACACACACACACACTGCTGTATTACTCAGCCATCAAAAAGAATGAAATATTGCTTTTTGCGATGGCATGGAGAGCTAAAATGTATTATCTTAAGTGAAATAAGTCAGTCAGAGAAAGACAAATACACTGTAATTTCACTCGTATGTGGAATTTAAGAAAAAAAAAACAAACATAGAAGGGGATAAAAGGAGGAAAATAAATTATAAGAGACTCAATGATAGAGAACAAAATGAGGGTTGATGGGAGGGTGGAGGGTGGGGGATCGGCTAGATGGGTGATGGGTATTAAAAGAGGGCACTTGTGATGAACACTGGCGATTATATGTAAGTGATGACTCACTGAATTCTACCCCTGAAGCCAATATTGCACTGTATGTTAACTAACTAGAATCTAAATTAAAATCTGAAAAAAAAAATATCTGCGAACTACATTTTTAAAAGGAGAAACAGGCAAAATTAATGCAATGATCCATATTGTTTAACCCAATATATATAAATATGTGTATTTCAGTATGTAATCCCTATAATATTACTGAAATCTTTTATATTCTTTTATAATATGCCATGGAAAGCTACAGATGCATATTTTACAATTTATCACATCTCAATTGATATGCTAACTCTGATTTATAGGTTTCATAAAATTTATAGTTATAAAAACAGATTCATATACTCAGGTTGTTCCAAAAATACTTTTAATTCCTGATTCAAGTGCTGAAACGTATTTCATTTAGCTTTCATACCCACACTGATGATACTGGCTCATCTTTTTTTGGGAGAGTGGATTTGACTTTGAAGTAAAAACATCAATTTTGAAATGACATCTCTCTGACCCTCTTGTGTCAATTCATCATTATTAACATTGAATGCAAAGTATTGTTAACATTGAATGTATAAATTGAATCAAGATCCTAATCAACATAAAAAATTACCATGATTCTTTGAATTATAATTATATAATTGTATCAATTGACAATTAAAATTAAAATCTACATATTAATCTGTTTGAAAAATGGATAAATTTGTATTATTGGTTTATATTATGAAAAGTTTAATTTTCAACATAGATTCTCATATTGTCTGGGCTCACATATGCTTTTCCTCTCTTAGGAGCTCATTGATATGCAGTCTAATATTGGTGAGGAAACAAATCACACTGACATTTTTGTCTTGATTGTTGAGTCTTTGGCAAGCATTCCTATTGTTTCAAGAAAATCTTGAATTGGAGTTAACAGAACAAGCATATCTTTAGCAAACTCTTCCATGACTCAACCAATGAGCAGTGACAAAGAACACAAGATCATTACATTCATTGTCTTCTATTCCTTTAAACAGTTCCATAAACTGGTGATGATTCAGAACATTTGCATATACAAACTGAAAGATTTTAACAACTATATCCCTGACACTTTTGTAAGCATCTGCTTCAGAAAACTGAGCACAAATATATTCTGTATGTATCCTACAGTGAAATAAAACTGGAAGGGAACATTCGTCTCTTGTTTTGAGATTCCAATAAGTCCTAATTTTGGCCTAACAGAAAGAGTACCATCTGTCCTTATAGAAACTAATTTTATTTTATTTAGCTGAAAATCTTTCTTGATGATAAAAGGCACAAAAATTACTGTGCCACAGAATTTATATTTCAGGCTACAAATTTATAGTATTTCTTCATAAATTTGAAATTCTTGAGGCAACTCAAGATATTAATTGGAAAGTATCTCTTATTGCATGGTTAATCTAAAGCTAGAAAGCAACTTGCAGTTTTTTGAATTTTAAATCAACTGATCTTTGATATTAGAAAAATATTTTCTTCTACAGTTAATTGTTGGTAGCCAATTGAAGATCTTTAACTTTTTATGAACATCTTTTGTAGCTTGTTGCTCATTTCTAATAAAATTTTAGCAACTATTTTACCATTACTCCATCAAAAAATGGCTTTCTTTTTTATTTTGTGTACAAACAAAACCTGGTCAACGTTACAAGCTCAGATCCTGTTAAAATTTATTTATAAATTTTTAATTTAGGCAATACATTTCTTTGTTTTTTATTAGTCAGGGAAAAACATCAATTCAGTAGATAGCCATTGAAAATACTTCTTTATAATGCCATTACTTTAGAGTAGCAAATAACATAGTCACCTATCTCTGCTGCAATAAATTTGCAATGTATTTTCTTTCAGGTTTTTTTTTTCACTACTCTTCTCATTGTGTATTTTCTGCATCTTCACTGAATTCTACATCAGTTGTTGGCTTTCATTAAAAAGTTTAAAAATCTATACTTACTTCTTAAAAAAATGATATAATCACCTTGTAAGTATTACAATTTGCCTAGGTATCTGTATTAATGCTATCCATAGAGGATGTTCAAAAGGAACCTATCTGTATAGAGAAAAAGCTACTCCAACTGAACCAATCCATTGAAAACAGCTAGAGAAGTGTTGTGTGTTTTTTTTTTTTTTTAACACTGGACAAGACGTCTACTCCCAACACTGCACTATGAGACAATATTGTATCTCAGACAAATCAGCAGTTGAAATCAAGTCCCACTAAAAGAGTAAAGTTGAGTTTCACAGAAAACTATTTCATACTGTCTCCACAAACAGTTTAAAAGAAACAAACATTCCACAATGCTAAAGTAAAATTGAACATTCATTTCCTCTGTACACTAACCATATTTCAAGTTTCTATGCTAACCTTCATGTATAGTCAGTGTTAATGCCCTCCCCACCCCATTCAATCAACAGACAAGAAAGGGCATATCTGATCTGATCTCTGACCCAAGACATTAATATAGTTAACTAAAAACATGATGAGTATTCTGCAAGAGGTAATACATAAATATTAAGATAGGATAGATACCGCCAATTAGAAGAGTAGAATATAAGTTTCCTAAAAAAGTGAATCCAAGAGACCAAAGAAAATGCACTATAGCATTTAAGAGGAAACAAATGTATTAAATTTTCTTCAAACAATGCTATGACTTCTTCTTATATCCTATTAATGTGCCTTATATATATTCATTTTCAACCTTTTAACTATTTCAGACTTACAGGAAAGTTGCAAAAACTTTCAGGCCTGCTTACTTTATCCCAAATTCCTCAGTGTTAACATTTTACATTTCCACTTGTTAAACTTTTTTATTTAAATTCCAGTTCATCAACATACAGCGTAATATTAGTTTCAGGCACACAGTTTGGTGATTCAACACTTCCATACAACACCCAGTGCTCATCACAAGTACACTCCTTAGTCCCCATCACCTATTTAACCCATCCCCCTACCCACTGCTCCTCTGGTAACCATCAATTTGTTCTTTAGGGTTAAGAGTCTGTTTTTTGTTTGTTTGTTTGTTTGTTTTCTGCCCTCTCTCTTTTCCCTATGCTTATTGGTTTTGTTTCTTTCATTCCACAAATGAGTGAAATTGTATTGTTTTGTCTTTCTCAGACTTGTTTCACTTAGCATAATACTCTCTAGCTCCAACCACGCTGTTGCAAATGGCAAGATTTCATTCTTTTCTTAAGACCGAGAAATAGTCCATTGTATGCATGTATACCACATTTTCTTTATTCATTAATCAGTTGATGGACACTTGGGCTGTTTCAATAACTTGGCTGTTGTGGATGATGGTACTATAAATATCAGGGTGCATGTATTCTTTTGAATTAGTATTTTTGTATCCTTTGGGTAAATATCTACTAGTGCAGTCGCTGGTCATAGGGTAGTTCTATTTTCAACTTTCTGAGAAACTTCCATACTGTTTTCCAGAGTGGCTGCACCAGTTTTTAATCTCACCAACAGTGCAAGAATGTTCTCCTTTCCCCACACCCTCACCAACACTTGTTGTTTCTTATATCATTGATTTTAGCCATTCTGACAGGTATGAGTTAGTATCTTATCATGGTTTTGATTTGTATTTCCCTGATGATGAGTGATGTTGAGCATCTTTTCATGTATCTGTTGGCCATCTGAGGTCTTCATTGAAGAAATGTCCATGCATGCGTCTTTTTTGCCCAATTTTTAATTGGATACTCATTTTTTGGGTATTGAGTTTTTTTAAATTCCTTATAAATTTTGGACACTAACCCTTTATCAGATGTATCATTTGAAAATATCTTCTCCCATTCTGTAGGTTGTCTTTTAGTTTTGTTGATTGCTTCCTATGCTGTGCAGAAGCTTTTAATTTTGATGAGATCCTGATGGTTTATTTTTACTATTGTTTCCCTTGCCTCGGGACACCTATCTAGAAAGAAGATGTCAAAGAGGTAACTGCTTGTGTTCTTCTCTAGGATTTTAATTGTTTCATGTGTCTCATTTAGTCTCTAATCCATTTTGAATTTATTTTTTGTAGCAAGCCAAATCCAACAATATATTAAAGAATTATTTACCATGATCAATGGGATTTATTCTTGGGATGCAAGGGTGATTCAGTACTCACAAGTCAATCAATGTGATACACCACACTAAAAGAAAGGGTAAGAACCATATTATTATTTCAATAGATGCAGAAAAAGCATTTGACAAAGTACAGCACCCATTCAAGATAAAACCCTCTATAAAGCAAGATTGGAGAGAACATACCTCAATATAATAAAGGCCATATACAAAAAACCCATAGCTACAATGGTGAAAAACAAAGCTTTTCCTATATGGTCAGAAACCAGACAGGGATGTCCACTCTCACCACTGTTATTCAACACAGTATTAGAAGTTCTAGCCTCAGCAATCAGACAACAAAAAGAAATAAAGACATCCAAATCAGCCACAAAGTAGCAATTCTTTCACTATTTTCAGATGACATGATGCTCTATATAGAAAACTTAACGATTCTGCAAAAAAAAAAAAAAAAAAAAAAACCCAAAACCAAAACCAAACAAAAACATATACACACACACACAAACAAAAAGGATAAAACAAAACAAGACCACTTAGATCAATGGAACAGAATAGAAAACCCAGAAATGGACACATATGGTCTATGGTCAACTAACCTTCAACCAAGTAGGAAAGAATATCTAATGGAAAAAATAAAGTCTCTTCAACAAATGGTGTTGGGAAAACTGGACAGTAACATGAAACAGAATGTAATTGAAGCACTTTCTTACACCATATATTTCCACTTGATCATTCATTCCTTGTCTGTATACACATGTGCATACAAAACACCTTTTTTCTCTAAAACATTTTAAAAATTACAATCATGCTGTCCATGTACTTCTAAACACTTGAATGCATTTTCTCAAAAATTGTTTTATATAACCATAATACAATTATCAAAACCAAAAAATTATCAGTGACATAATATTATCTAACTTACAAATATTATACAAATTTCATACCATGACTTCATTTCATTGCAAAAGGGAAAAATCAATCTTTTCCAAGACTGGGATCCAATTCAGAATCATTGCTTTGGTCTCCTTAATTTATAATTAGGAACAAATTTTCACTCTGAATTATTTTTTACAAGGTAGAGTATATCCTAAGTTTAACAATGAGCTATAATCTATAATTATTTTTAGCCCCCTCTTCCCTGCCCCCCAGGAAAATACATGGAGTTCTAAATGTATGCATAATTAAAACCAAATATTGAGTTTCAATTCTATCATTTTTCCAATTTATTATCAATGCTAACTGCCATAAACAGCACAGTTTTACATGGAAAATGCAGTCAGAATTGAGTTTATCTTGCAAGCAAAACACTTAATTATCCATTCTTCTCCTTGAACATGTATATACAGCTTAGACCAGGTGAATATTCCTATATTTTTCTCTTAATAAAGAAGTAGGGGCTCAGTTTGTTGAGCTTCTGACACTTGATTTCGGCTCAGGTCATGATCTTGTAGTTTTTAAGTTCTAGCCCCACATTCAATCCCATGCTTGGGATTCTCTCTCTCCTTCTCTTTCTGCCCAAACCCTACTTGTGCTCTCTCTCTCAAAGTAAATAAATAAACTTAAAAAAAGTAATTTAAATAAGTAAAGGATATTTCCTGATCAGGCTCACAGATAATACACTTCAAGTAAAGCTAGAAGGATAATAAGGATGGTCAACATCATTCCTCCTGGATTTTAACTCCTTTTCAGTGGCTCAGATGGAGCCAAAGAAGCAGTGTCAAAAACAGCTTCATACAGCACTTCAAACTATGATAAATCCTCTAGATCTTATTTCTAAACAAAGTCAGTGATATCCCTGGGCAAGAATCCTGCATAGTGTTAAAATTAAAAGAGAAGCAGGGCAGCTGTATATCCGACAAAGGCCTGAAGGAAAGAGAAGAGAGTTCTGCCTGGGAGCACAACACACCAAAATGGCATCACCCGCACACAAAGTAGACAACCTGAGATCAACTGCAGGTTCTTAAATGACCCTCACTGCTTCCCTCTATTCCATTCTAAATCCTGCATGTAAGTTTCTCAGGGATGAGAACCTCTGGAGAAGAGAAATAGAATCAAATGTGATTTTGAGGTCTGAGCAAGTAACAGGAAATGTTAATGGATTAGGGGAGAATAAATAAAAAGGAGTGGCAACTGATAGTAAATTTTATCAAATTTGCTCTAACAAAGACAGAGAGAGTTAATGAGAAACAGAGGTATGGTATAAAGGACCAGAAGGCATTGGTCAGAGTGTTAATGTATTTGAGATTAGTGATTGAAATATGTAACATCTTCATGCTTTTCAGCATCTGGTCCTCCTGCCTGCTTCTGCCCTCTTTCCTTTACTAGTTCAAAACCATCCTACAGTCAGGCCTTCCAGAAGTATTTTGGAAAAAAAGACATGCAAATTTTGTGTTTGCAGAACACAAAAGACTAAGACTTTTGTTTGCTCAAAATGTAGTCTACCCCTGCTGTTTACCACGGACTTCCTAATAACAGCTAGCTTAACCTTGACAAATAGGATTAATACCCCTGATGAATATTGATGCAAAAATTCTAAAGAAAATACTAGGAAACTGATTTCAATAGCACATTAAAGGGATTATATACCTTGATCAAGTTGGGATGCAAGGATGGTCCAACATACAAAAAACAACATGATATAGAGAATGAGATTAAGAGAATGAAGGACAAAAAAACGCATGATAATCTCAATTGATACAGGAGATCATTTGAAAACATTAAGTACCTTCATGATAAAAAGCATTCAACAAATTTAACAGAGGAGTAAATTATCTCAACACCATTAAGGCCATATATGAAAAGTCCACAAATAACACCATAGTCAGTGGTGAAAAATGAAAAGTTTTTCTACTAAGATCAAGAACAAAACAAATATTTCTAGTCTTACACTTCTATTCAGCATAATACTGTAATATATATTCGCATAATTGGAGTAATTAAGCACGAAAACATAAATAAAAGACATTCAAATATGAAATGAGGAAGATTATCTCTCTTCACAGATACCATGATCTTAAGCCTCAAAAACTCTAAAGATTGTATAATAAAACTTTAGAACTAGTAAACCTATTTGGCAAAGTTTTTGTATACAAAATCAATATACAAAAATCAGTTCCATATCTATACATTAACGATGAGCAACCTTGAAAGGAAATTTTTAAGATTATCCTACTTACAATGGCATCAAAAATAATAAAATACTTAGGAATAAATTAACTAAGGTGGTTACAGTGAAGATTTGTACACTGAAAGCTATAAAACATTGATGAAAAAAATTTAAAATAATAAAATAAATGGAAAGGAATCCTGTGTTCATGGATTGGAAACTTAGGGTTGTTTTGTTTTTATATTGATACTTCACAAAGTGATCTACAAATTTGATTCAATCCTTATCAAAATCCTATTGTAGTTTTTTTTTCTTTACAGAATGGAAAAAAAATCTTCCTAAAATTTATATTGAACCCCAAAGGATACCAAAGAACCAAAATAATCTTGAAAAAGAAATATGGAGGCTTCATATTTCCTGACTTCAAAAGATGTTACAAAGCTATAAGGAATCAGAACAGTATGACACTGACATAAAGAGACATAGAGCAAACAGAATAGAGAGTCTCAATAGGAAAGAAGGAAAGGGAAAAGAAATTGGTCCCTTTTTTCCTGGCTCACTAATTGAATTAGTACACCTTGCCTCATTTTCATTTGCCTTTAGACTGGGATTTATATTGGTTCCATGTTTTCAGGTCTTTAAACTCAGAATAAACTATACTGTGATCTTTCCTGGGGCTCCAGCTTTCAAAGAGCAGATTGTATGACTTCACAGCCTCCATAATTATGTGAGCCAATTTCTCATGATAAACATATCATCTGTATCCAAACATCAACCCACTCATCCCATTGATTTCGTTTCTCTGGAGAATTCTAATACATAGTAGTCTTAGCAATGATTTCCTAGATATGACACCAAAACACAGTCAATAAAAGCAAAGATAAACTTATGGCACTACATGAAGCTGAAAAGTTTCAGTGCAGCATCTCAGTCAACAGAGTAAATAGGCAATCTATGAAATGGGAGAAAATGTTTTGCCAATTCTGTATCCGATAAGGAGTAATTTCAAAAATACATGATGAAGTCTTACAACTAAATATAAAAAAGAAATTTAATGATAGATAAAAAGACTTAAACAGTCATTGCTCCAGATAGTATATACAAATGGCTAAGAGGCATATGAAAAGAAGCCCAATATCACTCATCATGAAACTGCAAATCAAAACTATGAGGAGCTATCATCTCACACATTTGATGACTCCATCATCAAAAACAAAAACAAAATAAACAAATGTAGGAAAGGACATGGAATAACTGGAACCCTTGTACACTGTTGGTAGGAACGCAAAATGGTGCAGAATATGGAAAACAGCATGGAGGTTCCTCAAAAAATTAAAATAGAGCTACTATACAATTTAGGAATCCTACTTCTGAGTATTTATCCAAAAGAATTGAAATGAGAATCTCAAAGAGATATCTTCACTTTCATTTTCACTGGAGCATTACTTAGAATACCTAAAAGGCAAAAGCAATCTAAATATCCATCTACATATGAGCAGATAGAGAAAAATGTCATATGTACATACAGTGGAATATTAACTTCAAGAAGGGAAATCCTGTCACATACAAGAGTATAAATGAACCTTGAAGACATTATGTTAAGTGAAATAAGCCAATCACAGAAGAACCAATACTGCACGATTCCACTTATATGCAGTACTTAAAGTAGTCAAACTCATGAAAACAAAGTAGAATGGTGATTGCCAGAGGCTTGGAGGAGGAGGAGTTGCCATGCAATGGGTATTGTGGCTCAGGCATCAAAAGTTCTAAAAAGAACAATGCATATATAGTTAACTAATGCTTTGTTGTACACTTAATTTGTTAACAGGATAGATCTCATTTTAATATATTTTTATAATAAAATATTAATTGTGTCAACAACCCTAGCCCTAACTTGTTTTTTCAAATACCTGGAATTGTTATGAATATTCATGAGCACCTACCACGAATCCTCCATCTGCTATAGGGGATACAACTGAGTCAAACAGACAAAATTATCTGCCTTCATTGCAGACAATATTTCAATAAGTATCCTTACGGTCATCCTCCTTTGATCATATGTGAGATTTTTTCCTTGATGGAGGATAATAAAAGTTTCTGGGTTTATATACTGGGGGCTTCAGGGTCAATTTACTTTCTTAGTCAGTTGTGTCTATTATATTTGTACCATCTCTTTCTGTTGTGAATAAGTTATTTTATCATTTAAACTTTTATTGATAATATTTTTGAAAACACTTAAATATCAAGATTTTAGATAGCAGGATATCTCGGTAATTCACTGTGATAAAGGTTAAAGAATGTAGTTTTATGTAGGTTTTTCATATCAAACTCCTTTCCAAAATGACCTTCAAGCATTTATGGGAGGATGTGCTCCTCACTTCCTCCTATAGTTTTTTTTTTCTTTTACTTGCTCCAAAAATATTCATGAGTAAAAGCAAAGTATCTTTCTCAAGGTATTAAGTAGCTAAGTTCTCTTAAGAAAAAATTAACATACTTTATAAAATGAGACTCCTGCAAAATATACTGTCAAACTACTATTGTGGTAGTTTATGATATAATTATTATAATATCCTCTTAGTGTTAGTTCATATAATTACACACAACCTGTACTTTGGAGGATCAGAGGCAAATTGACATAGCATCTTCAGTTGGTAGAGATTTTAGATAAAACTTATTTTTCTACATGACTTTATAAAGTTTAATTATCTCATGGTACTCTTGTGAATATCTGACAGTTTTATATATATTTTTCAATAAATAAAATAAGCCACAGCTTAGAGTAATGCATACCAATGCAAAACATCATGGATGATACATTACTGAGGAATACATTATTCACTAATGCCACCTGGATCAAAGCAAAGCTGCTCAAAAAGTGTTGAGAAAGATACAAGTGATATTAAAAATTAAACTTTGTTTTTAATATGTGGACCAAAGTGAATATAATAATTTTTCAACATAGTGGACTTGGTTAAACTGTTTTCATTACTGTATTATTTTTGGTTCTCCAGAATAATAGAAGTTACTGGTTTAGGTTTTATATATCCATATCACCCATATCATTAACACTTATAGAGACTGACTTATTACTGCCAATTGGCTTACATGGTTATCAAGACTGAAAAGTCCACAATCTGTACTTGGCAAGCTGGAGAGTCAGGAGAGAGAACGTCATAGTTCTAGGCTAAGATCGAGTTCTAGGACCCAGGAGAGCCAATGTTTTAATTTCCAGTCTGGAGCAAAAGAGTATCAATGATCCAGCTCAGTTGGTTAGCAAGTGAAGTTCCTTCTTCCTCAGCATTTTTGTTCTATTTATTCTTCATTGAATGAGTTCCACTCACCACTAGGAAAGTAATATGCTTTACTCAATCTACCTATTCAAATGTTCATCTCATCCAGAAACACCCTAAGACACATCCATAACCATGTTTGAGCAAATATCTGGGAATGGCCCAATCGAGTAGACACATAAAATTAACCATCAGAAGATCACCTCTTTTCAACTTGGTATATATGTATATATACACTTGCTTATATATAGGTGTGTGTATATACACCAGCACGCACACGTGTGTGCACGCACGCACACACACACTTAGAACATACTTTATTTTCAAACAAAAACAGCAACAGTTAACTATTCCTAACGTGATACAATTATGCTGTATACACCCAACAATGCAATTACCCCTTCCACAGAATAGGAGGAAAATCCTTGGATGTTTATTCTTTTCTTTGATATCCCATAACTTTGATATTATGGTATTACTATCTAGTTGGCACTGTGAGTCCTCAAAGGGCCATTCTACTGTCATCCAAGCAGTTGCTTCAGGATGGCTGGGAACATGGTAAGATAATAAATTCCATGAGCATGAGCCCACTGCCATCCTTCTATAGCTGTGCATACTCTTGCAATGCTGTGGAGTTCATGCAATTCACCATGATGGTGAATAAGGCATTCAGCAAAACTATGCCTAGTATTTTTGGCAGAAGCATTGTATGAAAGGCAAATTCTTATCCAGAGTAAGCATACATTCTTGAAAGGGGCAACATTTTCTTCTTACAGGATGGAAGTGGTCCAATCTTTTCCCAGTAGCCACCTAATAACATGGAGGATGGTGCCATACTAGGGACTCAGTGTTCTCCTCTGCTAGTAGATTGGACACTCAGTAGTAGGTATAGCCAGGTCAACCCAGATGAGGGGGAAGTCTATGTTGCTTAGCCCATGCATATCTTCCAATGCTGTCACCATAGCTTCTTATGAGTCCCTTGGGTGATGACAAGGGTGACTGGGAAAGAGGCTGGCTGACATTCATAGAACAAGTCACCCTATCCATCTGATTATTCATATCAAGCCTTTGTAAGCATTCACGTGGAATAGAAATATCTTCATGTTTTTCACTCATTCAGTGAGCTCTACCCATGTCTCTTCCTCAACTTTTCTTGTCACAAATGTATCAATCATGTTCTTGCCAAGTCAATGGTCATCCAATTAAATCATTGGCCATAGTTCTGAATTGGTATGTAATCACCTGTCTGGTCATTTCGTCTTCCAAGTAAAATGAACAGCCAAGTGCATTTCTTGCAATTCTGCCAAGAGATTTCCCTTCATCACTGTCCTTCAGGGATGTCCCAGAGGTCTGCTCTTCCTCTGTCTCTTATCATAGGGAGCTCCCAAAAAAGGCCATCGGTACCATGTAGCAAGTATGGGGACTATGGAATAGGATGGTTGCTTGTGCCACAAGGCCTACCCAGGCCTGATCAAGTATAAACTGCTTCCATTTGATGATGAGAGGAGATGAGATGCTCAGGTCTCATGGTAACTTGGTGGTCCAATGGCCAAATGTTCAGTCTTTCCTTGGGCCCAGTAGCAAGCCAAGATTGGTTTTTCAAAAGGGGACTAGTTATCAAAAGGAGTTTGCCAGAGCTTTGCTCAAAAATTCTAAGGGTCTGTGCTGTACGACCTGGCAAAGCTCTAAACATCATCCCTATTTTCCACTTTAAGCATCATTAGATATGTTGAAGTGGCAGAGCAACTTGTACAACAGCCTGGACCTATTGCAGAGCCTTCTAGCATGAGAAAAGGCTCTACAATAGGTCCAGGCTGTTGTACTCAGAATAGCAGCTCATCAGATTTCTCATTAGTGGGCTGGTATAACATCCAGATGAGCAATATGTTGCCTCTAAAACATAAAGGGGCCCACTAGGCCTTGCACCTCTTTTTTGGTTATAGGAGGGGCCAGAAACAAGATATCCATTTTAAAAGTGGGATCTCAACATACCCACATGCCACTAGACCTTAGAAGCTTGGAGGTGGAAGGTCCCTGATTTTGTCAGATTTCCCATTCTGATATGCAAATGTCTGACCATCAAGTCTAGAGTAATCGCTACTTCTCATTCACAAGTTTTAATTAGTATAATGATATCAATGTAATGAAATGGTATGATAGCTTATGTAAGGGAAAGACAATTAAGATCCCTGTGAAGTAAATTATGGCATTGACCTGGAAAATTGATATACTCTTGTGGTAAGTCAGTGAAGGTGTATCAGCTGAATGCAGACTGCTTCTGGTGGGCTTTATGGACACAGTGGATAAAAAGGCATTGACCAAATTGATACCAACATACCAGGTACCAGGGAATGTTTTAATTTGTTCAACAATGGAACCACAGGAGCAAACTCAAGTCACCACCTAGTTAAACTTACAATAAGCCACTGTCATTCTTCAAGATCCATCTATCTTCTACACAGGTAAAAGAAGCACATTAAATGGGAATTAGGTAGGAATTACCACCCTTCTATCATTGAAGTCCTTGACGGTAAAACTAATCTCTGCTATCTCTCCAGGAATTAAGTGTTGTTGACTTTAACATTGGACATCCTAGGAGACTGGGTGTTTGTATTTACCCAGTCACAGGATGAGATTCTGTGTTTGATTTTTAACCATCTCTGCCTTGTGGCTATAGGAGATCGGAGTCTCCTTCAGTGAACACATAGAAGTTTTCAGGTAATTTATGTGGTACTTGAGCTGGGAATTCAAATGGGTTTTTTTTGTTGTTGTTGTTTCTATGTAGAGAAATTTTCTATGTATGGCACACATACTTATGGAAGCTGAAAAATTCCAGTATTTGTGGTTGTTGGGCTGGAGACCCAGGAGAATTGGTGGTCTAAATTCCAACAATGTTAATAATAAAGTTAGGCTGGTATAAAATTTCACAATTATGCTTATCACATTGTTTGTGTTTAAATTCAGGAATATCTAACTTGCGGTTTCCTTTGAGTATATTTATTAAAGTTGTATGTGACATTCTATTAAGATGTATTTAACACAGGCATTCATATAGAATCATTAAAGTTTCTTTTACTTTTTTTGGTACCTTAGTAAACTGCAATGTCATATTTTGACTTTAAGTGGTAATCAAAACACTATAAAATGATGTGACTTAGAGATCCTTAAATGTATTAATTGACCACAAAAAGAAAATAACATTAACTGATAAAAGACTAAACAAATCTAAAACATTAGACAGGATATGAAAACAGAGACCCAAATCTGATATAAGTATTGTTTACAAATATAAGTGTTACACTGTGAAATCTTTTCAGGTGGACTAGCACTTCATGAAAAAGTTACTTGGCAAATATTCTCCTTAATTTTATTAATTTTTTTTCCATTGTCACTATAAAATGATTGTAGGACTATCATGAAACCAAAAGGAAAAACAAGAAGTAAATAAATAGAATATTACACTCATAGGTATAACTTTTCTTAAATTAATACTTAAAAATTTAAAGGGCAAGGGATGGCTAAAAGGAGTCTCTGTGTTCCTCTAGATTTTATATTTTCTTTAGGCTTTGCCCACTTACTTCATATCTGACACTAGTATGCTTGCTCTCAGATGGTGCTATACCCCTTATCATGTGCAACCCCGAAGCAGACATAAAGCCCTTTTGCCCACAAGAAAAAAAACGCTGTTTGTTCAAAAGGCAATCCCGTTTTTTCCCTAAACACAGAAGACAACATCCTCCTGCATCCTGGCATCTGGATAAGATGTGTAAATTATTGGAGCCAAATAGAAATACAACATATAATGCCTTTTCCATATATTGTACTTGGTGGTGGTGGGAAACCCTTCCATACAGAATCTTCACTATCTAGTTGGCGCTGTGAGTCCTCAAAAGGCCATTCTACTGTCATCCAAGCAGTATGCTTCAGGATGACTGGGAGGTCACATGTCCAGGACCACTATCCCCAAATGAAAGGATTTTATTTTATTTTTTTTTTTAACGTTTATTTATTTTTTAGACAGAGAGAGACAGAGCATGAATGGGGGAGGGTCAGAGAGAGAGGGAGACACAGAATCGGAAACAGGCTCCAGGCTCTGAACGGTCAGCACAGAGCCGACGCGGGGCTCGAACTCACGGACGTGAGATCATGACCTGAGCTGAAGTGGGAGGCTTAACCGACTGAGCCACCCAGGTGCCCCCCAAATGAAAGGATTTTAGATTGCTAGGTCACTCTGTGGAAGAGAACCATCTCCACCAGGAATAGCTGCATTGGAATTTGCATGAATGAGAAAGCTTTTTATTGTGTTAAATCACGAGGATTTTGAAATTGTTACAGAACATCAATTACTGTGACTCAACATATATGACTTACAAAACTAAGCTGGTTTGAGTATTTTTTAAAAAAGTGCAAAAACCTAGGTAATCTTAAAGAGTTTGGGTGAATACTGACACTATCTGTCACATTTGAAACGCTGAAATTCCTGCTTGTTGGCCTCATACGCACTGTTCTGTTCAGAGACTCCCCTAGGCATTCTCCATTATTGTCCAGAAATGGCTGGAATATTTTCACATGCAGGTATCTTGATTCTTTAGTTCCTAATAATGGATTTGCTTTCATAAACTATAAAACAACTTCTACCAACTACTCAGAACTTCCTTCTATGTATATACTGATATCATCTAGGTAAAGAGATAATGAGTTAGTCTCAATTGCTTATTGTGTAGACTCCCCCTTCTCCATTTTCATTTCTGATCTCTTCCCAAACAGAGTGAAATGTGTGGTTTCACTTTTTAGATGAGACAGCTAACTTCATCCTTATAAGATTGGAGTAGAATAATAATATCTTGCTAATATCACACATGTTCCAAGGGTTATAGATCAACTAAAGTGAGTCATTCAATCACAGATAATCCTGTAAGGTAACTCCACACGTTATGAGTAAACAAACACAGTTGTCTCATGAGTGGTTAGTAGGAAAAGACAAGTAATTTGGTATCTTTGTGTACATTATCAAATAAGATATTGTGGTAACTCAGACTCTAGAACATAAAATCTCAAAAGGCTGATAAAAAAAAATTAAGATACACTACTGAGTATATAACACATTTACTGTGTTACACAAAACCTCAAGAGATTTTATTATATTTCAACCATAATATTAACCAGCAGTTAAGTGGAATGTTATTAATGGTTTTCTATTGCAGTTTTAAAAGTAACAAAAGTGACTTTAAACTAATTTGTGTTTTTAAACCTCAAATACTGGAAAAATCTTTTAGTCAAAAAACCCAGGAGTTCAGATTCTCGTGAGACTGTTACATACATATATGGTCTAAGTAAAATAAATTATTTTTGCTGCCTGTATATGCAAAGAGGCAGGTAGAAGCAGACCAGTGATAAAATATCAACATAATTTACATGTAGACATTCTTTTTATAGTCATATTCAGTATAATTTATTATTTTGTTAAAATAATCACTTATATCTTTTCACTCCCCCCCAAAGTGCTCCTTAATGGTAACCCTCTAAACTCTCTTGTAAAAATTTTAATTGAGAGAGAAATTGATTCAAAAAGGTGATAAATATGGAAAAGTTATTTCAATAAAAACTCTACACCTCTGACATTTTTAGTAATTTCCCTGTTTGTTGAATGCTTATGTTCTCTAAGTAGCATCCTTAATCTAGAGAATTTCATGGCTTTCTACTGCTTTTCCATGACCCAAGAAGCCTGAAAAAGACCTCTACCAATGCAATATAGAGGAATTGTGCAGAAGACAACTAGGTACCAGAAGAAAGTAAAATAATTGTATTCCTTTTTTTCCTTATGCATAACCCTTTGTAGGGGATAGACCCAGTAAATTTTGAAAAACTAAAAAAAATAAATAAAAATAGAAGTAAAAAATGACCCTGTACCTGTGTGGTTGTTAAAACATCTTAGCAGCCAATTACCAACTTGGATCTCAGAAATACTTCCAAAATCCACATTGCCTTTCTCATCCTAAATGTTACCTCCTCAGTCAAGGTTTCATTATCTTTTCCCTTAACTCTGTTTTAGAGCCTGGATTTTCTGCAGCTAATTTCTATATTCCAGTCCATCATTTCTAGTTTCTGCAGAGAGTTATTTTCTCCAAAATCCATATAGATCATGTTATAGCCCAAGTAATTCCAGAGTGCCTACTGAATAATGGAGATATCTTAGGTTTACATTTAAACAACCCATCTGAATATGCCCACCTCTCTAACTTCCCAACTTTTCTCCTTACATACCTGAAGTTTCAACCAAACAACTTCAAGCACCTGCCTGAATATCCCACACCTTTTAGCAACTCAATGAGTTTACTATATGCTTTTATCTTTTAATAAACATTCCCACTTTTCTGATGGTCACGCTTCAACTCCTTTTCCAAAACCCCAGAGGAATGCTATTTCCAGTTAGGTGGGAAGGAAAAAGAAAAAACACACCTAGGAAATTGATACAATTTTCCTTCCGATTCTCACATGACTTTATTCATATGCTATAATTTAATTATCTGCTGGAGTCCTATTAAAGTTTGTTGAGATTAATATATCATTGGATTGACTCAGCAAATGTTTGGTGGGAAAGTATCTATATGATTTTGAAATTCCTTGAAATACGAGTTCATATAAGCCCCTCTTGCTCAGTGAACAATCCTGGTTGAATTCTGAAGCTCAGATTTCTTTTCTGCCACAGTGTGATCTTATCTTCACTTTATGGGAAAAAACCAACTTGGAATATAGTCACCTTTACTTCTGTTTCACCAAAACACCACTAAAATAAGCTAATTGAACTTAAAGTGGATCAAACTTCTGCTTACGTTCCTTTGTGACTTTTGCTCTGTCCCTGAAATTACCAGGGGTTTCTCTCTTGGTCTCTTTCACAAACACACATATACACATACCACACAATCCAAAGAGTTTAGCAAGTAATCTCATCACAATTATTCCCTGGACCAAGGGTAAATTTGTCTTCTGCTCTGCAATTTCAGTGTAGCTTGCCATATTATGTGTTTTTAAAAAAAAAAAAAAAAAACCATGACAGAAAAAAATAGTGATATTTTAGTAGGGAGGGAGATTTTAGATGCCAAATATGGTTTTAAATAGAAATGTATTTATAGGAATAAACCTATTAAAGGCTTTTATTTGTGGTCATGCCATTAACATTAGCTTTAAGTACCTTAGGTATTTAGACCATGTTGTATTCTTTGAAAACCTAGCAAGAAGTAAAATGCCTTGCATCTATTAGGCATAAAAATAAGATGCATTTATGGACTCAAAAAAAATAGAACTGAAGTCATCCTATCATTTCAATTTATATTTCCTTTCTAGATAAATGATATTTTTAGCTAAACATTGAAAATATTATATGGCAACCATTAAAGGCTTTTGATCTAAACTAGAGAAAGAAATAGTTGTGAATGATGGACTTGAGTTCTTTCAAAATTAGATTTTCCCCCTGAAATCTATAATTTATGTGGAATTTGGGAAGTGCCTCACAGGAGTAACAATTTAGTAAGAAGATGGATCTATATTCTTAGTACTAAAATTGTGGTGTTTGGATATCAAAATTCTGGCTCATTTTCTGTATTATTACATGATTTCTAACAATGTAGTAAAGCTTGATAAAATATAAAGCGATAGCGATTAAGTATTTAATATTTGCAGCACATTCATTTAAAAAAATTTATATAGAAATTATGCTTCTGATATAGTAAATAGGTACTGCATCCATAGAACAAATACAATTAGTAATGCTTTGAAAGCTTGCTACAAAATAGGTATGATGAAATAAATGAATAGGGGTAGAAGAGGGAGGCTGGTTAATTATATCATAAAAATATTATACCTTAAGTAGAGAAAATTGCAAGATTAACTCCAAGCAATATTATAAGCCTGAGCATGTTTACATCAGCAATTCTTCTACAGAACAGACCAGACTAATTGTTTTTAAGATCACATGTGACAAAATTCACTCCGACAGCTTCAAATCAGCTTTTTAGTGCCTCGTTCTTGAACACTAGCAGATAGTCAAGGATCATCAGACATTTGAATTAGGCAAAGAAATTGGATAAATCAAATTAAAAGAAAATAATTCAGTGGAAAAATGTAAAAAGAAAATACAATTAAAAGTAATTGTCATTATGAGCAGACAAGTGATAAATGTTATGATGCCTGATGCTTGCTTCCTGAACCTACTTTGAAAACATAAGCAGATCTCTAATTGTATTAATTGCATTTTTAACTTAGCTCCACATTCTATTTGTTCCCTACTTCTGTTTTATGCACTTAACCTCGTGCATGATCAATCACTAACTTTGCCATTTTCTACTCCCTGTTTACCCACTGATTATAGAAACCTAATGAGGACTGGTGAGTGACATTTATCTTGAGTATCTGATTATACCAGGTCCCAAATAGTGCCTCGGTGACGAGAAGAATGCTTACCTCTAGACTGTTTCAAGACTTCCCTTCAAGATTAAAAACAAAAAAACAAAACAAAACAAAAACACAACAACAACAAAAAACAAACAAACAAAACCTTTACCCTCTTCTCAGGTACATAAGCTGCCTCTAGACTCAACAAGGCAAGGCAGCTTTGGAATGATCCCCGCCTTCTTGTTGAGTTGCCTTTCTGATAATAAAGTTTTCTTGGCTTCAAAACACCAGTGTCTCAGAGGTTGGTAACTGTGCATCAGGTGCATGGAGAAGGCTGAGTTTGCTAACAGTTATAGTATCCATGAATTAAGAAACCCTCCACAAAGAAATTGAGAAATTAGAATTGCAATGAAACACTCAAGAGAAGAGTGGAGATAGAAGGCCAAGAAAATATCTAAGAAAATAGAGGGGAAAAAAGGTAGTAGATTTAAAGTAAGAGAAAACACAAAAGAAATTAGAATTTGAAAAGAGGAAATTACAGAGCACAGAAAATAATTTTAAAAATATTTCAAAAACTTCCCCAGATGGGGGCGCCTGGGTGGCTCAGTTGGTTGAGTCTTCGACTTCAGCTCAGATCATGATCTCACAGTCTGTGAGTTCGAGCCCTGCGTCGGGCTCTGTGCTGACAGCTCGGAACCTGGAGCCTGCTTCTGCTTCTGTGTCTCCCTCTCTCTCTGACCCTCCCCCATTCATGCTCTGTCTCTGTCTCAAAAATAAACAAACATTAAAAAAAATTTAAAAAAAAACCCAACTTTCCCAGATGGAAGGACACAAACTCTGTGATGCAGAGGACCATTCAAGTGCCCGTGCAAATGGAAGGAAGAAAAAGAATCTTCAACAAGGCATATGAAATTGCAAAATGTTAAAAAAAAAAAAAAAAAAAAAAAAAAAAAAAAAAACCCAAAAAACAAACAAACAAAAAAAAAAAACAAGAAAAATTCTGCAACTTTTGAGGAAGGAAATCAAAGCAGAATACAACCCATTTCACAAAAAGGATCAGGAACAAAACTGCAGAGTATTTCTCAACACTATTCAGAAATTAGAGTTTTACCCCCTAGAGCTCTTCTAGGTCCTTACAGTGAGTGCTGGAGACAAGTCTCTTCATGCCTCTGACAGAGAAAGAGGAAAAGGAATCATTTTTAAATGGATCAGAGCATTCTGTTCTTAAGAAGGCCTGCCCTCAGGCGAAACTCTTTAACCTGAGTTTAACTCTTTGGGATTTTATCAGAGCCCACTGATCTAGAGGAAGGGAAATATCCAAGTCAGCCTGTGTTACCCTTCTATATGGGAGGATTCCAGTTCCTCCCAACTCCAGTCCCCTCCGGCCATCCAGTCCTTCCTAAGGTTGAGGAGAAAAATTTTGAGAAGCTTTTGTGAATTTACAGTCCAGAAGCTCAACTCATCAAAAGAACAATTTCTAACCATAGAACTATAGACAGCTTTCTATCCCTCTATACCTTACCATTCCATTATTAAAGGCCTGTGTATAGTAGATCCTTTAACCCAGTATATCATATCTGGCTATCGACAAAAAAATTACAAAAGGTGGACAAAATGGGTGGAGGTGGCCAAAAGATACAAACTTCCAGTTTATAAATTAAATAAACCCTAGGGATGCAATGTGCAGCATGCTGACTACAGTTAGCAATACTATATTATATATTTGAATATATAATATTATATATTATATATATATATTTGAAATACTATATATTATATATTTGAATACTATATTATATATTATAATACTATATAATATATTTGAAATATATATTCAAATATATTATATATTTGAATATACTATATATTAGTATATAGTTAGCAATACTATATTATATATTTGAAAGTTGCTAAGAGAATAGATCTTAAAATTTCTTGTCACAAAAGTTAATTTGTCAGTATGTGATGACTGATGTCAACTAAACATTGTGGTAATTATTTCACAAGATGTGAAAATAAATTTTAAACAAATACAAGGCATAATAAAAAGCAAAACAGGCAGTTTGAAGAGGGAGAGTAAGCATCAGAACCAGACCTAGGCAGGGCAGGGATGTTGAAATTATCACACTGGGCATTTAAAACAGCTGTGATTAATATGCTCGATCTACTGGATAAAACACAGAATGTATACCAAAACAGATGGGCGATGTAAGCAGAGAGATGAACTTTCTAAGTAAAAGAAAATGCTAGATATCAAAGATACCAGTACACATGAAAACTGTTTGATGGACTCTGTAGTAGATTAGACATGGCTGAGCGAAGAATCTGAGCTTGAGATCTCGATAGGAATCTCCAAAACTACTAAGCATAGAGAAAACAGATGGAAAACAAACAAACAAACAAACAAAACAGGATATCTGTGGGACAGCGACACAAAGAGTAACATACACAAAATGAAAATACCAGCGAGAGAAGAAACAGAAGAAATACTCGAAAACATGACTGAGAATTTCCCCAAATGAATGTTAGACACCAGAACACAGTCCCAGCAAAGTCAGAGCACCAAGCAAGATGAAGGGCAAACAAACAAAACCCCACACAGCAACTACAGCTGGGGTTATCACTGTCAAACTACAGAAGATCAAAGTAAAAGACATAATTCTGGAATAAAACAGAGGGAAAAGAGATCTTATTCACAGAGGAGCAAAGAGAGATTCAGCTTCTCAAACCCCATGCAAGCAAGATGCGAGTGAAGTGACATACCTGAAGTGTTGAGAGAAAACGAAACAAAACCAAAAAACAAGCAAACGCACTGACCTAGAATTCGGCACCCTATGAAATTATCCTTCAAAAGTGACAAAGAGTGTTATTAAACAGAAATTGAGGGAATTTGTTGACAGTAAACCTGCCTGGCGAGAAATGTTAAAACAAGTTCTTACGTGAGAACAAAAGGATATAAGCCAATATTTGGATTTTCGTAAAGGAAGAACATTGGAGAGTGAATAAGAATAAGCTTTTATTGGGGCGCCTGGGTGGCGCAGTCGGTTAAGCGTCCGACTTCAGCCAGGTCACGATCTCGCGGTGCGTGAGTTCGAGCCCCGCGTCGGGCTCTGGGCTGATGGCTCGGAGCCTGGAGCCTGTTTCCGATTCTGTGTCTCCCTCTCTCTCTGCCCCTCCCCCGTTCATGCTCTGTCTCTCTCTGTCCCAAAAATAAATAAAAAACGTTGAAAAAAATTAAAAAAAAAAAAAAAGAATAAGCTTTTATTTTACCTATTCTTAATTGATTTAAGAGACAACAGTTACTTTAAAAAATGATAAGGTGTATTTAGTCAGGTATGCTTATGTCTAAGGAAAATGGGTAAAAAATGATGTAAGGTATAGAAGGAAGGAATTAGGATCATTTTGTTATTTTAAGATACTATACTTATTAAGTGATAGAATGTTCTTCGACACCTGGGTTATGTGTAAATGTATATTGCAAACTCTAGGGCAACCATCAAAAAAAAAAAAAAAGGTAAAAAAAGGTAAAAATTACGTGCTAAAAGAAAGGGGGAGAGAAAAGAACATGAAATGTGAAATTGAAACCACAAAAGAAAAATACGTGAAAGACAAAAATAGGAACAAACAGCAAGTACACAAAGTAGAAAATAGTAAACAAATATGTTAAATATTAATCCAACCATATCACTTTGAACACTAGTGGTCTAAATACACGTATTAAAACATGGATTTGGGGTGCCTGGGTGGCTCAATTGGTTAAGGGTCCAACTCTTGATTTCAGCTCAGGTCATCATCTCACAGTTCATTAGTTCAAGCCTCACCTAGGCTCTGCACTGACGGTGGAGCCTGCTTGGGATTATCTCTCTCCTCCTTTCTCTGCTTCTCCCCTGCCTGGGTGCTCGCTCTCTCTCTCAAAATAAATGAACTAAAAAAAAAAAAAAAAAAAAAAAAAAAAGACATAATTGAACACACAGATTGTCACTGGGGCACCTGGGTGGCTCAGTCAGTTAAGCTTCTGATTTCAGCTCAGGGCATGATCTCATGGTTTTGGAGTTTGAATCCCGTGTTGGGCTCTCTACTGTCAGTGCAGAGCCCACTTGAGATGCTTTATCCCCTCTCTCTCTGCCCCTGCCCAGCCCATGCTTTCTCTCACAAAAATAAACAAACATTTAAAAAACAAATCAACACAGATTTTCAGAATAAGTCAAAAACATTACTTATATGTATCTTGTCTACAAGAAATTCCCTTTATAAAAACACAGAAAGTAAATGGATAAAGAAATATATGCTATAGTTTCATAATCAAAAGAAAGCAAGAATAGCTATATTAGTTTCAAACATATCAGATTTTAGGGCCAGGAAAGTTATTAGGGATAAATAAGGGCATTACATATTGATAAAACCGTCAATTACTCAAAAAGATCTAACAATCCCTAATGTGCATGCTCCCAACAAATCTGGGAGGCAAAAACTGATGGAAATGCAAAACTTAGACGAATCCAATTAATAGCTGAACACTTCAAAATCTCTGTACTAAAAATGCACTGATTCAAAATGCAGAAAAAAAAAAAAATCAGGAAGGACACAGTTGAACTCACTATCACCAAACAATGGGACCTAATTGTCATCTATAGACTAGCCAAAACAGCAGAATACACATTATTTTCAAGTTCACGTGGAACATTCTCTAAGATAGAGGACATTCAGGGCCATAAAACCTATTTAACAAGTTTAAAAGAATAGAAATCATAAAGTGTATTCTCTCAGACCACAAAGGAATTAAACTAGGAATCAGTAACAGAAGGATAGCTAGAAAATTCCAAAATATGTAGATGTAAAAACATACTTCCAAATAAAAGATGGCCATAGACGTTAGAGAAACTAAAAAATATTTAAAACTAAATTAAAAGAAAAATATATACCGGTATAGTACATAAGTGTTGAATCATTAAATTTTACACTTAAAACTAATATTGTACTGTATGTTAACTGGAATTTAAATAAAAAGTTAAAGAAAAAAATTTAAAAAAAGATGGGGCTTCCTCCTCCGGGGGGGGGAATATATATAATTTAGCAAAATTTGTGAGATACATGAAAACAGTGTTTATAGTCATATTTATAGTGTTGAATGAGCTTATTAGAAGTTAGGATAAATATAAAATTAGTTATCTAAGCTTTTACTTTAGGAAACTAGGAAAATTAAGTTGAATTCAATGTAAGCAGAATAAAAATTAGAGTGGAAATAAATGATATTGGAAACAGGAAATCGATAGAGAAAGTCAACTGAAACAAACCCTGGTTCTCTGAGATTAATAAAAGTGATCAACCTCTAGTTAGGCTGACAAAGAAAAAAAGAGATAAGACACAAATTAGTATTCTAAATGAAAGAGGGGGCGTCACTACAGATTTCATGGACATTAAAAGGAAAATGAAAGAATTGTATGAACAACACTATGCCCACAAACTGATAACCTAGACGAAATGGATCAATTCCTTTAAAGACACAAGCTACCGAAACATACACAAAGAAATAGATGATATGACTAGGCCTAAATATATATTAAATTGTATAATTAGTGTCAGCAAGTGTCAGCCCTAATGCATTCTATAAGACCAGCATGACCCTGAGATCAAAAGAAGACATTACAAAAGTGCTCTAGAGCTCCCATAGGGTCTGCTGAAGGCTCTGAACCAAGTCCCATTGATTGCCTTTCAGTGGGTCCCCAAACCAATGCCCCTTCCGTGTGAACACCTCCATTCATGCAAGTCAGAAAGTATTCCTTAGGACAGCCCATCCTTAAATGTCAGAATATTGGACTTACATCCCACCCTTTCTGTTTCCTTCCCCAGGAATAAAAAAAAAAAAAAAAAAAAATCAGGGGGTGAGAGGTTTCTATTACGCCACACTACACTGGAAAGAAGGCCCCTGGAGAATAAGTACAACAAATTTTCCTACTGAGTGTTCACTCACACAGCTTTTCCTTTACCTGGGGTACAGAAACCTCTTAACTGGTTTAGAGATTTCTTATAAAGGCTACTGGTCCGTGTCTTGCTAAGTTCGTGCTGCTGTGGGAGAAAGTCTGAGGCTTCTGTTCCACCACTCTGCTGATGTCACTGTAGGTTTTTTAAAAAGTTTAATATGTATTTAACGATGCTAACTTGCTAGTATAGTCTACTGGCTTAATGAATATATGGAGTTTTTCTTTCTAATTATGTATTGAAACTGTAAGAAAAGCCAGTGTTTTGTAGTTATGTAGTTGGAAAAACGAAGTGTAACTGAGCAGACTTTACAGATAATTGAAGATATTCTTTGGGCGCTACATCAAAACTCAGTGTAGTATTTCTTTCAAAATTAGTTTTCATGTAGAATTTTATATCATGTAAACTTTTAAAATATTATCTTAGTAAAATTCATGGGGGTTGATCTTGTATTTTGAATAGAATTTTACCCATGAGTGGTTCTAGCCTTACAGTGAAAGTCTTATGAACTCGTAAAGGTCTCCAGAATATTTTGAAAACTGTTTGCACTAGCTTATGCCTAAAATATGTGTTCTTTCTTTTTCTACCTAAATTGAGATAACAAAGACTAGGTATATACAGCTTGAAAGTTTGTTTTATTTCCTAATCATATTAAACAATTTCTTTTATCATGAGATAATATTTTAAAATGGGGTTATAGGCTAAATTCTAGACATAAAAATAAGTAGGGATTATTTAACTATTTTCCTATTACTGGAAATTTAATTCCTATTTTTTTAATATCATACCTAAGAGGCAAACTTTAGCCACACTCCAGTTAATTCATGAATGGGGAAAATAAACACGATTGGAACAGGGAGCAGAGAAAGAAGTGCTTTCATTTATTAAATTACTAATGAAATGCAAATTATTACAGTTGGATCCTTTGGTCATAAAACAAAATTAAATATCTACCTCAGTCTTGTAGATTTTATTACTTAAGTGTTTGTTAGGCATTACAAATTAAACTAGGGACTATGTACAAACTTGTTTTTAGTTGTAACCTGAAGGATAGGAATACAGCATCACAAGAGTACACGGTAAGGAAGGTTAGGAATGCTTTGTGTGTCTGACTTGTAGCTAAATGCAGGAGCTGGATATACTCTTCTACATTCAAAGCTGGGGAAACTGATCACACAAAAACAACGAGGTTTATGTGCACAAAAGAGGACTTAGAAGACAACCCAGATCTGTCATTATTATTCCACAAATTTACTTTTAATTTTTTAGAAGAAAATTATAGCTGTTATGTTACAGTCAATCGATTTAAAATATTTTAGGATTGATAATAGGACGTTACAGTTAAAAACACTACAAGGGTCTGAGCTATTGACCAAGACTTTTCTAGTTAGCATGATGAATATCAGAAAGGAGTTTTCATTCATAAAATTAATACTAAACTGAAGTCAGAATTGTATGTTCACTGTTAAAATGAGAAGCATTCAGGATATATTAGTTGGATAAAGCATTGTAGAAAAATGCTTCATGGCCACATGAATGGGGTAGAAGAAACCAGCAAGCCCTGTAACTTCTACCTTAAGAACTGTCAAACCCATTTCACAGGTCTCTGGCTAATACCAACAGCAGGACTAACCAGATCCTGCTCTGGAGTACTCTTGTGCCCTCTCCGAGGGAGCTGAAATACCTAAGTGACAGGGAAGATGAACTCACTTCAAACCTACACAATAGTTTCTTCAACTTACACCATAGTTGTTTCCTCACCCACTACTGGCTAATACTTACTTAAACAACAACTGCATGTGAAGAAGAATTTCTCCTTGTGAGACTACTTCTCAAACCTTTTGGTAGCTAATTTTATTCACTGCAAAGAACCTAAGAGTTCTGCATGAATAAACATAGGTCACTTTCCAGCCATCGTTGTATGAACTTCGTAAAGCTTTAGTAAACACGAGTAAAAATAAAAAGATGCCTAACTACCAAAACACTTAGAACTAAATTACAGAAAGCACAATACTACAGTGGAGTCTAAATTAAAAATCTAGACCATATATAAAAAGAGCATAGGGGCGCCTGGGTGGCGCAGTCGGTTAAGCGTCCGACTTCAGCCAGGTCACGATCTCGCGGTCCCTGAGTTCGAGCCCCGCGTCGGGCTCTGGGCTGATGGCTCAGAGCCTGGAGCCTGTTTCCGATTCTGTGTCTCCCTCTCTCTCTGCCCCTCCCCTGTTCATGCTCTGTCTCTCTCTGTCCCAAAAATAAATAAACGTTGAAAAAAAAAAATTAAAAAAAAAAAAAGAGCATAAAATTTAGACAAGGTGAAGATATGTTAAACATCAACGATTACGTATTTTCTATGTTATTTAATCTATATTGTATACTTAACATTTGCTAAGAGGCAAGATCTTAAATCTTTTACACACACACGCGCACACACACACACACACACACACACACTGGTGACCATGAAGAGGTGATGGATAAATTGAGTTGATTGTGGTTATCTTTTCCCAGTGCATATACATCAAAGCATTGTACACCTTAAACATACATAACTTTTATATGTCAAAGATCTCAGTAAAGTTAAAAATTTTGTGTCATCTGAAATTTCAAATATGGCTTTACTATTGTCTATAACCTAAAAGGCGATCATATGAAATTATGTAAATAAAGTAAGAATTGCAATACCTTACTAGAGAGAAATAAGGGTGTATACAGAAGCAAAAACTATGTAGGAATAAAAGAAAAGCTAAAGGAGCAATCAAAAAGTAGAACTTCAGTAGAATTGAAATAACGTATAACCTCCAAATACAATTTTACATAAATTGCGATCAATAGGGAAAATTTAATGTTGTGCAATTCTCAGGCCAATCTTACCTTAGAATGAGGCCTCAGAAAATATAGAACCAGGCAGTTGGTGCCACTATTTTTTGTTATGCTCGTAAACCAGGACAATTTTCTCTTTTAAACCTTATAGGTGAGGTCAAGAATATTTCTTAGCAGCTTTTATGATCCACAAATAGAACAGCTAACTCAGAAACACCTTCAGAAACCCTGACAAACGAGTACATGTAAAGGAAAAAAAAATCCTACTCATCTACTAATAAATGATATCTCCTCCTGATGATCTGTATCTTTTTTCCCTTTAACGCATTTAAAGTGTCTAAATTAGAATCTAATTTATATAAATAGTCCAGTCTGAGAAATATCTTTAATGTCTTTGAATATCATATTTAATAAAATATGAAAATATGAATGTAAAGTTACGGGTAATGAGAATATATTATATCGTTAACATTTTCTATTCACGTAGAATCATTCCAAAATATCCAAGTGATTCATATGTGTGAAAAACTGTATGGTCAGTTGAGTGCTAGAGAAAAGTGCAGGATCTCATTATGTAGCCAGGTCAAAGAGAGATAAATATATGATGTAGAATACTTATTCACTGTACAGAGCATTTATTGAGTTTTTAAAAATTTAAAAATGCCACAAAAGCAGCACAGTGAGAGTAGTGTGTTTATGTAGTAATATTTTTTAAAATGTTACTTCATAGGGAGAAAATGCTTAAAAACAAAGTTCAAACTAAAATATTTTACATTTAAATATATTTCAGAAACTTCATTTAACCTATGATCTTGTATCAACTGATGTTTATATCCTGACCTTCATTTTCTTGAAAATAGCATCCAACGGAATAGGAGTGATACAGAATAACACACAAACCGTAGGATCGCACAGAGTCACATGGACTTGTTTGTTCTAAACAACTATCTTTTCAAGAGATCACCCAAGTCTTGAAGGGTTTGCAGAGTGAATTGCCATCTCTGGAGTAATACGATCACTCAAGATAGAAGGAGCATGACAGCACATAAGTAATCTAGCTTTCCTATTGAAGGTCTTACAAATTTCAGTTATATCAAGAGGAGAAAATAATTATAAAATGAGACATGTTAACAGCTTCAGAATATTATTTGGAATGATGCATATGGTCTGGTTTAATTTTAAAGATTGTTAGAGAGCTATTACGGAGAGTCAAGATCATATGCAGAGTAGAAATGGAAAATCTAAAATTGCAACTTTTCTGTTAGGTCCTTCAAATATTTTCTTCTTATTAAATAAATACTTTAATATATCCACCACTATAAACAAACTCAAATTTAGATATAATCTACATTTATACCCTTAATAGAATTATATCTAAAAGCTGTTGTGTGAAGTTTTTGAGTTAATCTTCTTTGTAAAACAGTAATTTATTAACCAGTCAGTACTTATAAGATTTTAAAACTCTTTAATCCATTAGAATTCTGGACAATAGAACTGAAAACAAATCACATTGTGTACATGGACCTGGATTTTAATTCATTGCCGGTCACATTCTGGCTCTATGACCTTGGGCAATAATTTTGACTTCTCTGAGACTTATTTTGGGGTTAATGATAAACTAGTATTCTAGCCATCAGTGGTTTTGTGCAAACAGCTAAAAAAAACTCTAAGTACAATGACGAATATCTGTAAATTGGATTTTCTTATTGGGAGTATCCATTTGCCTCCAGGATATAGTGAATTTTCTGTTATGAAATTGTCAAACAGTACTGGGAAGCCAATAAAAGTCTTGCATCATTTTTAGCGAAATACAGCAATCTCTGATATATCAGTTGAGCTTTTGTCTCCCAGAAGCACCAGGATAAAAGATGATTTTTTTGTACAAAATTGATGGATTCTTTTTTCCCCCAAAAGGGGAAAAGTTTGAAACCATGGGGGGGGGGGGGGAATCACTCTGCTTAAAATAAGCAAGTCTTATTATGCCAAGAAATTTGCAAAACAAACATAGCCACGTTTTTTTTTTTAAGTTTATCCATCTCTTTTTTTGAGAGAGAGAGAGAACGAGAGAGAGAGAGAACGAGAGAGAGAGAGAACGAGAGAGAGAGAGAACGAGAGAGAGAGAGAACGAGAGAGATCGAGAGAGAGAGATCGAGAGAGAGAGATCGAGAGAGAGAGATCGAGAGAGAGAGATCGAGAGAGAGAGATCGAGAGAGAGAGATCGAGAGAGATCGAGAGAGAGAGATCGAGAGAGAGAGATCGAGAGAGAGAGATCGAGAGAGAGAGATCGAGAGAGAGAGATCGAGAGAGAGAGAGAGAGATCGAGAGAGATCGAGAGAGAGAGAGAGAGATCGAGAGAGATCGAGAGAGAGAGATCGAGAGAGATCGAGAGAGATCGAGAGAGATCGAGAGAGAGAGATCGAGAGAGGGAGATCGAGAGAGAGAGATCGAGAGAGAGAGATCGAGAGAGAGAGATCGAGAGAGAGAGAGATCGAGAGAGAGAGAGATCGAGAGAGAGAGAGATCGAGAGAGAGAGATCGAGAGAGAGAGATCGAGAGAGAGAGAGATCGAGAGAGAGAGATCGAGAGAGAGAGATCGAGAGAGAGAGATCGAGGAGAACGAGAGAGAACGAGAGAGAGAGATCGAGAACGAGAGAGAGAGATCGAGAACGAGAGAGAGAGAGAGAGAACGAGAGAGAGAGAGAGAGAACGAGAGAGAGAGAGAGAACGAGAGAGAGAGAGAGAACGAGAGAGAGAGAGAGAGAACGAGAGAGAGAGAGAGAGAACGAGAGAGAGAGAGAGAGAACGAGAGAGAGAGAGAGAGAGAGAACGAGAGAGAGAGAGGAGAGAGAGAACGAGAGAGAGAGAGAGAGAGAGAACGAGAGAGAGAGAGAGAGAGAGAACGAGGAGGAGAGAGAGAGAGAGAACGAGAGAGAGAGAGGAGAGAGAAGAGAGAGAGAGAGAGAGAACGAGAGAGAGAGAGAGAGAACGAGAGAGAGAGAGAGAACGAGAGAGAGAGAGAGAGAGAACGAGAGAGAGAGAGAGAGAGAGAACGAGAGGAGAGAGAGAGAGAGAGAACGAGAGAGAGAGAGAGAACAGAGAGAGAGAGAGAGAACGAGAGAGAGAGAGAACGAGAGAGAGAGAGAGAGAACGAGAGAGAGAGAGAACGAGAGAGAGAGAGAACGAGAGAGAGAGAGAACGAGAGAGAGAGAGAGAGAACGAGAGAGAGAGAGAGAACGAGAGAGAGGAGAGAGAACGAGAGAGAGAGAGAGAGAGAACGAGAGAGAGAGAGAGAACGAGAGAGAGAGAGACGAGAGAGAGAGAACGAGAGAGAGAGAGAGAACGAGAGAGGAGAGAGAACGAGAGAGAGAGAGAACGAGAGAGAGAGAGAGAACGATGAGAGAGAGAGAGAGAGAACGAGAGAGAGAGAGAGAGAACGAGAGAGAGAGAGAGAGAACGAGAGAGAGAGAGAGAGAACGAGAGAGAGAGAGAGAGAGAACGAGAGAGAGAGAGAGAGAACGAGAGAAGAGAGAGAGAGAACGAGAGGAGGAGAGAGAGAGAACGAGAGAGAGAGAGAGAGGAGAACGAGAAGAGAGAGAGAGAACGAGAGAGAGAGAGAGAGAACGAGAGAGAGAGAGAACGAGAGAGAGAGAGAGAACGAGAGAGAGAGAGAGAGAACGAGAGAGAGAGAGAGAGAGAGAACGAGAGAGAGAGAGAGAGAACGAGAGAGAGCATGCACAAGTGGGGTTGGAATAGAGAGGGAGAGAGAGAATCCCAAGCAGGCTTTGCACGATCAGCACAGAGTCCTATGCAGGGCTTGAACTCACAAACCAGGAGATCATGACCTCAGCAGTGATCAAGAGTAGAACTCTCAACTGACTGCACCATTCAGTCTCTCCTGCAATATAGCAAATTTAATGACAGATTCTGTGTGTGGAGATAAAGAAGAATGAGTTAGTGGCAAACTAACTATACTTGTTGGCATTTTTGGTGGGACATAATATCACTGAAATAGCAAAGCAATTCTTCTCACTCCTCTTGGAGCATTAAGACATCCTGGGAAAGGGGCCACACCATTCACTGCCGACAGAAAGAGCCACATGTTGACAATTAAGGCTAATCTCTTCATAGTATTTTATGAATCCATGATTGCCCATCTTCTAAATTGTAACCCTCACATGTCAAAAATGTGAATGTCCCATAGTCATAGACTTAACTAGCAAAAGGTTTAAAATAATTTCCAGTCTACAATGTGTAGGTTGACTTTGAATAGTTAAAACTATCCAATACAGATTCCAACATTTTTGCATTCCGGATGACATAAAATTGAGTGTTAAGATTGTCTGGTCTACGGTTCAAGTTATTGTTCAGGCAGATATAAAAAACTTGGTGAAAAACTGAACAATATGCCTCTCACAAACAAGCAGTAATGTCTTTTAGTTTTACTGTTAAAATGTTGGAGCAGACAACATTTAAGCTAAGTAATTCACAGACATTGACCTAGGATTAGGCTGTGTGGAAAAGCAACACTTGGAAAATATTTAGGTAATCTCCCCAAGTTTATGTTTTCCTCCTATATTAATGCCCTAGTGAACTTCAAATGAAAGTTACTATTTATATGTTGGGTGGTCTTGAAAGAGACCAGATAATGTCCCCCAAGATGGAGAAGAAACTGGCATGAAAATCTGTATTTTTAGTACAAGGGAAGAAGTGAGAACTAATTTATTAACTACTGGACTCCTTAATATTTTTAATAATAGTGTTGTCAAATCTAGTGATTGTGGAGCAAGGTCTAGGGCAGTGGCAGGGAATAAAGAAAAGTAAATGTTTAGATTTGATATCCTGGAGATGGATTATTGAATGTGAGGAGACAAAAGGTACATAAGTGAGAAAAAGATCACACCATTTTTCAGCTTAGATAACATGGTGGTGATGGGGGAACTGACAAAGAGAAGCAAGCTTAGGCTGTGGACTGAGGACCATAGTTTCTATTATATTAAAAATGGCTGAATGTTTTTAAGACAATGAAGTCAAAGAATTAAGATCCTAAAAATTTTGATGGACTCCTAGAAATTTGTCAAAAATCTTTCAAGACTTGCAGAATAGGGAGACAAAGATAATGAAGTCTTCAGTGCATGAGAGGAATGGAGAAGCTGATGGTATAGCCAAGTGGCCCCAAATAAGTGGGGTTTTTAGTAGAAACTGAATGATCTAAGAGCATCATTAGGGATGGCTGGTTCCCATCTGCCATGCTGACATCTGTGAAAGGTAGGACAATAAGCACCTCTTCTTTAGAAGGCTTCACAGAAAGTAGAGTTTCAGTTAATGTGAAGGAAGAGGAGGAAGCATTATTTAGAAGGGATTGACAATGTAGCTGGGTTTTGTTTTGAGCACTGTATAAAGTTCCAGAGGAAAGAGATTTCTTGGATGGATAAAAGCAACAGGAATGTGCATGACAGGACATACTACATAAAATATAAAGAGCAGAGTATGAGAGAGGAGGGCTCAGAGCTGTTTATATTAAGATCATGGTGGAGGTACATCTGGGACGTATGGAAGAACGAATTGAGTTACATCAAGACTTTAAGGTATTAGTACCAACACACTTTTTATCGTTTAGTTTTCATGTACCTTTTTCTGAATGAAACTAACAACAGTGCGTGTGGGTGTGAAATCACAGTCAGTCTTACCCTGTAGCCTATAAACTATATTCATGAGGGCAGGGAACCAGTGGTCACACTCATCACCATTCCTCTGAGCCCAGGTCCAATTACATAGTAAATTTTTAATGCATTGAGTCAAAGTAGTTACAAGATCTACATGTATTTTATCTGTACTTAAATGAAAATGGATTTTAATATGATATGTATTGTTTTAGTCCACAGGATACTTGTATGAGATTATGCAAAGAAGATTAATCAGACACTAAAAGATTTATTCCATATATTTTGATTTTTTTCCATGGTCTTCAATAGACATGTACAATTTTTATAGTCATAAAGGTAAGGAGGTCTGTTTTGATCACAGATAGATGCTTAACATCTAGATGGGTACCTGGTACATCATAGACACTTCCTATATTTGTGAAATGAGTGAGTGAACCCACCAACTTCATCACGTGTCCTTCAGAATAAGAAGAGTCTTTAGTTATAACACTCCCAACAGATGTACTACTTCAGCCACACTAAAGGGAATCAAGATATGTGTTGGTCTATTATAATAGCAACTAGACATGTTTGCCATAAAAATATATTAGAAGAGTAACATAAGGTGTACTAGAAGCGTCATGCTCAAAGAGGTTAAAGTAATATCCTGAGAAACACAATGAGAGATTTGTAATGAGGTCACAGCTGCTGAGTAATATACACAAGAATAGTATAAACTATTTGTGTACTCATTTTTAAATGCATTTCTAACATCAACCTCCGCTACCTTCAGGGAATAATTTCATTTCCTATTTAATTTCAGGTGTTGCAACTGCCTTAAGGTTGTTATAAATTATGTATAGCACTATATAGAAATAAAAGTTGCAGTTTCTATTCTTTACCAAGTACAAATTTTGTTTTAAATTAAACACACTGTAGATTTATAGTTCAACTCATAATCTCGCTGTTGTTACATACTTATCAAAGGACAGTTTCAAGGCCAGCTTTGAAAAAATGTCAGAGTTTTCAGTAGATTACCAAGAATTCAATTACTGCATTAAAAATTCTTTACAATTCACAAAATAATCAAAAATATAAACTATAATTAAAAGCCTATTTTTCCAAGTGGAAATTAAGTTACTTTCCTTAGAGCTAAACCCTCAGTAGTGGTCAATTTGTCTTATACTTTAAATTGCTAATCTTGATTCTTTTTTATTCTCTCAAATTGTAACAAGGCTTAGAAGGGTGATTTTTTTTTCCTGTTTATATTTTGTCCTGTGCATCAAGAAAACAAAGAAATAAGGCTGTGCTTCCCCCCACCTCCTTCTAAGGTATATTTAAATGAAATTTTATAAGAATGTGAGATTTTCTTTTTTTAATCTGTTTAAATTTGCTTCTTAAACAGAGTTATCATATAACTATTACAGAGCTTTTTATACTAAGTACTGATCAATCTTTTAGTGGTTGGTTGTTTCTTGAAGTTCTAAACAAAAATCTTTATTATATCTATTGAGGCCAATTATTTTAGAATTAAGCAAATATCAAATGAATGAGAAATCTTCCCTTTTATGAAATATAGTGAATAAGGCTTTTTTTAGTAATGGACAAACTGAATACATTCAACACAGGCTCTTGTGCAGCATTTGACACAGTGGATCACTCCTCCCATTGTAAACACTCTTGGCTCTTCAATTTTCTGGCACTCAACTGTTCTGCTTCTCCTACTACCTTTCTGGCTACTATTCCCCAGTACTATTCACATCACTCTATTCTGTGCTGCCACTGAGCTGGGTTCCAAACTCTCTAATTTTTCCTTAGTTTGTCAACACCAAGGAATCACCATTTTGAACTCAGAACTGCTACATCCCTGGGTTTGCTCTGCTCCCCTCCCTTAAGTATCTTGCCTTTCCCTACTATGTAGTGTTGAATATCCCCCAAATCTTTACCTAGCTCTAGAAATCAAAATTTAAGGAATTTCTTTCTTCATCTCTTTTGTTGAGACCCCTCACCCCTGCACTTCGCAAATACTTTTCCTGTTCCTCCCATATTTCCCTAAACCTATCTCAAACCCATCCTGTTCTACCATCATGACTACCACTGTATCTCCTCTGCTACTGAAATAGCTAACAGTTTTCCCTGACCTGGCCATGATCCAAGGAGTTGATTCTCTACACAGCAACCATGGTATCATTTAAAAATTATAAACTAAATAAATTCATTTAAAAACTTCAGTGGCTCCTCACTGCTCTCAGAATAAAACATAAATGGCTTGACCTGGCCTATAACACCCATCTTGATGGCATTTGACCTTCTTTCAAACTTCATTCCATAACATAGCCCTGGTCTCCCTCTCCATCATGTTACACCTTTACAAACTCCCGCTCAGTTATTTGTAAAGTGTTTAAGCCCCTTTTCACTTCAGGCACTTCATCTTACTGCTTCAATACCAGGAGAGGTCATTTTAACCGCATATATCTCAGTTCAGAGGTCATGTTTTCAGAAGGGCCTTGGATGACCATTTTCCCCAATAACCTGTTTTATTAACTTCTTCATAATTATAATCAGAAATTATTTTATGTGTAGTTGGTCAGTTTTCCCTTTCTTGAATGTAAAGGGAATTAGATCATGGATAATATAGATCATGTTTAAATATATTTTTCTATCCATTAACATAGTACTGGGATATAGGCGGCTCTGTATGAATGCTTGGTACATAATGAATAAATGGATCAATGAAAGAATACATAGGGGCATCTGGGTGGCTCAGTTAAGTGTCCAGCTTTGGCTCAAGTCATGATCTTGCTGTTCATGAGTTTGAGCCCTGTGTCTGTCTCTGTGCTGATAGCTTGGATCTATCCATATAGAGAAGTCATGTGTTAGTCCAAGGGGGAAAAAACACCATTAACAGAATGACTCAATTCCCATATGTTGATTTGATCTTAAACCTAATAAATAATCTTCTTTTAAATTTGCTCATAGATTTGTAGAATCCCATTTTATGTAAATATTCTTAGTATTAAGTTAGATAGAACAATGTTGTTCTTAATGATTTTTTAAGGTGATCATCGGAGAAAGGTGTCTTCTGACCAGACTTCGTTGCTTAACCTATGCAAACTTAATGTTACTATGACATCTGATTCCAGGAACAAGAGAAATTCAAGATTGTTTGACATCCCCAAGCTCAATGATACGGAAAAGTCATGTGTTGCCAGTGAAGGAATAGGACAGCATTTGCCAACTCCTCCAGATGCTTCTCTTTTTATCAAGATGAAGCCTCACAGCTAGTTTTATTTTATCCAGATGCTACCTCTTTGAGGTCTTGGCAAAACAAAGGTAAACTAGGTCTAGGATTCAAATAAACATAACATTTTTTCCCCTTCTCTTTCCTTAACATCCCTATCAGGTTAGCAAAAATGAGATACAAATATCCCTTTAGAATTGTCTGATGACACATTCAACTGATAATATAGGAGCTCTTTTTTTCTGATTGGCTGCAACATCTCAAATATATCATTTTATACTGAATTGCCACACATGGATGGACACACGCACAAACACGCACAAACATTTTATCACTAAAAAATGTAGATTTAACATTTGGATCTTTCCCAGATTTTTTGCATTTTTTAAAATTAAAAAAATGCTTCATCCTTTCAACTTTGTTTTTATCTAAAGTTATAAATCTTCAATCTTCACTTTAAGTTTAGAATCTTCTTACACTCATTTCGTAAAATTTCTCTTCTCCCACAGTAGAAAAGCATGACCATTTAAGTCAAATAAATGTGCTTTCAAAGCTGGGTTTTGGGATTTGCCTAATAACCTAGGAGTAAATATGTGGTCTCCCTGAGTCTTATTGATTGGAGTTTTGCCAGAGCTAGTAGTTATCCTATTATAAAATTGCTAAATGATTAAATGATAATACATAAAATATTTTGTGAAGTGCCTGATACAGAGTACCACTTCAAAAAACATGTCTTATATTATGCCACTAATGAAAGAGCATCTCAAAAATCTTTTTAAAGAAAACATATTGAACTAAATGAGGCAATGCTTCCATAAATAGCTCACATCCAAAATGACTAAAAAAATCTTTCCCTATGAATAACACATACCATTTTCAAATGCAAAAGGAGGTAAAAATTGAATTTTGACTAAATAGGTTCCAAAGTAATTGAAACAAAGTAATGAATAAAAATAGGAGCCTGGGACAGATAAAACAGCTCAAAACTATTGAGGGAGGGGAAAAAGGTAAAACAAAACATGTGTACTTTAAAAATCAAATAAGTTGTATTCCTCACTTTTTTTGTTTGCTTGTATTTCTGCAGCTCACAATTCATTTGGAAAAGAATAAAAATATATTTAGTGCCCAGGTAGGGTTTCTCCGAATGCACATATACTCATGAAAATCTATAATGAGTCAATAATGCCAGTAAACAAAATGAGATTTTACATAACATATGCAGGTAGTTTCTCACAAACCTTTTCTGAGTCATTCATATCGGGCTCAGATTTTTTTCTGTTCATATATTTGCATATATTAGTTATTAATACTCATTTTTGACATTTTAAAATTCAAGAAAATACATAAACCTCATATATGCTCTACAGACCTATTATACTTCCAATTTTAGATGGTTTCACTTCTGCCCCACCAGCGTCTTCCACACAACAGCTGCAACTCCCATTTGCCTCATTGTCAGGAAAAAATGGAATCTGTTTCAGCCTATCAGAGAGCCAAAAGACTTCCAGGGCAGAGAGACATTGCTACTTAAGATGAAAGCATTTTCCTTATAATAACTGATTCAGGGCAGTTTTGTAGCTGAAATGCAAACTTGGATTTATTAACAAAAGGACATTTAGGGGCAAATGTATCTAACGTTTGGCTAAACCAATTCTTCTCATTATTTTCAATCTCACTTGGCTCAGTTCGTTTATTTACCGTAAGTTTGACCTTGGAATGTGCATTTTTCAAATCACTGGGCAAAGTGTTCAAAATGTCCCAACTTAACAGAGCACTTATTTTAACTTCAAGAAAATTAATTCAGTTTCTGGAAATAGGTAAGTGCAAACTTATATAATTATGCAATGAATTATCTGCAAATGAAAAAAAAACAAAACCACGGCGTAATGATTTTAAGTTCTGTTATACAAAACATTAAGGCTTCCTCCAAGAAGCTAAAAGCAGACTAAAGAAACTGGGTCCAGATTTAGGAGTTACTTTTCTGTCTGTAAAACTATTGTTTATATTCTCCAGAATAAAGTTTCTATTTTTTATGGTCTCTGAAAAATATTTAGTGGAAAGCAAATAAATCAGTACTGCTAGATATTTATGAATACTATTTTCCTGATTTTTATTTAATTCCAATGTAGTTAACATACAGCCTTAGTTTCAGGTGTAAAACATAATGATTCAACAATTCTATTCATTACTCAGCGCTCCTCGTGTTAAGTGTATTCTCAATCCCTTTCACCTATTCCACCCATCCCCCACCGACCTCCCCTCTGGTAAATATCAGTTCTGTAGAGTTAAGAGTCTGTCTTCTGGCTTATTTTTTGACCATTTGTTTTGTTTTTTAGATTCCACATATAAGTTAAATTCTATAGTATTTGTCATTCTCTGATACTATTGTATTTTAAATTAAACTGTATGAAATTGTTATTTTATAGATCAAAAGTCAAAGTAGTTTCATGTATTTCAAACCTAATAACCTCGTCAATTCACGATATCTGCACCACTTTTCTGTTTTGCCTACATCATTATACCAGTGGTTCCCAAACTTTGCTGCACACTGACATTTAAGACCTAAAAATGTCTGCTTCTTACCCCAAGACACTCTGATTTAATTGATATGAACGACCTTGTGTTAAGATTTTATAAAAACTTCTCCGACATGCTAATGTGCAGCAATGTCTGGAAATCAGCTTGCTATACATCTTTGGTTTTCAATCTTTGACAATAACCTAGGAAGCTCATTAAATCTCAAGATTTGTAAATTCTATCCTAGGAGATTCTGATTCAGAAAATCTAGGGTGGTCTTGGATTGAGCTCTATAAAAACGGATTGTCTACCTACCATTTTTAATTTTTTTAATGTTTTTTATTTATGTTTAGAGACAGAGAGCACAAGTGGGGCAGACCTAGAGAGAGAGAGGAAGACACAGAATCAGAAGCAGGCTTCAGGCTCTGAACTGTCAGCACAGAGCCTAACGCGGGGCTCAAACCTACAAACTGTGAGATCATGACCTGACCCAAAGTTGAACACAACAGACTGAGCCACCCAGCACCCCCCCCCCAGTTACCATTATTATAGAAATATCTAAGCAGCAGTTTTCCCAGTGCATGTACTCTAGAGTTCATCCAGTTAAATCAATGAAGTAAAAGAATTCAGAGCTTCTAGTGGGAAAGCCTGGGCCCCAAATTTTAAGATCTCCATGCATAGTTTTAAATGTGCTGGCAGTGACGATAAGCCATCGGTTTACAGTTTCAATTCAATATAATGATAAAAGCCACAACAGAAATTAGAAGCCTTAGACTTAGCCCTGCAATTCACTTCATAACCATATATAATAACGTATGGTTAGTGAAATAATGAACCAGGAAAAGTTAAAATTATTAAACATGGTACAAAATTGTCATTTGTAAAAAAGCAGCAACAACAATGATGAAAAACAGAGTCAAGCCATTTTCTTCTGTAACCAAATTCCCACCTAATCTACCATTACTGTAATATAACTTGATTGGGCTCGAGAATCAGACTCAATCCATATTCACAAAAAAACATAATTAGTAATCTGCTACAAACACTTAACCCCCTCTCAGGACATCAGTCTCTTCTGGTTTTTCTCTTACCTTACTGGACGTATTTTCCAGTTATGAATCGCTCCAGGAGTTAGTCTCGAGAATGCTGTTTACATTCATACTCCACAGAAGTGATCTCAGCCATTTCTGTAGCTTGAAATATTATTTGTGTGCTAGCACGTCTGAACACTATTTCTAACACCAGGCACAAAATAAGGTCAGGACTAGAGCTGGCACCCCCTTTACCAATTCCTCTTTAGAACCATTCAGCACACACTAACTCCTACAAAACCTCTCCAACTCCCTTTATTGAGATACTCTGAAAGTTTCTTGGGAGTGTGCTCTCCTTTTCTGCAGCAAACTAAATCAAACTTTGATTGAATTTAGCTGTGTTCCTAGAGACTCGCCCGTGCTCCTTGACAGCTGTTGTCAATATCTGACGGATATGTTTGCTTAATTATTTACTCGCTGCCTCCACTACTCAGCTGTAAGCTATCTGAGAGCAGGAACTTTGTTATCTTCACTGCCCTATTCCCAGAGTATGATCCAAAGTAGATGCACAATAAATATTTTTGAGTTCAGAGTAATAACATTATAATTTTGTTATGATGGCTATTTTGTATCCTCTGTCACACCTATCAGTATTATAGAAACAAAACTGACATTTGCCCTTCCTCTACATCATATCCCACAGTCAGAAAAGTGAAACATTTTGCACAGGGAAAGAGATGAAAAAATAATGAAACAAGTAGGGTGATCCTCTCTAGCTCTGTCCCCCAAATAAATAAAACCTTGTCCCTTTTCTGTAAGTTACTGACGCCAACAACCTTATTTCTCACTTTGACAACAGTAATACATGATAATCCTTGCAGGAAAAAAAAAAACTTCTGAGACCACAAACAGATTAATTGTGTCTGGTTACCTAGTGGGGATTTGTTTGTTCTTTAAAATGTGTTTTTCTTTTAAATACATGTAGTTTTTATTTGTTAAGCCTGAATATCCAAAACATGAATCCTCTTAAAAAAAGCTGGTTGAAACAAACTAGTTTTCTTTCCAAAATTCCTTTTCCTTGGGGTCTTTGCTTAGCCTTAGAAAATACCTTAAACACCAATGAGATAGAATAAAATCATCTCATAAATGAACAGTCTACTTCCAAGTTCCTTACTTGCAACCACACACACACACACACACACACACATATATGTATAGCAGGCCTATATAATATATATGTATAATTATATATACATATGCATAACAATGTATATTTATGTATATGTATATTTATGAATATATACACATATATATGTATATATACAATGTGTGTGTGTGTGTATATATATATATATATATATAATTGGAAAATGGAAGTTACAATTGGAAAATGGAAAATGTGATTGGGTTAAATGAAAGTTCTATCCTAGCAGCTGCAATAATATAACCCAAAATGGTTTGCTCTAGGTAGACATTAATGGCTTAACTAATTAAAAACAGGTGGACTATTTGAACACAGGGCAATAAGAGCTCTGCCATTCACGAATTTGTCCGTTAATGATAATAAGACCATTTATAATAGCAAGTGTTTAAAATGTCATCTATGCAAGTGGAAAAATATGTGTTGGGTATAGAATGTTGTATTTAACCTGTTCAGGATTTTTTCTCAACTTAGGAAATTAGGTTCCATTTAAATGTGATTTAAAGATGGTATCTTCTCTAAGAAATTCAACCGACTGTTAAAAATTGTAATTCCTTGGGGTGCCTGGATGCCTCAGTCAGTTGACCTTCCAACTTTGCCTCAGGTCATGACCTTGCACTTTGTGTGTTCAAGCCCCATGTTGGACTCTGGGCTGATGACTTGGAGCCAGGAGCCTGTTTCAGATTCTGTGTCCCCATCACTCTGTGCCCCTTCCCCGCTCACGGTCTCTGTCTCTCAAAAATAAATAAACATTTAAAAAATTGTAATTCCTTGGGGCGCCTGGGTGGCGCAGTCGGTTAAGCGTCCGACTTCAGCCAGGTCACGATCTCGCGGTCCGGGAGTTCGAGCCCCGCGTCAGGCTCTGGGCTGATGGCTCGGAGCCTGGAGCCTGTTTCCGATTCTGTGTCTCCCTCTCTCTCTGCCCCTCCCCCGTTCATGCTCTGTCTCTCTCTGTCCCAAAAATAAATAAACGTTGAAAAAAAAATTGTAATTCCTTAATATATATATTCACAGATGAATGTGGTGACATACTTTGATAATACATAAGCTCTTTACTTTTACAGTTCTGTATTTAATCTAGTTCTTCATAACACAACATGAGAAGTAAAGATATTTCTTATATTTTGGTCCCAAATTAAAATATAATCAGTATAATAGGGATGTAAAACTGTCCTGTTTTCTTTATGCCATTGTGTTAAGAGTCAAGGAAATAGCTTGAAAGTATATATTACTGTGTAGAATATGTTGTTGTTTATATCTTTAATATTCATCACTCACTAATAATTTATATTTTTAATTAAAAGATGTAGGCTGGCACTAAGAACACTATTTTCACTTAACATTTGTGGTTGTTAGCAGTTGATTCAACAGTTCCCTTGTGAAAGTTACAATATCATGCCAGATTGTGAAAGTTAAAATGAATTGCTTTCCGTGTTTGAATGACCTTGCTTAAGCCTTTTATGTGTGGCAAGATATTTTTTACCATTACTTTGTTAAGAAAAAAAAAATCCCTAACTTGGAAATAAAGCAGGAAGATGACTATATGTCCTTTCAATGTCATTGTTTAACAGGCTCACTCAAGAATTTAATTATCTAGGAGGATGTACCTGTGTTTCATTTTACTATTTATTATTTTATTGGAGCCCTGAAACTGTGAAATTCAACGTTAACTTACAGGTTTCTGTCAGGTAGAAAAGATAAACTCAAAGGTTTCAGGGTTTCACTTTGAAGGCTTATAGGACATTTAACCATTTTAGTTCTATCAAATTCTTTTCAGGAATCCTTTGACGATAGACATCTCTGTTCCTTGAATCATCCTTGGAGCCAGTTTGACCAACTTACTCGTTCCCTCATTGTTAAATAAGATGATTAAAATCATTGAAGCATATTTGTTATGTTTGTATGGTAGTCATACTTTTAACTTTAGGAAGCTATACTTTAAGAGTTTGGAAAGTTCTTAACACTTCCCTCTCAGAAAATTACACCAAATCACCTGAGAAAATCACCTGACCACACATCTTGCCTTGGAGCTCAGGATAATTCCCAAAAGGCATTAGACCTTTACCTTGATGACTTTTAGTTTCTGTTCTCTTTCCTAGCTGTTTGTGGTTTTTACCTTGTTTCCAGCTCTAGACCAAGTTTGGTTCTGGCTCTCCTTTGTTTGGGGCTGATAAATTATTCCCTGTTGGTGGGGGCAAAAATTATTAGGAATCTGGTTTTATGATCTGATTGCTGAATCTTCAACGCTGAGTGAATGATGGCGATCTATTCACCGGTATGCGAGAGCTGATAAGGAATCTTGCTTGATGATCTTTTAAAATTTGCTTTTCTATTTGGGATAGCAAACTGATTGAGAAAATATCCCATGCCCCCTGTAAAGTTAAGCAGAATGTTATGTTTTTGTATTTATTTTGACCCATTATGGAGGTTATAGAACTTAACCTCCAAGTTCTGTGTCTCAATGTCTGAATTGATAAGAACCTTTCTCTCTGATTTTATGAGATGAAATATTTTCCTAGTTTAAGAAGGTATTAATAAATTATAGTAAAAAGATTCAAATTCAAGGCGTTCTGTATTAATTGCTTTATAGAGAATAAAGATGCTTACACAAGTCTAATATTTCAAAATTAAATAGAAAATAAACTGAGAGTAATGTTTTAATATACTAGGCTTTTACGAGATATAAAAATTATTTTCTCAGAAATTTCTACTTCAAAAACCTATTTACCTGAGAATCCAAATTCACACGAGTCTTCTAATGACCCAGGACATCTTCATAATTTGGGGTTAAAAACACATATCTTATGTGTAGTATGAGAATAATCTATGAAATGTGTCTAAGTTTTGGCAATATTTGCCCACATTTTATGAGTTTGTTCATAAGAAAATTTTTTTAGAAAGCAGAGTATGAACACTTTTCTTTCAAATATTTACTAATGCCAAATTAGACTTTGGCTTTCTTTATTAGAATAACAAGCTATCCTGAAAAACTCAGTCTTCTCTTAACCAAAAGTATTATAGGGTTATTAATTACTTTCAGTGAAATCTGACCAGGAAACAGATTTTGTATTATACCAGAATACTTTTCTTTGGTGACTCTTCATGTCCTTAATGATTTTTTTTAAAAAAAAAACAGTTTTTTCCTCAATTCTGACCTGGCTAAGTTTGTATTAAGTTGGATGAACTTTTATATCTATGCTACAATATTTTATTAACATATTGATTAGGTAGGCAGTCAACTATTGTTTTGCTGGTTCAAATGATCCTATCTTAATCAAGTGACCTAACCTCTGACAGCTATTATTTGTTTTGAATCCTTTTGGTATTATTTTAAATACCAATTTGCATCTATTTTCTGATGGATGCATAATAAATTCCTTTCTCTTTTTTTCTCATCCTATGTAACCCTCAGTGATCTTAGAGACACTGTCCAAGGGGTCTGCTAAGTCAACATTATTGTTATAATAATACTAAATGTTATTTATGTTTTTCACATTTATGCTATTTTGAGTTTACAGAGGAGTTTTCCAAAAGCTACACAATCTGTGATATTGCAGCAGATACAATGCAGAAGCAGCTAAGTTAATCCAGCTGTTTTCTATTAAGGAAGACATTAAAGAAATTTGCAATAAAAGTGTATCTGCTGCTCTTCCTACTAATTTCTTTTTCAGGGTAATAGTATTTTTCATAAAAATATGTGTTTAAGTACTGGACTTGCTATTTTAATATTTATATAGCAAATGTTGATAAATATAGTCTACATAAACAAAAGCTCTTTGGAATGCTCAGAAATATTTAAGGTTGTAAAGTTGTGTTAACACCAAAATGTTTGTGAACCACTGTGGTATACTATGCTATGTAAACTGATGGGAATATTTTTGAATGGTGTCTGATACTTACTGAACAAAGAATATTTGAATCATGTAAACAGATATTTTACTGAGCCTCTTTCCATGGAAATACAGTTGTTTGTATAGGTTTATTAAGAGTCTGTCCTGCTTTTATCTTTTATAATTATACAAATCAACGTTGCTGCCAAAGCCTAGAATGTCCCTTAAGAAAGAATAAGCCTTATCTAATCAGACATAATCAGTCCACCATCGAAGAACACACATTGCATTTCTAATAAGTCGAGGGATAAGGCAGCAAGAGGTAAGGCAGGACATAGTAGCCTCAAATGAACAAAATAAGAATGAGAGCCAACATTACAAAAGAAAGCTTGAAAATGAAAAGATTTCTTTAAGATATTGAGAAAAAAAAATCAGCACAACCTAAATTCCTAAAACCATAAATAAAGGAAAATATAAATAGGAAAATCTAAAGAACTTCAGTAAATAAATAAGAATTCTGGAGAGGGTTCGTTAGTCAGAAGGAAAATTATAGCAGATGGAAAAACATGGAGATTCAGAGGAATCTAGGAGCACTGGGAACCCAAAACAGTTATATAAACTGTATAAAACAATATCCTCATGGATTTAAAGTGTATATTGTATTAAAATACACAACAAACCTGTACAAAAGAGGGAGGCTAATGAAGATACAGTCTTTTAGCTTCTTTTATTGTCTGGGACATGGTGAAAGTGATTATTGATATCAGGTTTTAATAAGTCAAGAAATGTGTATTTAGGGGCGCCTGGGTGGCGCAGTCGGTTGAGCGTCCGACTTCAGCCAGGTCACGATCTCGCGGTCCGTGAGTTCGAGCCCCGCGTCGGGCTCTGGGCTGACGGCTCAGAGCCTGGAGCCTGTTTCCGATTCTGTGTCTCCCTCTCTCTCTGCCCCTCCCCCGTTCATGCTCTGTCTCTCTCTGTCCCAAAAATAAATAAACGTTGAAAAAAAAAATTTTTTTTAAAAATAAAAAAAAGAAATGTGTATTTATTTCTAGATTATTCATTAAAATAATGTAAAATAATGTATAAATAACAAGTGAATACAGAGACAAAATATATACTTTTTAAAGGAATAAAAATGAAACATAGAACATATGAAACAAATATAAATCTAAGACTAATCTTTTATATTTGAATAAATTGTAGACAATAAGACATATTCTAAGATGAAATGTTTAAAAACATTGCTTACTAAAGTGACACATAGTAAATAAAAGGTAAAGAAAAGTTGAAAATAAAACGATGGGTGGGGTCTCTGGGTGGCTCAGTCTGTTGAGCATCTGACTCGTGATTCTGCTTAGGTCCTGATCGGACAGTTCATGGGTTCAAGCCTGGCTCTGCATTGGCAGTATGGAGTCTGCTTGTGATTCTCTCTGTCTCTCACTTGTTCTGTTTCTACCCTGCTTGTGCTCTCTCTCTCTCAAAATAAATAAATAAACTTAAAAAATTAAAAAAAAATAAAATGATGGAAAAATATATATCGTGTAAGCAGTAACAAAAGAAATATGCCATAGTTATATTCATATCAGACTATATAGATTTTGAGATAGAATTATTTCATAATAATATAATATCCAATTCACTATGTAATTATAAATCCTAAGTTTTAACGTATTTAATAACATAGAATAAAATATTGGAAAACTTGGCCGATATAAAGGAGAAATAGATAAATATACCATCATACAGAAAATTTGAATAAAATTCTCTCAAAAACTGGTTGAATAATCTAAACAAATAGCAAGAGTATAGTAGACAAAACAGTGAAAAAGAGATTTGACACATGTAGAAAACTGCATTCAACTGCCAAATATACCTTCTTTGAAAATACATGAAGTATTTATGTTCTCATAAAGTTAATTTCACACCCAAATAGTTTCACTGGAGATTTTTTTTTAAATATTTGTTTTCACAGGTTAGCAGAAAGAGGAATTACTTCCGAAATATTTCATGAGGCCAAGTTACATTTGATACCAAAACCTGTAAGACTATTGAGAGGAAAGAGCATTACAGATGGCAAACTAGTCAAAAATATATACATGCATAATAACAAATACAATCATAGTGTGAATATTCCAGAAATGCAAGGATTATTTGATAGTCAACAATGTTAATATAATTAACCATATTAAATTTTAAAATACAGAGTCAACAAATGTGATAATTTATTGATCAAATTTGTAATAGATGTGAACTTCCCTAATTTAATAGGAAAGTATTAGAAAGCTTTTCTGCTATGTTTTTAAAAAAGTAAAGGATGCTCTCTATCACCACTTATATTCATCATTGCACCAGAGATTCTTGTGCAAAAAAGAGATGATTTGTAGGATTAGTATGGAAGAAATGAAACCTATTACTTAGAATCTGATTGTGTTTGTAAAATATACATATCAATGTATATATATGAAAACATTCATAGAGACTTTCAGATAGACAAGAACAATTCATAAAGGAACAGAAATCAATTGTATTTATATGGAACATCAATAAACAATTAGAAAATAAATTTTGAATTGTTACAAGTATAATAGCATCAAAGTCATTAAATACATATATCTATATCTGTTTGTATATATGTGTATAAACATATGCAACAATTATGCAAGCTTGAGGAAAACGAAATGTGAGCTAAGGTGTAAAAACAGCTAAGACACTTTTAAAAAGAACAAAATTGGAAGACTTATTCTAATGGATATTAAAATCAGAACTCTGAAGTAATTAAGACCAATGCATAGCAATGATATGGAATAAAAAGTCAAGAAGCCATACATATATAAATATTTATAACAAAATGTAGCACTGTAGAGGTCTGTGGAAATACTGGACTTTTCAATAAATGGTGTTACGTGAACTATATTTCGCCTATGAGGGGAATAATCTTGGCTCACACTTAACATTATATATATGGATTCCAGTGAATTGTAGATATAAATGTGAAAGGTAAATTTAAAGATTCTGGGAAATGTAAGATGACACCTTCATAACAGAGCAGCCAAATTTTCTAAAACAGGATGCAAATTGTTTGAACAATTAAGGAATTAAGTGGTAAATTGAATTTTAAGGTTACACCCTTGCTTACAAAGTTCCATTATCAAAAGAGTTAAACCACAAGCTACAGAGTGGGAGAACATATTTGTAATACACTAACCCAACAAAAAAACTTATATCTTGAAAGTACAGATGATTTCTAAAAACCACAGGAAAAAAAAAAACAAACTAAAAAATGGAAAAAAGCATACTGAAGAGGCATCTAACAGAAAAAAGAGAAGCTATACAATAAGAAAATTAAAGGTTTCTAAACCTCATTAGTCATAGAAGAGATACAAGTGAAAAAAAATAAATTATCACTCTACTCCTTCCAGAACTGCTAAAATAGATGATAGATAGATAGATTGATACATAGATAGATAATAGATAGATAAAATAACTGAATTCATCTATACTGAACATAAGAATAAACCATTTTAAATATTTTAAAAACTATTTAGTAGTATAAGCTAAATCTGGGTATGCACATATTACTATGACCAAATAATTCTATTGCTAAATAAAAATGTTTACATGTGTTCACCAAGAGATATGTGCAGAAATATTTCTGAATGCACAATTCATAATAATCTCAAACTGGTAACAATGCTCTCAGAAACAGATGAATGGATAAATAAATTATGCTATATTTGTGCAATGAAACCTTCTGAAGCAATGAAAATGAATAAATTTGCTACATGTAACAATATGGAAAGATCTCACAAAGATAGTATGGAGAACAAAAAGATACAAAAGAGAATATGCTATATGAATCTAATTTTTAAAAGTTTAAAAATAAGCAAAACAAATATGCAGTGTTACAATTGGAGATTATTGACTGAAAGGTGCAGGAAGAATTTCTGGATTGCCAACAAAGGACATTTCCTCATCTGGATATATTATTCATGTGTGTTCAATCTGCAAAAATTCATCAATCCATATAGTTATAAATTTTGCATTTTGCTCTTGGTTACTTTTCAACATCTTTATTATTTAGGTAGAAAATATATTCCCAGGGACCCCTGGGTGGCTCAGTTGGTTAAGCATCCAACTCTTGACTTGGCTCAGGTCATGATCTCAATGTTTGTGAGTTCAGGCCCTGCATCCGGTTCTGCACTGACAACAAGGAGCCTGCTTGGGGTTCTCTGTCTCCCCCTTTCTCTGCCCCTTCCCCTGCTCACATGTGCTCACTCTGTCTCTCTCTCAACAATAAAATTAATTTTAAAAAATAAAAAGAAAGAGAGAGAGAGAGAGAGAGAGAGGTGCCTGGGTGGCTCAGTTGGTTAAATGTTGGACTTCAGCTCAGGTCGTGATCTCACAGTCCATGGGTTTGAGGCCCACTTTAGGTTCTCACTGACAATGCAGAGCCTACTTGGAATTATCTTTCTCTCCCTCTCTCTCTGCCTCTCCTCAACTTGTGCTTTCTCTCTCTCTCAAAATAAATAAATAAACTTAAAAAAAAGAAAATATATTACCAACACATGAATCGAATAGCCAGATGTTTTCACACTGGTAAGAATTTATAAAAGATAATACTCACTACTCCTTCTAGAAAGAAATGGTTAGTATTGAGTATGTAGGCAATTAAGAAGAGAATAATAGGCATCAGGAATAGAGATATCATGTGAAAAAAACAATTGTGAGGCTTAGGTATATTTAAATATAGAATAACTGCTGAGCAAAGTTAGGAATTAAAGCTTTCAAACATAATTGAATATAATAGACTTTTATAGTAGGACAATTATGATTAACATGGAATCCCAGACTTGACATGATGATCTGTGGTAGGGAGACATCACTGCATACAAACTTGCCTGTCCTGGGGTACAGCAAAAAATAGAAGCACTTTGAAGAGCAACCAGACTAGAGTGAAGGTAATTAATTTACTAATAGAGTATCCATCAAATAGGCAGAAACCAAATGGAACCCTCTCCAGGGTTGGAGGTGCCAGTGAATATCTTCTCCTTAATATGTTCACCCTCCACCATGATATGTGAGTAGAAACAGGGTTCAGGCACTCTGGCCAGCTTGCTAGGGCCACCCCAGGTACTCCATACCATTGGCCCAAACCAGCTCTAGTTGTCTGTCCAAGGCAACCCCAGCATGGCAAACCCTGGGCCTTTCTGCATATGCTAACCCTAGTTTTAGCTGTCCTGCCAAGGTACTCCTGGCACACCATTCCCTGAGACCCCTCTGGCCTCTACCTGACATCTTGCTCTACAAAAGTGGCCCCAGAATGGGATGCCCAGGACTACCCAGTCTGTGCCTGCTGAAGCTGGCCTGTCAAAGTAGCCCCAGCAAGGTGTGCCCCAGTACCTTCTGGTGGACACTCACTTCAGCTCCCATGGTCCTGCCAAAGCTGCCAAGGACACACAGCCTACACAGGGGACACTCCTAAACAAAGCAACTGCTTTAAGATAGGGAGAGGTAGCTGTCCTGCCTAATTCATAGAAATGTGTATAAAGTCAAACAAAATGAGGACACAGAATATGTCCCTAAAAAATGAATAAGATAAAACCTAAGCAAAACCCTGTAAAATGGAGATAAGTAATCTGCCTAATAAAAAGTTCAAAGTAATTATTCATAAAGATGCCCACAGATTTGGGGTAAGAATGGAAGAACACAGTAAGAACTTCAAAAAAAAGAGAAAAAAAATAGGAAAGCACCAATCATAGCTAGAATCATAACTGAAATAAAAAAATATACTTGTGGGAATCGACAGCAGAACAGATGATTCAGAAGAACAGATTAGCAACCTGGGAGACAGAATAATGGAAATCACTCAATCAGAATAGGGAAAAGAAAAAAAAAAGGTAAGGATATGTTAAGAGACTTCTGGGACAACATCAAGCATACTAATATTTCCATTATAGTGGTACTAGAAGGATAAGAGAAAGGGACAGAAATTTCATTAAAAAAAAAAACAAAAAACAAAACAAAAAACAAACAAACAGAAAAACAATGGCTGAAAACTTCCCTAACCTGGAAAAGGAAATAGATATCCAGATCCAGAAAGCACAGAGTCCCAACCAAGATGAAATCAAAGAGGTTCACATCATGGGATATTATAATTAAAATAGCAAAAAATAAATAGTTACATATAAGGGAAACCCCAAAGACTATGAGCTGATTTTTCAGCAGAAACTTTGCAGGACAGAAGAGAGTACAGAATATATTTAAAGTGCTGAAAGGAAAAACTTAAACCAAGAATACTATACACAACAAGATTATCACTCAGAATTAAAGGAAGGATAAAAATTTCCCCAAACAAGTAAAAACTAAAGGAGTTCATTATTCCTAAAGTGGCACTGAAGAAAATGTTAAAGGGTCTTCTTTAAGCAAAAAGGAAAGGTCATAACTGGAAATAACAAAATACATGAAGAAAAAAAAATCTCACTGGTAGAGGCAAATATATAGTAAAGGCAGTGGATCAGTCACTTAAGAAGCTAGTATGAGGTTAAAAGACAAAAATAGTAAAATCAATTATTACTACAATAAATAAAGGATATACAAAATAAAAAGATTAAAATATGATGTCAAAAACAAAATAGGGAGAGTATAAGTGCAAAGGCTTAGAATGTATTCAAACTTAAGTGACTATCAATTTAAAATGGACATATATAACTATGTATGTATATGTATATATAGATCAATATATATGTATCTCACGGTAACCACAAACTAAAATTCTATAAAAGATACACAAAAAATAAAGAGAAAGGAAACTAAACACAACACTAGAGAAAATCTTCCAAAAGGAAGAGGACAAAAGAAGAAGAAAGGAATAAAACAACTAACACAATCAGAAAACAATTAACAAATGGTAAAAGTACACACCTATCAAGAATTACTTTAAGTGTAAATAGACTAATTGCTCAAATCAAAAGCCTGAATGGATGGATGGAGGACTGAATGGATGATAAACAAAAAGAAAAGACCCAACTATATGCTGCCCATAAGTGGCTCTCTTAAGATCTAAAGAAACATAAGGACAAATATCTAAATAAAAGAACACAAGGATTTCAAAACCAAAACCAAAACAAAACAAAAACCAAAACAAAATCAAAACAAAACCAAAAAAAAGGAAAGATTAATAAAACTAAAAGTTGTCTCTTTGAAAAGGTGAAAAATATCAATAAACCTCTAGCCAACCTATCAAGAAAAAAAGAGGGTCCAAATGAATAAAATCAGAAATGAAAGAAGTTATGACTGACACTACAAAAATATAAAAGATTGTAAGAAAATATAACGAACAATCACATGCCAAAAAAATTGGAAACATGGGAAGAAAGGATAAATTCCTAGAAACACAAATCTTCTAAGACTGATTCATACATAAGTAGAAAATTCAAATAAGAATGGTAACAAATAATGACATTGAAACAATAACAAATACCCTCCCAAAGCAAAACATCTAGGACCAGATGGCTTCATAGGTAAACTTCACCAGACATTTAATAAAGAGTTAATACCTATTATTCTCAAGTTATTTCAAAAACTTGAAGAGGAAAAATGCTTCCAAACTTATTTTAGGCTTAGGCCAACATTACCCTGATAGAAAAACCAGGCAAAGACACCTAAAAAAAAAAAAAAAAAAAAAAAAAGGAAAAGGAAAAGGAAAAGGAAAATTAAAAGCCAATACCCCTGATAAATATAGATGAAAAAAATTATCAACAAAATATTAGCAAACCATATTCAACAATACATTACAAGAATCATACACCATAGTCAAGTGAGCTTTAATCCAGGGATGGTTCATATCTGTAAATCAATCAATTATCATTAACAAAACAAAAGTTAAAAATATTATCTTAAAAGATATGGAAAAAGCCTTTGACAAAATTTAACATCCATTTATGACAAAAACTCTTGGGACACTTGGGTAGCTCAGTCAGTTAAGTATCCAACTTTTGATTTTGGCTCAGGTCATGACATCATGGTTTATAGGATGGACCCCTTCAGTGGACTCCGTGCTTCAGGATTCTCTTAGGATTCTCTCTCTTACTCTCTCTGCTCCTTCCCCCATCCAAAATAAATAAACCTAAAAAAAATCAACAAAGTGGGTATAGAAGAAACTTATCTCAACATAATAAAGTCCATATATGACACACCCACAACTAACATTATAGTCAATGAAAAGCTGAAAGCTTTTCCCCTAAGATAAGAAGCAAGACAAGGATGCCCACTCTTGCCATTTTTATTCAACATAGTATTGGAATTCCTAGCCACAACAATTAGGTGAGAAAAAGAAATAAAAATAATCCAAATTGGAAATGAAGTAAAACTGTCACTATTTGCAGATGACAAGACTGTATATATAGAAGACCCTAAAGACTACACACACACACACACACACACACACAAAAAACAAAAAACAAACAAAAAAAAAACCAAAAAACAAAAAACTGTTAGAAATAATAAATGAATTCAGCTACCAGGAACATACATTAAGAAAACAATCCAATTACAACTGCACAAAAAGAATAAAATACCTAGGAATAAATTTAACTAAGGAGGGGAAAGACTTGTACACTGGAAACTGTAAGTAATTGATTAAAGGAATTGAAGATGATGCAAATGAATGGAAAGATATTGTGCTCATACATAGTTTGGAAGGACTTATATTGTTAACATGTCCATATCTACAGATTCAATAAAATTCCCATCATAAAACCAGTGGTATGTTTCCTGGAACTAGACCAAAGTATCCCACAACTTGTACAGAAGCACAAGAGACCCCAAAGAGTAAATGCAGTCTTAAAAAAGAATAAGCTGGAGGCATCATGCTCCCAGATTTCGAACTATACTGTACTACAACATCATAGTGATCAAACCAGTATGGGGCTGACACAAAAACAGACACAGATTAATGAACTAGAATAAACAGTCTAGAAATAAACCCAAGCGTACTTGGTCCAACAACCTATGATAAAGGAGGCAAGAATATAGAATGTGAACTTTTCCTCTATGGTCAGCAATAAGACAGGGATGTCCACTCTCACCACTGTTATTTACCATAGTACTGGAAGTCCTACCCACAGCAATCAAACAACACAAAGAAATAAAAGGCATCCAAATCAGCAAAGAAGAAGTAAAACTCACTATTTGCAGATGACATGATACTCCCTCCATCTAGAAAACCTGGAAGACCACCAAAAAACTGCTAGAACTAATAGACGAATTCAGTAAAGTCACAGGATATAAAATCACTGTACAGAAGACTGCTGCATTTTTATACCCAAATAATAAAGCAGCAGAAATATAAATTAAGGAATCAATCCTATTCAAAATTGAACCAAAAACCATAACATACCAGGAATAAACCTAACGAAAGAAGTGAAAATCTGTACTATGAAACTTGTAAAACATTGATGAAAGAAATTGAAGATGATGCAAAGAAATAGAAAGACATTCCGTGTTCATGGATTGGAAGAACAAATATTATTAGAATTTCCATACTACCGAAAACAATCTATACATTTAATGCAATCCCTATAAAAATACCAAGAGCATTTTTCACGAAGTTAGAAAACCACCCTAAAATTTGTATGAAACCACAAAAGACCTGAATAGCCAAGCAACCTTGAAAAAAAAAGAAAAGGAAACTCAGAAGTATCACAATTACAGACTTCAACTTCTATTACAAAGCTATATTGATGAAAATAGTATTGTCCTGGCACAAAAATAGATTTTCAGTTCAATGGAACAGAATAGATAACCCAGAAATTAACCCACAGCTGTATGGTCAATTAACCCTTAACAAAGTAGGAAAGAATATCAACTGGGAAAAAGTCCCCTGCAACAAATGCTGTTGGGAAAACTGGACAGCAAAATGCAAAGGAATGAAACCAGACCACTTTCTTACACCATACACAAAAATAAATTCAAAATGATGAAAGACCTAAATGTGATACAGGAAACCATCAAAATCCTAGAGGAGAACACACACAGGCAGTAACCTCTTTGACATCAGCCATAGCAGTTTTTTTTTTCTTTTTTTTTTCTAGATATGTCTTCTAAGGCAAGAGAAACAAAAGCAAAAATAAACTATTGGGACTTCATCAAAGTAAAACTTTCTGCACAGCAAAGGAAACAATTAACAAAACTAAAAGGCAACCTACAGAATGGGAGAAGATATTTGCAAATGGCATACCTGATAAAGGGTTAGTATTTAAAGTCTATAAAGAACTTATCAAACTCAATTCCCCAAAACCAAATAATCCCATTAAAAACTGGACAGAAGATATGATTAGACATTTTTTTTCCCAAAGAAGACATACAGATGGTTAACAGACACATGAAAAGATGCTGAGTATCACTCATCATCAGGAAAATGGAAATTAAAACCACAATGTGATGTCATCTCACACCTATCAGAATGGCTAAAATCAACAAGAAACAACAGGTGTTAGCGAGAATGTAGAGAAAAGGATACCTTCCTGCACTGTTGGTGGGAATGTAAACTGGTGTAGTCACCTTCCAGAGTTTTCCAAACAGTATGGAGATTCCTCAAAAATGTAAAAATAGAACTACCGTATGATCCAGCAATTGCACTACTAGGTATTTACTCATGGCTTACAGAAACTCTAATTCAAACAGATACATGCACCTTGATGTTTATAGGAACATTATCTACAATAGCCAAACTGTGTCTATGAAACAGTCCAAGTGTCCATCAACTAAGGAATGGATAAAGAAGATGTACTATACACACACACACACACACACACACACATACAGATATACACACATACATACAAGGGAATATTTCTGAGCCATAAAAAATACTGAAATCTTGACATTTGCAATGATATGGATTGAGCTAGAGAGTATTATGCTAAGCTAAATAAGTCAGTCAGAGATAAACAAATACCATATGATTTCACTCATGTATGGAATTTTAGAAACAAAACAAATGAGCAAAGGGGCGGCGTGGGGGAGAGAGAAGGAGACAAACCAAGATATGGACTCTTTTTTTAAGTGTATTTGTTTTGAGAGAGACAGAAAGATTGAGCAGGGGAGGGGCAGAGAGGGACAGAAGGTCTGAAGCAGGCTCCATGCTGACAGTAGAGAGCCCCATCTGGGACTCGAACTCGAGAGCTGTGAGATTATGACCTGAGCCGAGTCCAATGCTCAAACAACTCAGCCACTCAGATGCCCTGAAACTCACCCTTAACTGTGAAGAATGACTGATGGTTACCAGAGGGGAAGTGGGTGGCGGTGGGTAAAATAGGTGATGGGAATGAAGGAGTACACTTGCTGTGATGAACACCAGGTGATATATGGAAGTGTTGAATCACTGTATTGTACACCTGAAATGAATATTACACTGTATGTTACCTAAGAGGAATTTAAATAAACATGTGACTAAAAACTCATGGGAAAACATGGAAGGGGAAGCTCAAGAAAGAATGCTAACTTCTGGTTCAAAAATATGTGATTTCTTTCTTAGAAGTTGCAATTTTATTGCCATTTTCTTTATCTAAAAAAAGTAGAAATTCAGTTTACTATAGCACTGGCATTATGCCTACCACTGGCTAACTTAAAGAATAGTTCCTGAGAAGTTCTACTTTAGTCAGAAAATAAAAAGTTCCTTCATGCTGTCATCCTTACTAGAGTTGATAAATTATCCAAATCTTGCCCTGAGCAGTCTGAGTATGTCCTGGCGATGACACTACACCTTTAGGAGCTACGTCCTTCCATTCCACTCCTGATTTCAAGATGCAAGGTCCCTTTTCCCTCTCTTTTTCCACTTCTCTCTTTCTAATCCAGGTCAACCCTTTGCCTCATCCTCTCCTTTTTCTCTCCCTAATTTTTTTTTTTAATTTTTTTTTCAACGTTTTATTTATTTTTGGGACAGAGAGAGACAGAGCATGAACGGGGGAGGGGCAGAGAGAGAGGGAGACACAGAATCGGAAACAGGCTCCAGGCTCCGAGCCATCAGCCCAGAGCCTGACGCGGGGCTCGAACTCACGGACCGCGAGATCGTGACCTGGCTGAAGTCGGACGCTTAACCGACTGCGCCACCCAGGCGCCCCTCTCCCTAATTTAATCTATTTCAGGTAAGCACACTTCCAAATCTTTCTATCATCTACTTAGGCCAGAGAGTTTTAGTGTATACATTTGTATTTCACTGTAAGCAGAAGGAGGAAAAAAGTTGCCCTTGGATACTCAATAAAAGAATAATGAGGAAGGGAAATATGAAACACACAGATTCATTCCTGAAAATATACTTCTGTCGTCTAATCCTAAGTACTTTTAGATTTAGAACTCTAGGCTACAGACTCTTATGATCCCAGAATTTAAAGTAGAAGAGTTACACAGATGCAGAATTGAAGTCTATAAAGACTTGGAAATTAAGGACTTAAGTGAGCAATGGTAAAGTGAGGTGCAGATGAATACTGAGTGTAAGAGGAGATAAAACGGGCATTCAAAAGGAGACCTTGATACCAAAATGTAAGACATAGAAACCACCATTATTACTAATAAATTCAGGCAACCAGTATGAAAAGCAAGCCAATAACCAGAAAGTGTAGGCAGACAAGAAACAGGAGGCTGTCTGTGCAATCCAGGCTTCATGGAATAGACACACATACTAGCAAAGAAACAAAAAGGTCAATATCTCCAGGTAAGTGGTTTGGAGAAGAGGAAGGGTAGCCAGCTAAACCTAAATTTTACAGAAAAGTCCATTTTTTCCTAAATAGAAATCTTTTTCTGCTTTCTCCTGGGCAGAAACGAATCAAAGACATAGATAGCATTTGGAACATTCATATTCCAATTAGATACATTGGTACATTAATTTCAAGAAAGAACAAAACCAAAAAGAAAGCAAAAAAATTATAAATTCCCCAAATTTATTTTAGAAAAGATATAATTTGAATGTTATATATGTTAACCTCCTAATTATAGATACCTATCATTTAGACTCTCTACAATGGAAAGAGAAAAAATATACATACTTCAGATTTTGGTGTGATAGTTAACTACTCATCCAATAAACTGTCAGGATGCTCACCACTCTATTGACATCAAGTATTGGCCAAGTATCATCCTTAAGAAGTTTAATTTTCTTAAATTTTTTCCAATAAATTATTAAGATGTGTTGATTTTAACACATGCTCCATTAGGACAAATATCATTTGTTTGACAACCCATCTATGATGACACAAATTTCAGATTTTAAAACTTGCATTTAATTCCTCAGGTATTTTATATCATGGAATCTGTCAATTAATAGGAAGTTTCCTTGGCCAGGATAAAACTTAAGTGCCAAGGTATTTGGATACATATCAATACTGATTGACACCATAAAATATTATTTACTAGCCATAGCCATAACTAGTTTTATTCTGCTCTATTAGCACAACTGCCAGTAGAAATATTAGTGGTTTGCAAATTTTTATATTGAATCTTTAAGGGATCTTTTATAATCAGTAATTTTTTTGGACACAAATTCGATTTATATTTAGTATTATTCATGCTGCGTGATGCAAAAAAACTAAAGTCAGCAGGGTGTTTTTGTTTTTGTTTTTGTTGTTTTTAGAGGCAGAAAATCTTGCCTGGATCATATGTATCTCATGACCGATATCTGGGAGAAGAATAAAATTACTCTGATTTTTATAACAGACATCTGACCTTACTTGATAATCATTACAACAAAGGGAAATATACTAAAGCAAAGACAACTTCTTTCAATTACCAACATGGAATACCCAGATATTTGAGAAAGGTTTGTTCAAAATACAACAGAAATGACTAGTAAGTGTTTTAAAGTATACCTACATTTTATGAGGCAAAAGAAAAGAAGGTTTCCACTTTCACACACTTCCTACCATCATGATGGATAATTTTTCCATTGTAAGTTATTTAAAGGGATGTAACTACAGGAAAGCAGAAGAAAGTCATGATTATTTTCAACTAGAACAAGTTTGAAAACAGTGCTATACAGGCTAACCATATCCTTATTGATTTCCTGGGTGCTTGATTATCAATTATTGAGAGAAGCATATTGGGGTCTCCAACTATAATAATGGACTTGTCTATTTTCCTTACAGTTCTATCAGTTTTCGCCTCATGTATTTTAATAGTATGTTGTTAGATGTATAGGTATTAAGAAATGTTATGTCTTCTTGGAGCATTGGCCCTTTTATCATTTTGTATCTTCTCTACTTCTTATTTTTTCCTGTTTCTGAAGTTAGCTTTGGCTGAATTTATATAGCTAGTCTAGCTTTCTATTTATGTTATATCATCCCTTTATTTTTTAACCTGAATATTTAAACTGGGTTTCTTGTAGACAGCATATAATTATGCCTTTTTTTTTTAAAGAAAACACATTCTGATGGTCTCTGTTTTTAATTGACATAATGGACACTTCGAAATTTAAAGTAATTAGTGATACAGTTGAATTAATATCTACATGTTTGCATCTGTTTCCAATTTGATGTACTTGTTCTTTGTATCTTTTTTCTGGTTTCTCTGGTTTTAGTTGAACTTATTATAGGAGTCTATTTTATCTCCTCTTTTAGCAGACTAATTATACATTTTTAAAATGAATTTTAACGAATGAGCCAGAGTTTGAATACACATTTTTAAGCTAATCTAAGTCCACCACAACAAATACTGTATTATTTTGTGTGTGGTGCTGATGCTATAACAGAGTATTCCCACTTTCTATTTCCCATCTCTTATGATTGCTGTCATTGATTTCACTTAACCATGTGTTATTATTACCCACTATATTTATAGGTTGTTATTATCTTAAACAATTATCTTTTATATTAAGAAGAAAAATAATATTTTATTTCACCTTCACTTGTTCCTTCTCCAACTCTCTTCCTTTTTTTATCTAGATTCCAGTTTCTGACCTCTATCATTTCCTTTTCCCTGAAAACTTCGAACATTACTTGCAAGACAAATCTGTTGATGTAGATTCCCTCAGTTCTTGTCTAAGGAAGTCTTTATTTCTCTTTCATTTTACAAGAATAATTTTTCTGGAACTATAAATTCAGAATTTAAATTTTCTTCTTTTTAAATTGTCTTCTTTTAATATTTTACATTTTCTCTTCCACTCTTTTCTTGTTTGCATGGCTTATGACAAAAAGTCTGGCGTAATTTTTATCCTTATTCTTCATTTGGTAAGGTGTTTTTATTCTTCAGCACCTTTCAAGATGTTTTTGTTGTTACCTTTAGTTTATTGTTTTCCAGTGTGAATACAATATGCCTAGATGTCAATTACTTGGTATTATTTTGTTTGATGTTCTCTGAGCTTCTGGCATATGTTATTTGGTTTCTGTCATTAATTTTGGAAAGTTCTGAGCCATTACTTCAAACATTATGATTCAGTTTCATTTTTCTTCTAGTAACGCCAGTTAAACACGTTATCTTTTATAATTGCTTCATTGTTCATGGATGTTCTTTTCTTTTTCTTTTTATTCTTTTTTCATTTTCATTTTGCAAGTTTCTGTGAACATATCTTTAATCTTCCTTACTCTTTCCTCATTTATGCTCAGTCTACTGACGATTCCATCCTGGGTATCCTTTATTTCTGTTAGTGTTTTGACATCAGCATTTTAATGCTTTCTTAGACTTTCCATTTTTCTGGTTACATTACCCCTCTTTTTTTTCCATTTTGTCTACTTTATCTGTTAGAACCCTTAACACACTATTTTTAATTATTTTAAATTCCATGGCTAGCATTTCCAACATTTATATCATATTTGAGCAAGTTTTGATAATTACTTTGATTCTTTTTCCTTTTAACATACCTACAAATTTTGTTCACAATCAAATTGTATCAAGGTAACTGAGGTAAAGAGGCCATAAGTGTGAGGTTTTATGTTAATTGGGCTAGAATTTGGGCTATGTTTAATGTTTGTTTTATCATTAGATGCCAGCATTTTCAAATCCTCTAGTGTCCTTTCTTTAGTCTTTTAGGTATAATTCACTGTGATTATACTAGAAATCTATTGGTGTGGTGATTAAATGTGGCAGAACAGAAGCATTCTGTCATCTTATGATGAAATCTCAGCGGACTTGTGTCCCTGAGCTGTGCCTTTCACAAATGTTTTTTAGCAACCACCCTTCCATAAGTAACACAGGAAGGCTAGAGAGTGCTGAATTCAGGGAAATGTTTTCCCCATGGTGAGATGTGCCTCTGATAAAGTATTTTCCCCAGGAGAGACCTTTGTAATTAAGACTATTCCAATTGATTTTTCCATGGTTGCTTTTCTCTTCCCCATGTCAAAGCCAGAAGAGGATCTTTCTTGGCCCTTAACCTTAGGAATCTGATATTTTCCTGGAGGTAAAATGCAGGAAAGTGTGCCTCCAACCCTAAGACCATGGCCCTCAGGAATTTCTCACACTTGACTGGTTCACTCAGTTTCTAGCAATTTTGTCAAAATGATTATTTAAGAATTCTTACCAATTTATGGCCTGAGCAGCTTTTGATCCAGATAAGCAGATCTCAGTTGTGACTCCCTAGATTTACCTATACTCTCAGATTTCAGAAGAGTACATTGCCCTGTAACCTCAGCAAGAATAGTTGCTGGTTTTCAGAGGTATTTTTCACCTTTTCTTTTATTGTAAGAAATTAAGTGATGACTTTCAAGCTCTTTACAAGTTAGAGCTCATAATTATTTTCAGATGATACAATTAAAACCCTAAAAAGAACAAATGTGTTATAAGACCATTCATAGGGTATCAGGTTGCAAAAAATATAAACATAATAGTTTATTAGTTAAGCCAGTTTTGGCTTCAGTAGTAGAATTATCCCTGATTCAAACTGATGTAAAGATACAAATACACTATTTTATACAAGAAATTTATATGTAGAATAGGCTTCAGGTTTAGTACATTCCATTTTTTAGCTCTACTTCTCCTATGATTCTCTTGAACTGTCTTCATTTAAATTAATTCTTCATCTTTGGGCTAATAACAAGATGGTGGCAGAAGATTTGAGAAATTATACCACATAAGGCAACAATCTTAAAAAGAAGCATGAAGTTGTCAGTTTGAGTATTATGACTGATGGTACTGTCCCTGAAATCTTACAAAAGGTACTCTCTTGGGTATCATTGGTGGGAACTGGGCCATGTGTGCATTCCCAATTCAGTCATTAAGAAGACCAATAAGAATATCATGACTAAATTTGTATAATCACGATCAAACTTTTGAAACTGGAGTTAGAATTACAAAGTTACATGGAGGAAGTCTGAATGCCTGAATAAAAAGAATAGTTAGAAGAAAAGAATGGGGAATGAAAGAAGGATAGATAGATACAATGCTCACCACAAAGTTTTCTTCCCGGTAGTTAATAACAATTAGGAGGACAATGCAAGAAACATCATATCTACAATCCCCCCAATAAAGTTATAATTAATGGGAATACATTTAAAAAATAATGTGAGTCTAAGTTATCCAAAATTCAGATTCAAAATCCTACTAATAAAATCATAAACTGTGAAATAAAGAGATAATTCTAGATGCACCTCAATGTGAATACATAACACAGTATATACTCTGTATAATACAGAATCATATACATATATATAGTATATATATGTGTGTATATATATACATACATATACACACATATATATGTGACTATATAACACTGTAAATGTGTCAGTTATTCCCAGATAATTTAAAATTTAAAAAAATTTCCAATTAAAATATTTAAAGGTTGTTATTAAAATGTTTTTAAAAATTATGATTATAAAGTTAATATAAATGAATAACCAGGGAGGTAGCCTGGGAAGATGGCAGAGTAGAAGGATCATAAGCTCACCTCATCCCATGGAAATCTGCATAACAGTCACATCAGTGTAACCAACCAATATAATGAACTACAGACTGAAAGAACGGACTCTTCACTTAATACTAGAGAGCAGGCCACATCACACAGGAAGGGTAGAGACATGGTTAGAACGAAACTAGCCTGTGAGACTAAAACAGGAGGGACACCAAAAGCACAAAGAAAGGAGAGGAGCAGAACCCACACAGGCACCCCAAACACAGGTGACCTGCACTATGAAGACAAGCCTACATAACATTTGGCTTTTAATAACAAATAAAGGCTCATGGCTACTAACCAAAAAGATATGTCATTTAATCAGTGTAATCTTTGCTTCAATTCTACATGGCAAATATTAGAGTAATTACTATCCTTTATTTTTTAGCTACAAATATGAGTGTAAAAATTAAATTGCTCATGATCAGATCGCTCTTAAGATATAGATTCAGATGTCAACTAAATGTTATTTGACACCAGAGTTAGTGCCCATTCCAGATACCCTGTGAATTTTTGTTTTGTTTGAGGTCTTGCATTTTGAGAGAAATGGAAATTTGAGAGAAAAAGCCATATCTGACAGACTACAGAGAGTCTACTAAAACAAGAAATAGTAAAATATATTTATAACATCAAAACTGGGTTTTTACATTTTTCTCCTTCTTTTAAGAACATTTTAGCAGCACGATCAAAATTTCCCCACTGCCTAATCACAAAAAATGTTCTAGCGAAATATGTTCTAGAAAATTGTTACCTACTCATGACAGGTTACTAGAAACTTATAACCCTGAAATTTTTAGATTGATAATTATTGCCCAAGAAATAGCATTCAAACCATTAGCCAATAAAGGAAAAGATTAGTTGTGGAATAGTAAAATTGAGAAAAATTTATATTTCCAATGTTTGGCCAAAATTTTTGTCTATTGCTCTATTGAGGGAATAAGTAGAACTGTTGGGGAACAGATTTTATTATAGAGCAAAATATCATTCAGGAACATTGGGTCTTCATGGAGCAAGCATGAAAACCTGGGTTCCTGTTCTTGTAACACTGTGGCCAAGTCACGGAAACTCTCAGTCTTAGTATCATCACTTATACACTGCAAGTAGACTTCTCCTCTCTCCCATACTTTCTGGAAGCAAATATCACAATTATTTACAAGCCCTTTATAAATTCTGTTTGTTTTCAATACCAAATGGTGTGGTGCTCCTAGTAAGGTTGTTAAGTGCAGTGTTACCTCTCTGGACAGTTTTAAATGTCATGTTCCTTGTTTAAAAAATTTTTGAGAGAGTCTTAATATAGTAGATGTTATGGGCTGAATATCTGTATCTCCCAATATATATTTGTTGAAGCCCTGACCCCTAATGCAATGGTATTTGATAGGGGTTTTGGGAGGTAATTTGGGTTAGATGAGGTCTTGAGGGTCATGGGGCCTTCATTTATCCCATGGTGGGATTAATGCCTTTATAAGAAGAGATATCAGAGAGCTTGTGCTCTCTCACTTACTCTCTCTCTTCCATATAGGACACAGAGAGCAGCTGGCTATCCATAAGGCAGAAAGAGAGCCATTACTGGAAACTGACCATGCTGGTATCCTGATCTTAGACTTCCAGACTCTAGAACCAATAGAAAATAAATTTTGACTTTTAAGTCACCAATTTATGATATTTGTATAACAGCCCCAGCAGACTAAGACAGAAAGATACATTATAATGACAATTTGTTTTAATTTTGTAGTTTAAAAGCAAAAACAAAACTAGGAATGCATTGGGTTATCATGTCTAGATACTATACATTTTTACCATCCTACAAAGGAAAATTTATATTGTAAATTTTAAATAATTCAGTACTAACTCATAGTTAAAAAGAAAATAAATAACTCCATGGACTTATTAGCAAGTGCAACAGTAAAGTTCTGAAGAGTGGGGAAATTTTCCATCTTCAGCCAAATTTATTCAAGCATAGCTCGATCAAAGATAATATGCAGAACGCAGCCTTCAGTGAGACCACAGGACCAGAAGGCATCAGATGGACACAAGCCAGTTCTGAGCAGTGCAGCTGACAGGAATTATCTCAGCAGTCCAATTGCTATTCTTTCCAACTCTTCTTCCATATTAATATCTATATAAGTTCCAAAAGCTGCCCAAATATTGTTTATGTGGAGGAATACTACTCCTTCCAAAAGTAGAGTGGACTTAAACCTCTACAAAGAAACTAGGAGAAATTGTACATCTAGGGACTCAATCAAATTTATAAGCTGACATTCCCATTTTAATCAGAGTGGAGTAATAAAGAGAAAACATGCATTCAAGACAACGTTATCTTGATCATGTACACTGGTGGGCAGATATTAGTAGATGAAGATATCATAGCTAATAGTTTGAAAAGAGACTGTTATAAATGACCAATCTACTTTAATTGCTCTTTCTTCCATGTTAAATGTAACACAATTCTTTCAGTACATTATGGAAATCCTGCTACTCTCCAGGTATGGATTGAAAAATCACTAATTCATATGATTCACTCCATTTCTATTCTAGACAACTGGACCATATTGTATAAAAATTTGTAGGGGGCGCCTGGGTGGCTCAGTTAGTTAAGCATCTGACTTCAGCTCAGGTCAAAATCTTGAGGTCTGTGAGTTCGAGCCCCACGTTGGGCTCTGTGCTTGACAGCTCAGAGCCTGAAGCCTATTTCAGATTGTGTCTCCCTCTCTTTCTGCCCCTCTCCTGCTTGCACTTTGTGTCTCTCTCTCTCAAAAATAAACACTTTTAAAAAACTAAAAAAAATTATATAAAACCAAAATTACACTATCTTTGCACATTAATAAGATTTTATTTTTTAATTTGTTAATATTCATTTAGAAAATAAATATTTCAAATAAATCTATACAACTTTATTTCATTCTTTAACATAATTTTAAAGTGTTTAAAAAACTGTTTATCAGGGGCGCCTAGGTGGCTCAGTTAAGCAATCTGAATTCCGCTGAGGTCATGATTTTGTGGCTTGTGAGTTCAAGCCCTGCGTAGGGCTCTGTGATGACAGCTCAGAGCCTGGACCCTGCTTTGGATTCTGTGTCTCCCTCTCTCTCTTTCCCTCCCCTGCTCATTCTCTGTCTCTCTTTTTCAAAAATAAACATTAAAAATTTTTTTTTAAAAATTGTTTATCAGACCACTTTAAGATATATTTCACTATTTTCATGCATTTATAAATTACTTATAACACATATTTTGTGGTACTAAACAATACAAAAATAATATTTTGAAAAACATATTATGGCCCTGGATTTCAAATGAGGATATTAATACTTTTAAATTTCACTACCTAGAATTAAGATGCTTAGTGAAGTCAAAAGTAAGTATTCATTATTTTGTTGTATAATCAAAATAGACTTCCTATTCAAAGAGGGAACCTCAGTAATTGATTCATAATCCTGTTTAAAAGTTTTCTTTAGAGGGGTGCCTGGTGGCTCAGTCCACTGAGCAACCGATTTCGGCTCAGGTCATGATCTCATGGTTCGTGAGTTCGAGCCCCACGTTGGGCTCTGTGCTGACAGCTCAGAGTCTGGAGTCTGCTTCAGATTCCGTGTCTCCCTCTCTCTCTGCCCCTCCCCCGTTTGTGCTCTGTCTCTCTCTGTCTCTCAAAAATAAATTAATTAATTAAAAAGAAATTTGTTTCTCTAGAAAATGTTTCATGTTTCACATTCTCATTTCTTTCTACCATGCTTCCCACATAAAATCATAGATTATGATTATAACCGGTAAGTCCAGGTAAATGCATACAAGCAATTTTTCATTTCTACACAGGAAGAATGGATTTTAAAATTCCCACTGATCTTTAATTTCTCATTTTAATCCTACAATCAAATTTAGTTCCTATACTAACTTATAAAAATGCGCAGTTAAAATGTACCCTCTTGCTCCAAAACCATAGCATCATTTTCCTCTAAAAGCTCCTTTTACTTTAAAAAAAACCCATCATTTTAGTTCAACATTATCTTATTTTTTTAAACATTTATTTTATAATTGTAGATTCACAGTCAGTTTCAAAGAAATGTGCCAGGAGGGCCTGTGCACTCTTCATCCAGCCTATCCCAATGGTAGTGTCTTCCATAATTTAGTAAAACCTCAAAGCTAAAGTATTGGTTGGTATTAATTATCCATTCTTTTTGCTGAGCTAAGGGAGTTAATGAATCTTCTCTAAATCTTTTCAACTTTACATAAAGACACCTTTCCATATATAGGTGAATGAGTGTGTGTATATGCATGTGTGAACATGTGTACAAGTATATGCTAAATGTCTGAAAATTGGCTATAGCTTTCCCTTTTCTTTCACATAAATACTTTTTTGTTCCACCACTTAAAAGCCATTTTTATCTAAATATATTAATCATACTACATTTATAATCATTCTTGGCTTTGCTTCCTCACCTTAATTCTTCTAAAGGTAAGTTTCTTAATAATAAATTGACTAGAAAATATACATTCTTTATCCAGACTTATACAAATATAGGGAATTTAATATTACCTCAGGGGTCTTAAAATGTCCTCAGGCATATTGCATTGGGAGGACACGTAAGGGATTTGTCGGCTTTTGAAGAATCAGGATCAATTGACCCAATATAAATTTGACTTGGACTTTAATGTTTCATTGTAATTTCTAGTACTGGTTACCAATACCCTTACATGATAGTATTTATAAGGTAAATATATCATTAACTTCACAATTTTCCTCAAAATGCTATGGCTACATTTGACATTCTAGTTTTTGTGGAATTATCTCTAATACCGAAGGGAATTAATGTTGAAACAGCTCCTTTATTTTCCTTCCGTTTATCTGTTTAAGTAGTCTTGAACGTGAGATTACATTTACTGTATTTTACATTTGTGTCCCCTTATTTAGACATAGAGAAGAACAGACTTCATTTTAGGCCTTGGCTTTCTTCAAAACTGGCTGTGTCTATGAAGCATTATTAGTTTGATAGCAAGTGGAAAGAGCGTAGGGATCCTTAGGTTTGTATCTGGAGGAAATCTCAGAGAATTAAATCACATTGGATGTGGGCAATAATTTCTTTGTTCAAGATGTGAACCGAGATAAGAGGCAGCAAAATATGGGGCAAATAGCTTTGTATCCACTCAAGCTTTAATATCTCTAACTTCCTGAGGTCTTCCAGTATAATCGAATACATTTGCAGTCGTTCCGGAACTGGATAAATAGAGAAAATTACACCGTTGGTCAGTCTCTTTGATAGGAACCAGGGAAATACTGACAGATTGGTGATGATAAGTGAAAAGGAGGATTGACAGAGTGGTGGGGTTAGAAGATTTTCATGCACATTTAATGTTTCCAATATCCATACGTTTGGAGTTATTACCCTTATGTTAAAAATATGAAATTATCAAAATCAGAGTACAAATTTCAGTTATGACTTCTCCAAATACTTCTAAATTGCTTATTTCATTATAACAGCTGGAGGCTACTTTAAGTGTTTGCTTTCAATAAATCCTGAAAAATAAAGATTAAAAAATTATATTTCGATTAATGTTAAAAGAACAGTGCATATATAGAGGCTGTTTTCTAGGAACACGACAATCAGTAAAAAGGAGAAAGTTCAAACAAATTCTAGTTATTGGATTATATGTGATTATAATTTTCAGAATTCTCTGTGTATTAAGTATTCAACATAACAAATATTTGACATATCACATAGACCCTCTTGCATACCTGTCTAACTAGGGCAAGTTTCTGCATTGTCCAGTTGAGACTACTCTTTCCACATCATTACTGTCCATTTGGTGAGTGCTTCAAGAGCCTCAACTGATGTTTTGGAAAATTGAGAGGAAGTTAATGAGTATTCTGGACGCTTAACATGGGGCAGAGGTGATAGGTGCTAAGCAAAACTGCAGAGGGCATAATATTCTTCTGCTAGATAATAAGTAGGCTCTAAAGGCAGTATGTACCTAATGAGGCTACCCAACAACACATAAATGTCATCTGTGTTCACACAGGGAGGATGCTACATGTCTACGTGAATGACAAGGGATGTGCCACAGGTATGCTCAATTTCAAGGTAGAACCCTGGCATTAGCCAAAATGTACTCAGCTGTCCCAACATCCTTCTATCTAGTCTGTGCCTCTCTCTTAGCGGTCGGGACCTACCACCATAAGGTACCCTGGAAGCCCCGGGGGTCTTCATCTTGGGCATATAGGCCAGGGTAGACTGGTTTCCATCTCCTTCGTTTTGCGTTCCAATTTTACAGCATTATCTGAAAATTATTTTTCCCCTCAATAACTTCCTTTTAGTTTGTAAAATGTTGCTTGGAAATAAAACAAAAACAAAAACAAAAACAAACAACTTCATTCCTCCTTGTATTATTGCTTATCTCTCCTAATTTGCCTTTAGGCAATGTTAATTTTCCTGTCTACCAGAGGAAGACTTGGGAATTGGGAGACAGAAAGAAAAAAAACAAAAGTACATATTCTAAGATTTATATAGCTACATGCATGTATGTGTATACAGGTAAATAATATAAGTACACACACACATATACATGCACACGTTGTGTGAAAATCATATACTATATATGAGCCCTAAGGAGGTCAAAGATTATGCTTTCTCACCTTTGTGTTCTCAATGCCTGTAAAGGTACCCACCATGTAAAAAGAAAAAAATTCTTAAACACGTGCATAACCTGGGTATATATCCTAGACATATGGTTTGTGTGTCCTAGATATTTTCTGTGGGCCCCCAAGACCCACTTGCCAGTCTTCAGCCACTATTCTCTCTGCCATATGGAGCTAACTCTGCCGATATCAAAGGGATCTTTTGCCCTCTGGCTTCCAGGTTGGTCCAATCACTGAGTATAACTAGCAAATGATTATAAGATGGAAAAACAATTTATTTCCACATCCTCCCTCAGAGTTTGGCCATGTCTCTCTACCAGAAGGGTCATCGAAATTTGACGATGTCTCTCTACCAAAGAACACAGCTTCTATCAGGGGAGGTAATACATATCTTAGACCTATAGCTCTTCTTTCTCAGTCTCAGTGACTATTTCTTCCAGTTGTATCTGAAGCATACAGTGGCTGAAACTCCAGAAAATGTACATCAGCCCTTGATACTTCCCACATATTCATAAATAGGTCCTTTATTACACTCCACTCATTTAAAAAATCTGATTATGACATAAGTCTCTAATCAGGACCCTGACTGAGAAAAGTTACCTCTTTTCTTTTTCGGTAGCTTTTTAAGTCAGACTTCTACTTCAGTTCCCATTCTCAAATAAACCATATTATAAAAGCCCTAATTCTTCCAAAAGCAAGAATTCTTGCTGAGATTCTCTATTGGTCAACATTCTACCTTTCCAGCTCTAGGAGTTCCTGCTATATTTTTCCTGTTCAAAGCAAGCATGGTGTCAGTTGAAGGGCAAAAAACACAGAAGATTGTAGATAAAGAAAGAGATTGTAAAGCATGACGTATACAAAATACTTTTTCAAAGATGAATCATACCGTCTTGCAGAACAGAAGTAGGTGAACAACAAGTAACACAAGAATTTCTCTGAAACAACTGTCCCATGGAATTCTGGAAAAATGACTTCATTCCTTTTGCTTCTCAGACTCTAGCTTTCCTTATCACTTGCTTCTTCTTAGCAATAATAAATGCAAATCACCAGAAAGAATCACAAGTCTCATTTTAAAACTCTTTTCCTCTTAGACAGATTTCTCTTTTTCTGAAAAAGAATTTCTCCAGAGTGTTAAGAGATCGCCTTCCCTCTCAACAGATTTCTTTTTACCCCAATTGCTGTTATTTTGTTCTCCTCTGATTCTTCAAATTGGTGTGTTTTCAATTCAGCCTTCTTATCAAAGCACATTATTCCACAATCTTCTTTCTCTACTCCTTTCAATGGGTAAGAGTCTCTGCAGCCCTCCATAGACCTTAACTACTCTTCTAATAGTCATGTTGTTTCAAGTTTTCAAACCTCACTGGAGTGATGGAGTAATTGGAAGTGTGATGTGAAGCATTGTGTACACAATAAAATCACCTTCCCCAGCCCTCAGAGGGGACGGAATGCAGCTCTGGAGTAAGTGATGGAAAGAGGTTATTTCCCTTTTGGATAGCAGAGATCTCACCAATTATTGTTCAAGGATTATTTCATACGGAATTCAGAGGCATCAATTATTTGCCATTTCTCTCTATTCTCCTAACACAATCTTATCTCCAAACTTATTTCTAACATATACCCATGGAAGGAGTATAACTTTTAGGAACAAAATGATATCCAAGAAGTAAATAGAAGAAAAAAATATACCCAAGTGAATTTTGATAAGCTCTGAGCTGTCTTCCTTAGTCACTAATTAAGGTCATTGGCTCACAATGTGCTTTGTGATAGCATTCAATGATTTCTTTCTTGCTCAAAATATTGAAGTGAATATAATTCAGAAATAATCCAAGGAACTCTAGCCAGGTGAAATGGATATGTTAGTCACTTTGAAATTTAAGGCTTTAGGAGAAAGTTGAAAGCCACTTGAATGTTGATTTTTCAATTATTATACTGTTAGGTTAATTACTACAATTAGTTGTTCATACCTAGAGCAAAACTCTAATTCTGCTAAGCATATAGAACTAAAAACTAAGTGAAATAATATGAATTTTCTCTTAAAATCTTACACCTGATCTTAGAGTTCAGATCAATTTAATTCAATCAGGGTGATTTTTTTCCCCTTAATATCTTGCTTCTGGTTCACCACAAGACATTGAGAAGTTTGTCAAAAGCCAAATGGATCTTATAATAGAAATAGCTTCCAAAGTAAATTGTCTTTTAAATAGTGTACCTGAAGAACAAGAGAACCAATTTAAAAATTTTTTTTTCAACGTTTATTTATTTTTGGGACAGAGAGAGACAGAGCATGAACGGGGGAGGGGCAGAGAGAGAGGGAGACACAGAATCAGAAACAGGCTCCAGGCTCTGAGCCATCAGCCCAGAGCCCGACGCGGGGCTCGAACTCACGGACCGCGAGATCGTGACCTGGCTGAAGTCAGACGCTTAACCGACTGCACCACCCAGGCGCCCCTAAGAGAACCAATTTTAAAAGAAATTAATAAATATATGAATGACAGCTAATATATATCATTATGCATCAGGCATTGTTTTTAAGTGCTTACCATGTCATTTTAACGAATCCTCAGAATTACTCTAGGATATACGTCATATGTATCTTCATTTTACAGATACAGGATGAGATTACAAGGTTTCAAAATGCCCACATAGCACATCTGCATTCATAAAAAAGATCTGTCTCTACTCAAGACCATGATTCTATCCCATATGTTAAATTTTAAATACCAAAAATATCAATTTTTGTTGCATATTTGTAAGAGTTCTTTTCAAAGTCCCAAGAAAATTACTTGTGTACTTTAAATCACAATTCAGTTATCTCAGCAAATAATGTCCTATTTTATGCATTAGTGTGAGTCCAATTGATGCACATTAGTAAAAGAATTTTAAAATAAAAATATCTTTTTAGCACACATAAATCAGTTATTTAATAGCCAAATACACAATGTTTTAAATCTTAAACCAACCATTTAAACAGCACTAGAGCTCTTATGTACAAGTGCTATTTTCTAAATACAAGTTTTAATTGTTTTCGGTGTTTGAACTCTTAAACTTGAGGGAGTTCAATGTATTTACATTTCTAAGAGCAATAAGCATAAATTATAAGACAAAGTTAGAATCAGAGGTCTTGTCTCTTGCCCATTACAAATGAGGGCAGATGTATACAAACACCTGTTCAAGTTATCTTTCAGTTCATTTTGGCCCTCATCCCATTTTGTCTAAAAATTCAATCTAAAGCCTACATTTGGTTGAGGACAATAGTTGATTATATTGTTTTCCTTTATTCTAGGAAAATCATCCTGTTTTATTTTCTTCTAAAACAGGTTTTATTTTTATTTTTAATAAATGTAAGAAAATTTAATTTTGATTAAAATTTCCTTCTATAATTATTGTAATTTAAATGGAAATAAGAAAAGCTATTGATGGATGTTAACAAAGATGAACTTATTTATAACAGTGACACAGTAAACAGAATTATAATAAAAGTGACAGATTGGGAGTATTTGCACTACTTATCCCAAATCCAAAACATATAAAGAACACTTAGGAATTAATATGTAAATTACTTGACAGCTTAAGAAAAATATTCAAAAGATAAAAACCATCAATTCACAGTGGGAATATAAATGGACAATAAACACATGAAAAAATTATTTCATAAAAATCAGGACTACAAAACTGAAATGACCATATATTTTAACACTGCTGTTTCAAAAATAAATAGGTTGATAATATCTGATGTAGATAAGGTTTTGAGGAAATATTATTTTTAACCTTTGCATTACCAAAATAAAGACATTGATCATATACAGTACTGGAGAATTTTTAGGAAATCATTAGTCTCATACTCTGTGAAAGTGGAGGAAAGGTGTCATAATACCTTTGAAGCCCATCTAGTTAAGTGTGAACTAAATGTAAAAATTGAGTTTTTAATAAAATTTAAAAGTGGGTAAAACTTTTAATTGATGTATAATTGATATACCATAAAGAAATACATTTATTCACAATAAAACACATAGGAAAATTCATTGCATCAGTATTTTATAAGCAAATTGTTTTAACAATTAATGTCTTATGGGTAAACAAATATTAGGAAGTGGTGATAATACATAAAATCTACCTAAATCTCTAAATGTCTAAGACTATTGGATGAAACCAATAGTCAAAACTGTGTCTAAAATAACACTATATCCAAATATAGATACAGATAGAAGAACACACTTGATATTGATTTCTAGTGAATTGTCAGAGATGAGCTCTTCTTTCTTGTTTGAGTTTTTAACAAAATTTATTTGTATATTCTTATGTAACAAATATTTAAAGATGGATGTGAAAATAAAAGACAGTTGTTGCTAAATTTATTAAAATAATGAATGATCTTATTTTTTCTTCTAAGTAGAGGGGTTTTGGAATGACACTGAAAAATGCTCATAATGAAATTCATTCTCAGTTATTTTAAAAAAGAGAAAATATATTTTGATTGATTTTTTTATTCAAATATTGTTACTATTTTTCTAGGATACTCGGGAACATGTGAAGAAGTGGAGCTAGGAAATGAAAGAATGCAGGATGTCTTTAGTCCTCTCAGCTGTGCCTACACCACTTGATATGGTCACCACTTGCAGCTCAGCAGTGTTATTTCAACAACACATCAAAAAGAAGGTATATTTATGCCTTAAGTTTAACATATCCATCTTCTTCTTAGATAAGTTGAAGTCCTTTTAAGGAAATGTTTCAAAACTGTTTTGACAAATGGAATCATCTGAGATTTATATATATTATATATATAATGTATAAATATATAAAATATATATAATATATACATATATAAATATTATATACCATATATAATATTATATACTATATATAATATATTAAATATATATATATATATATATATATATAATGTAACTATCTGGAAATTCTGAAATCAGAAAGGCTCTGGTGGCTTCAGCAGTCAATTAAACAAGTATGTGTGTGTGTATGCGTGTGCCTGTGTGTGTGCATGTGCATGTGTGTGTGTGTTTCTGGAAGATAGAAAGGGGCCCAAGTAATTCTGATTGATCCATCAGATTTTAATCATTCATATGTTTTCCACAAACATGAAATACAATGTGGGGGCCACCTGATGCTCTTGTCTTCCACATCCTTCTTGAGAGGATGTTGGAAGTCTGTGTTTTTGAAATTGTATATTGAGATTTGTATATTAGTGATTGTTATGGGCTGAACTGTCTGCCCCAAAAAGATGTGCTGAAGTCCTAACACATCCTTCCCCCTCACCCAGGTACCTGTGAGTATAACTTTATTTGGAAATAGGGTCTTTGCAGATAAAATCAAATTAAGATGAGGTCATTAAGATGGAACCAAACAAATCCAGACACAGAGATGAGATAGCTAGGTGAAGACAGATGCAAAGATTATAGTTCACACTGCTACAAACCAAGGAATGAACCTCTCCTATTGTCTTCTAAGGCAGCATGTCCTCCGAGATACCAAATAGACCCTCCTTTTCAACTGAATTCAGTAGAGCAGAAGATATGGGGGCTACTTCTATTTTATCCAGCTCTCTCTTGTTCTCAAACTCTTTAACTTCTTTATCATGTCTGTATTGAAGCAAGTTTACAATAAATTCTTGTATATAAATTTGAGGTTTTTCTCCTTTGTGAAATTTTGGCAATTTAACAAGTATAAAAATTCTCTAACCTCCAGTTTTCTCACATATTATGTGTACACTTGACCCTTAAATAACACGGGTTTGAATTACACAGGTCCATTTACATTCAGATTTCTTGGAGAAATATAGTACTGTACCATAAATGTACTTTCTGTTCCTGATGAATTTCATTCTGCTTTTTTATTTTAGTGCTTTATTTATTTTTGAGAGAGAGAGAGAGAGAGAGAGAGAGAGAGAGGAAGAGAGAGAGACAGAGTGCGAGAAGGGGAAGGAGGGAGAGAGGGAGACACAGAATCCAAAGCAGGCTCCAGGCTCTGAGCCAACAGCACAGAGCCCAGTGCGGGGCTCAAACTCATGAACCATGAGATCATGACCTGAGCCGAAGTCGATGCTTAACCAACTGAGCCACCCAGGCACCCCTGTTCCTTATGATTTTTAAATAACATTGTCTTTTCTCTAGTTTACTTTATTGTAAGAATACAGTATATGCTACAAATAATATACAAAATATGTGTTAATCCACTGCTTAAGTAAGGCTCCCAGTCAACAGTAGGCTATAAGAGGTGAAGATTTGGGGGAGTCAAAATGTATATGCAGACTTTTGATTGTGCTGGTGCAGGGGAGAGGGTTGGTGTTCATACCGCCCCCCCCCCACACACACACACTCTCTCTCCTGTTGTTCAAAGGCAGACTGTGGTTAATGGAATGCATTTCATAGGGTTTTAGAGAATCTGAAACAATGTATTAAAGTGCCCAGAATTTAGAAAGCCCATAATACAGAGGAACTATTGTTAGCACTATACATTCTAGAGCTTGTTCTTTTCTGGTATTTTCCATTTTCTCTATTTTTATCTGCCCAAAAAACTTACAGATTGACGTCCCATTTGAAGAACTCTTATATTAGTGACATTCAAATATTTAAAAAAATTTTTTTAATGTTTATTTATTTTTGAGAGAGAGAGGGCACAAGCAGGGGAGTAGCAGAGAGAGAGGCAGACACAGAATCCGAAACAGGCTCCAGGCTCTGAACTGTCAGCACAAAGCCCAACGCGGGGCTCGAAATCACAAACCATGAGATCATGACCTGAGCCGAAACAGGAGCTCAACCAACTGAGCGACCCAGGCACCCCGTGACATTCAAATATTTTGACCACAACCCACAATTAGAAATTCATTTTGAAAATGTACTAGGTTGAAAATTGGCTTCATCCTTAACAATTGCCCAAAAGGAATATTTGGCTTTGGCTTAACAATTTAATACTTGTAACATAAGTAATACAAAAAGGCATGTCATGTGTACTCCTTTACCTTTACTCAGCTAACTCACTATCCACCTTAAAATAATACAAAGCTTGGGGTACCTGGGTGACTCAGTCAGTTGGGCAGCCAGCTTCGGCTTAGGTCATGATCTCATGGTCTGTGACTCCTTGAGTTCGAGCCCTGCATTGGGCTCTGAGCTGACAGCTCAGAGCCTGGAACCTGCTTTGAGTTCTGTGTCTCCCTCTCTCTCTATACCTCCTCCACTCACACTCTGTCTCTCTCTCTCTCTCTCTCTCTCTATGTCTCTCAAAATTAAATAAACATTAAAAATTTTTTGTAAATAGTAATACAAAGTTTTATCTGGGCTCTTTTTACATTTCCTTAGAGTCAAAGGGGTTCTTTACTCTCTTGTAAACTAATCTTTTCATGTATCCCCAATGGAAAGTTCTTTCCTCTTAATATTACCATACCATTTCTCCTCTTCTAGCAATAATTATCTATTTTTGCATAAAAAAATGCTACAGTTTAGTGATAAAATGGTAACAATGTATCATTTCTCATCATTCTGTAGATCAGCTAAGTGTTTCCTCTGCTGCTCTCACCTAGGCCCAGCCGCTCAGCTCCAATCTGCAGGAGTCTTAGCTTGGCCAGAAGGTTCCAAAAGGCCTCACTCACATGTCTTCCAGGGTCTACTGGCTGGTGGCCAGGGGGTCTCAGTTCTCATTCACATGTCTTCTCATCCTCCAGTTAGCTTGAATGGCTACCAAACAGGATAGCACTGCTTCTGCTACCCTGTATTGTTTAGGCAAATCAAATCATGAGGCTATCCCAGATTCAAGTGGAAGGACAAATAATGCCACCTTTTAATGAGAGGAACAAAGAAAATACAATTGAGCTAACACAAGTCATGGCCTTTTACTCCCAGGGTACCTTTGCTATCCCGTAGACCAAGAAAGGCTAATGTTCAAGGCAAATTCTAGAAGGTGTTAGAGTGCAACAGCAAAAGGCTAAACAAACTTGAATTAATGAGTCTCCAAATTATTGCTGTGCCCACTAAGTGCCATCAAAATTCTTAGAATCTGGGAACACAAAGATAATTAAGATACTTCCTTATTCTAGTGGCAATTATAACACAACAAACTAAATAGATGTACTAAATACAGTGAAGTAATATAGATTAGTTTGAAATAAAGGGGAACTATGTTAAGCATTTTTATGTAAAGAGGAATTTTATTTTAATAAATTTAGCACAATGGAAATAAAACTTTGTTTTTAGGATCTTTTTTGAGTTAAAATAATTAAAACCTTCCCATGAGGCAAAAATGTGTTGCATTATAAAATTCCTTCAAGTGTCAAAGATAAACCTTCATAAGGCATCGTGTTCATTTTACTATTATAAAAAGAAAAAATTGTAAATAGATTAACTTATTTTGAAAACTATAATGTAAAAAATATTTATTATATATAGTAGTTTTATTATATAAAACCTTTGATATCTCAAAATATGAAGATGACAATCTATTTAATTATCATAAAATTACCCTATCATTTTTTTCTTAGAATCCTTATTCAAATTATTATCAATATATCAATACTAGGGATTTAAAGTTGTAATACAAATAGTATAAGCCAATACAGCTGGAGAAGTTAATAAATATTTGTGCAATCGTAAATGTTTTGCCATTTATCTGCTCGCCTGGATCAAATATACATGTAATCAACAAGCTTTAGTTCAGTATTTGTTGAGTGACAACTTCATAATATTAAAGCAATCTAAAATTCCTGACATGCAAAACATATGATTTGGAACAAGTATAAATTATATAATATACGTAAATTGGTTTATAAAAATTAAATGTTCTATATCCATAAATTTCTTTCTTGAATGACTAGAAAAGCCACTTCTGTAGCTGGCTATTACTGACTTCCACTTTTTTTTAGACTCAGCCTTAATTTTGAATTAACGACATTTTGGTTTTTAAATAGTTTCCAGCCTAATACTTAGCTTATTATTCCATTTAAAAATAAAATCCACTCTAAGTTGTTCCTATACTTTTTCTGATATCTAAGAAAATTTTATATACTTAAAAAAATTAACTACTAATTTTCTGACATTACCCAAGTAAATGATATTTTAACAGTAATTTTTTTCTTTTGTAATGAAGTATTTTTCAAGTTATGCTAGGTAGTATCTCCATAATGAGGAAAAACATAAAGCAAAGATTATTAGAAATCTTACACTGTTGTTTATTTCCAAATAACATTTTTAACACTTACTTTCATACTTCAGTGATGAGTTCACACATTGTGTTAGTATACTGTCAGTGAGAGTCTAATGAAATTAATTTTTATCCAAATGTGCAATTCAAGTGAGAAATTGGGATGGAATACAATCTTTGGCATCTACTAAGTATTATTCACTTCGAACATGTGCTGTGGGAAGCAGATGTTGAGCCCGAGTTAGAAGTTCAGAACGTTCACTAAAGAAAGAGCAATTACAGAAGGAAAAGGGAGGAAGCAGTATTGGACAAGAGGAGCTGCCCCACTGGGATGTTGACCTATGGACATCTCTGTCTGCCCAATGGGATACCGCAGAGCAAAGATTGCACATTTGAGAGATTTCCTGTTGGCCACACATGCCAAAGCCCTTGAGCCAGTTCTTTACATATCATTACTAAATGGGGTCATCCCATGAACAGGGGACCTCAGATCAAAAGTTAGGGTACACTGTGACAAAACTAGCTAGAAGCTACTAACCTTGTCCGCTGAAGCCAGGCAGTAAGTCAGTGTCTATCATATAGATCTTCCTTCTTTTCCATAGTACTCTGGTTCAAGAAAACATGATCTCTCCCCTAAATTGCCAATAAACTATATCTTTTGGTTTTACTGGTATCAAGCTTGTCTTTTCATCTATTCTTCACAAATATATAGGATAATCTTTTCTTTCTTTCTTTTAAAGTGTACTTATTTATCTTGAGAGAGAGCTAGAGAGGCAGCATACATGGGTGGGGGAGAGAGAGAATCCCAAGCAGGTTCCATGCTATCAGTGCAAAGCCCTATGTGGGGCTTCATCTCACAAACTGTGAGATCATGACCTGAGCTGAAATCAAGAGTCAGATGATTAACTGACTAAGCCACCCAGTCACCCTAGAAAAATCTTTCTTAAATCATACGTTAAATCACACCAATTTCTTGTTTAACAACATTTAATTGCTTTAGTTTGTACTGAGAGAAAACAAGTCAGTTAGCATTACCTAATAGTCCCTGCTTAATATGAAACAGCTTGTCCTTAATCTCATCCCCTGCTTTTCTCCTGCTTCACTGTGAACCAGTAACACTGGCCTTCTTTCAGTTCTCTGGATCAGTCACCTGAGGTCTCCTACCCAGAACAGAGAATCAGCAGACCTTTGCACACCCACCAATGACACATTAAAGCTGTGTGAAATTCAGCAGGTCCCTTAGTCTCACCTTGAAACTTGCTTTTCTCATCTGTAAAATACCTTCCTCACAGAAAAGGTGCGTAATCTTAAAGAGATACGATAGTAAAATTTACTGTACAAACTTGAATCTCTTTAATAAGAATAAACTATTAAATTTAATTGCATTCTGCACCTCTGGAAGCTGTGACAAAAAGACAATTTTTAATATCTAAGTAGACTTGGGAAAAAAAAACTTTGAATAGAAATGGATAGATTCTTTTCATCATTTATGTTAACGATAAAACAAAAACTCATGAAGAATCCTAGATTACAGAATATTTAAAAGATGCCAGGAGAAAAGCCTCAGTAAATGTACAGACCTAGCAATAATTGACATATAGAACTCAGTACAGAGAGAAGATGGAATTATGTCAGAAAATATATAATAGAGGTAATGATTATCCACTCTCAAAATCTGCAGAGTAACCATAAAAACAGTCTGTTAGCTGGTCAGTGAGGCAGTGTGGGATCCCTCTGGTATAAAAGAAATGTCCTTTCCGCCTACAGAGAGTCTTTAGCAATTCTTGTAGAGTGGATGTGTTATCATTGAATTCTCTCATTTTTCCTTCATCTACAAGGTCTTTATCTTATTGTAATTACTCAAGGATTTTTTAGTACATATAGAATTATCTATTGGTACTTCTTTCAGAACTTTAAAGATGTTTCACTATAGGAACTTTTGTATGAAAAGTCTTCAGTCATTTGAGTTGTTCTCATATGTAATACATTTTTTTTTACTGTTTTCAAGTTTTTTATCTTTATAGGGTGTAAATGATATGTCTTAGAAAGGATTTCTTTGATTTTATCCTGTTTTACATTAAGTAATTTTCTCCAATGTGTAAATTAGTTCTTCGGAGAAGTTGTTAGCTATTAGTTAAAAAAAAATATTTTTTTCTAGTTCCCTAATCTGAGGAAGGAAACAGACATCCAGATCCAGGAGACACAGAGAACTTTCATCAACATCAACAAAATGAGGGCCACACCAAGACACATTGTAATTAAATTTTCAAAATATATTAATAAAGAAAAGATCTCAAAAGCAGTAAGACAAATGAAGTCTTTAAATTATAAAGAAAAATCCATACAACTAGCTGAAGATTTCTCAACAGAAACTTGGCAATCCAAAAGGGAGTGCATGATATATTCAAAGTGCTGAATGGGAAAAAAGAAAAACAAAACTGCAGCCAAGAATATTCAATCCAGCAAGGTTATCATTCAGAATAGAAGGAGAGATAAAGAGTTTCCCATACACACATAGCAGAGTCTGTGAACACTAAGCCAGCCCTGCAAAAAATATTAAAGGGGATTTTTGAGTGCAAAATAGAGACCAAGAGTGACAAAGATGAGAAAGGATCAGAGAAAATTTTCAAAAACAATGACAAAACAAGTAATAAAATGGCAATAAATACATATCTATCAATAATTACCTTGAATGTAAATGGATTAAATGCTTCAATAAAAAAACATAGGGTAACAGAAAGAATAAAAGAAAAACAACAACAACAACAAACTCATTTGTATGCTGTCTTGCAAGAAACTTGCAAGAAACTGCAAGAAAAAATTTTAGACTTAGACACCTGCAGTTTGAAAGTGAGGAAGTGCGGAAACATTGATCACACAAATGGATGTCAAAAGAAAGTCAGAAGAGCAGTACTTATGTCAGACAAACTAGGCTTTAAAACAAAGTGTAGGGGTGACTGGGTGCCTCAGTTGGTTAAGTGTTCGACTTCAGCTCAGGTCATGATCTCGCAGTTTGTGAGTTTGAGCCCCGAGTCCGACTCTGTACTAACAGCTCAGAGCCTAGAGCCTGCTTTGGATTCTGTGGCTCCTCCTCTCTCTGCCCCTCCCATGCTCATGCTCTGTCTCTGTCTCTCAGTAAAAAAATAATAAAAATAAAACTAAAAAAATGTAAAAAGAGACAAAGAAAAACATTCCAGAATCATAAAGAGGACAATCCAACAAGAAGATATAACAATTATAAATATCTATGCACCCAACATGAAAGCACCCAGATATATTAAACAATTGATAACAAACATAAAGGACCTAAATGATAACATAATACTACTAGGGGACTTCAACAGCCCACATACATCAATAGACAGGTCATGTAAACAGAAAATAAACAAGGAAACAATGGCTTTGAATGACACGCCAGGCCAGATGGACTTAAAAGATATATTCAGAACATTCCATCTAAAACAGCAGAATGCACATTCTTTTCAAGTGCACATTGAACTTTCTCCAGAATAGATCACATATTAGGTCACAAGACAGTTCTTAACAAAACAAAATGACTGAAATACCACGCACCTTTTCTGACCATAGCACTATGAAACTAGAAGTCAAGCACAAGAAAAATTTTGGAAAGACCATAAATACATGGAGCTACAACATGCTACTAAATAGTGAATGGGTCAACCAGTAAGTCAAAGAAGAAATAAAAAATAAATTCTTGGAAACAAATGAAAATGAAAACACAATGGTCCAAAACTTTTGGGATGCAACAAAAGTAATCCTAAGAGGGAAGTATATAGCAATACAGGCCTACCTCAGAGCAAGAAAAATCTCAAATAAACAATGTAACCTTACACCTAATGAAGCCAGAAAAAGAATAATACATGAAGCCAAAAGCCAGCAGAAGGAAGGAAATAATAAAGACATAATGACATAGAAACTGAAAGTAAATAAATAAATAAATAAATAAATAAAACAGATCAATGAAACCAGTAGCTAGTTCTTTGACAAAATAATAAAAATGATAATCCTCCAGCCAGGCTTATAAAGAGAAAAGAGAAAGGATCCAAATAAATAAAATCACAAATGAGTGAGGAGAAATAACAAACAATGAGACAGAAATACAAACAATTAGAAGAGAATACTATGAAAAATTTTATGCCAAAAAAAATGGACAACCTGGAAGAAATTGAATAATTCCTACAAACATATAAACTACCAAAGCTGAAACAGGAAGAAATAGAAAACTTGAACAGACTGATAGCCATCAAAAAAATTGAATCAATAACCAAAAAACTCCCAACAAATTAAACTCCAAGGCCACACGGCTTCACAGGCAAATTCTACCAAACACTTAAATGAGAGTTATTACCTACTTTTCGCAAACTATTCCAAATAACAGAATGGGAAGGAAAATTACCAAACTCATTCTATGAGGACAACATTACCCTGATACCAAAACCAGACAAAGATCTCCCTAAAAAAGAGAACTGCAGGCCAATATGCCTGATGAACATGGATACAAAAATTCTCAATAAAATACTAGCCAGCCAAACCCAACAATACATTAAAAGAATCACTCACCACACTATTACTCAGCCATAAAAAAGAATGAATGCTAATCATTTGCAAGGACGTGGATGGATCTAGAGAGCATAAACAATGCTAAGTGAAATGAATCAGTCAAAAAAAGACAAATGCCATATGATTTCACTCATATGTGGAATTTAAGAAACAAAACAAACAAGAAAAGGGGGAGGAAAAAGAAAGAGAGGCAAACCAGGAAACAGACTTTTAACTATAGAGAACAAACTGATGGTTACCAGAGGGCAGTGTGTGGGGAGATGGGCGAAAGAGGAGATGAGGATTAAGGAGGGCACTCGTGATGAGCACCAGGTCATGTGTGGAAGTATTGAATCACTATATTTTATACCTGAAACTAATATTACACTGCATGTTCACTAACTGGTATTTAAATAAAAACTTAAAAAATATTTTTCTGCACTAATATTTTTTCTTCTCCTTCTAATACTCCAATGAAAAAGTATTATATATTTGGACATTATTTCAGTGCACAGTGGGGTTCGTTCACTTGTTTTCTTTTCTTTTTTTTCCCCCTCTGTTCTTCAGCTTGGATGATTTCTTTTCAACGTTTATTTATTTTTTGGGACAGAGAGAGACAGAGCATGAACGGGGGAGGGGCAGAGAGAGAGGGAGACACAGAATCGGAAACAGGCTCCAGGCTCCGAGCCATCATCCCAGAGCCCGACGCGGGGCTCGAACTCACGGACCGCGAGATCGTGACCTGGCTGAAGTCGGACGCTTAACCGACTAATGACATACCATGAAGTTTGCTGACTATTTTCTCTATTATTGCAATTCTGCTAGTGAGCCTATTCAGTGAACATTTTTATTTCAGATACTGTATTTCCCAGTTCTAAAACTTCCATTTGATTATCTTTTACAGTTTCCATTTCTCTGCTGAGATTTATCTTCCCATTCATTTTAAAAGTTTTTACTCTTACCTCACAAGGCATGGTTAACGCTGCCTTAAAATTTATGTCTGATGACTCGAACATTCGGTGCATCCTGAATTGGCATTTATTCATTTGGGAGAGACCCAGAACAGGCAATTTTAATAAGCGCCTCAGTTGTGGACATTTATGACATCTGAAGGAAATACATAATTCAGAATACAGCAGGGGATCTGACTTACTTCTTAATAAAATTCTTCAATCTTAAAGACATACAGTTTAATAAAGACATATTCTCTTCTAAAAAATAATTATCCTACCTTATAATATCATTACCATTGGTAAAGTACTTGCCATGATCATTTTGATGTAATTATATGTTGCAGACTCAGATGTCTTACTCTAGTAGACACATGCACACACATAGACACACACACATACACATATACATACACACCAGCAATTTAAGAGGAATCAACTTTTTTGTATGATAGTATATCCCTGATTACAATAACATAAGAGAATGAAAACAAAAGAAAAAGTCAACTGTGCATAATTAGATACATAAAGCCCATTTAATAAGCTACCTTTATATTGTTGAGTGCATAAAGGCCCAATTTTAATCTAATTGGTACTGTCTGTGGGATTAATACTGACATAATTAATAATGAAGAAAGAAATGTTCATAAAGCCACTAAAGTTTAAAGAAAAAAGTAAAGGTATCATTTTTTATTCCCTGGATACAAAGGTCCAGTTGGAGCTACTTACCTGAGTAATTACAATATTCCCATCAGAAAACTTAGAGTAACAGGAAAAATGCACAGAAAAATCGCATTATAGTTTTCCCCCAACAAGATTATAGCATAGAGAAATAAAGTCTCTTATCAGTTATCTTCATTTATGTGAAAAAATTCTAGCTAGTTCTGTATTGTCCATGGATAAACAACAAAATTTTAATCATGTTTACCTTTTTCAGCTTCAATTTTTTTAAATGTGTTCATATTTAGCAGTGTAAATAGGGGGTCCCTGATCCATCTCCTCTACTTGAATAGCTTTTCTCACTAGAAATTTTCCATTTTCCTAAAGCTGCTAATCCACAAAGAATTATTCTATCAAAAAGGCTGTTAATTATCCAGGCAGAAATACAGAGTACCATTGTTTTCCTGTCATGACACATTTTCATCCACTCGCTTTGGTCAGACAACAAATATTTAATTAGTATCTACTTTATGTGGACCTTGAGTTAAACTCTGAGGAGACAATTGTGAAGAAACAAGTCATAAACTTGGTCTTTAAAAAAAGAAATTGATTCCTTCCACAATCATTGAGTAGACACCATATATGCACAAGGCACTGCACTCTGTGTATGAATGTATATACGTGTTTCATACACATATGTGCAGTTTTAATTTACATTTGTTGTAATTATTCTGAAATAATAGAGCTTAGCTTTACTAATCCTTAGTATACATACAGAAATTATATTTTTATGTATTTTATTAATAAGCATACATGCATTTGGTTATATACTCAAAAACTTGAGGAAATGTGTGCTATTGAATTCTGATACATCTGTCATAGCAATATCATGTTTGTTAGTTTGCTCCTTGAAGAAAAAAGAATCAAGCCTTCCTATTCATTAATGTGGGTAGCACAGCATTAATGTGGATTAATTAATTACTATGAATTAATTAATTACAAATTAGTTAATAATTAGTTGTTAATTAATTCATTATGTTAGCAGAGTTATTTTTTTAAAGTTTGAATTAATTAATTAATTTAAAAGATGATAGCCACACAAATATAGAATCTATGATCTTCTAAGGCAGAAAATTATACTTCACAGAAGTTTTTCAAACAGAAATTTTGAGAGAATGGTAATAGAAAGTAACATATTGGGCCAGATATACCATGCACTATTTTAAATTAATTTTTATAATATTCCTCTGTGTATTTATGATTACTATTTTATTTAGCTCCTTATAAACATTACATCAATAGAAATGAGTATGTATGCCCCTATATGGAAAATGTTTTTTATTTAAATGTTTCTTTTTTTTAATTTTTTTGAACGTTTATTTATTTTTGAGACAGAGAGAGACAGAGCATGAACAGGGGAGGGGCAGAGAGAGAGGGAGACACAGAATCTGAAACAGGCTCCAGGCTCTGAGCCATCAGCACAGAGCCCGACGCGGGGCTCGAACTCACGGCTGGTGAGATCATGACTGAGCCGAAGTCGGATGCCTAACCGACCAAGCCACCCAGGCGCCCCTGGATAATATGTTTTAATAATATATTGTGATTAATCTAGTAATCACTCATTTGAATGTTTTTTTTCTTTTAAACAACTGAAATGTGTGCTAGTATTCTTGAACAAAAGTTGTCATTATATACTTTGTCATTTTATGTAAGACCAGAAAACACCGCCTATGAGCTAGCCAATCCATAAAATCAAGTGACAAATCCCTATTTCCAGATATGACCCACATATTCCAAAATATATGGAATATAAGGGCTGACAAAAGAAGCTGAAAATGTGCAGAAGGAAATTAGGCAAGAAGCAAAAAGAGTTCAAGGGGCCTGACAGGACCAGACCTTAAAAAGCAACTGTCTACATAAATAATCTTGCAGAAGGGGAGGGGCTCACGCTGAAGGGTAAAAGCTGAATTTCCTGTTTAATGCATGAACATGGAACTGAGTATACCACGGCGTTTGGCAGAAGTCCTCCTAGATCCAGTATCAGATGCCATAGGGATGCAAAGTTACACTTAAAGATTGCATAAACTAGAATTTTTTTCAGGAAGCACCTTTCTCTATGACCACAAAGGAGGAGTTGAACAGCCTAAGCTAATGTGGCCCCTCCCTATCCCACACCAGAACCTCCTGCAAAAAGCCACACCAGAATATTCAGCTCCTTCATCCAGCAGAAATAAAAACAAACTGACAAGGAGATTTTTTTAAATGCAATAAGAAAACACGTAGGAAAAAAATGCAGTAAACTTACTCAACAGATATTTTTCATAGAGTAAAATTATGATCAACATTTGTCACGAAAACAGAATACAAAATTGTAAAGACATAATCACCTCTATTAAAGGAGATCACAAAGCAGAAAATGAAGAATTCAGGGTCAAAATGGAAAGACAAAAGGATTTGAAAAAATGATCTGGATGACATGAGGAAAAGGGGAAATAATTAAGACTTAAAGTATGGGAATTAATATATGTCCCAATCCAGGTCTTCAAAACAAAATAAAACTGATCCTGAAGGAAAAGAAATATGCAAACATGTTACTTGAGAGTGCAATTTCAGGAAAGCAGGAGCTAGAGAAAAGGGGAATGAGAGAGAACCAAAGTTATAGAGAGCTTCACCGAACTGGCCACATCATCGTGACAAGCATTCCTCACTATTTTATTAAAGGGCATTTTCCTAGAGGCCTTTTTGGACCCTTAAACTATTTGTCCTGAGGATAGGGAGGGAGAATTTATCTGTAGGTTTCAGTATACTATCAACCAAACTTTGCCAAATAGGACTTCAACTTTCCCATGCTTCTGAATTGTACCAGTCTCCCCAAACAACTGCTGTAGAAGGCAGTGACCAACAGAGCGATGATGTATCCTGGGCCCTGCACATGTCAGTGAACTCCTCATCTGTCCACTGTTGCCTACGGGCTTGTGGGCCTGCATTGGCATCCATGGGTGATGGACACACTCTGCTGTTTGTCATGCCTCAGCATCATCAGGGAAGCCTAAGGGCTAAAGGTGGGAAGCAAGTGACAGACATCAGAAGGACATACCATTGGGATTTTTCACTCTATGTGACTGGGAGGACCTAGGAGCAATCCACCAAGGCAGAATGCCCCGGTCTTCAGAGTTGCAGTAGTAACAACACCCTAACATCATGCTTGTTGGAAAAGCAAACTCTTGCTGAGGGCACTGCAGCCAGGTAGCAAATTAGTTCACAGATCCAGTGTGGTGCATAAACTGTGTCCAGTTGTGGTGGGCAGATCGGGATGCAGACACAGTACACAATGAAAATATAGACATAATACAACTCAAAACAAAACTGAATGCAAGGGAGAGAGCATGTGGTAAGTAGGGTCAGTTTGCTAATAGCCTCACTGACGTCTATCATTAAGATAGTACAATAGCCCCTGTATTAAGGCAAGGGATGCCTCTTATAGCTTTTCCAACCAAGTAATAGAAATTGAAGCATGTTTAATGGCAGAAATTGAAACACTAATAAAGATTCTATCGATTCTTAAATTTGAATGGTAGAGGACAGAGATGGAAGAGAGGGAATAATTATTCATGTCAGTGAAAATGAATGAAATTAACTTGACTAAAAGAAATTTAGTGATAGGGCCAAGGTCACAAAATTATTAACCAGCAGAAATAGGGAGAGAATTCCGGTCTTCTGATCGTTGGCAATACTATTGCCCAGGGCAATACTATTCCACAATGCTTAAGAAGCAGGTGGTAGCCCTTGGAAAACTTTAAGTTGTAAACACTGTATGAAAACATGCAAAAGATTGTGGGAACACATATATGCACATGTAGATACCTTACAATAAACATACCTAGTTTTGTTATTTTTAATAAACCCTAAGCTCAGAGAGGGCAAAACACATGTCCTCCATTTTTGTTTTGTTTTGTTTCAATTTGCACTTTGCACTATTGAATATAAACTTTTCTTCAACATTTAGACAAACTGTGACAAAAGGCCACCTGATACATGTGAAACCCTAGGAGGGAGTCTTCCATCACAAATGGGGTCATATATTGGGTGAACAGCATCCTTGGAGATGAGAGTATATTGTACTACTCAAGGTACCAGAGAAATTTACAAAGTTGCTGTTGATCCTTTGCCAGATGCCCCCTTTAGAAAAACAAACTGGAACAAAAAATAGTTACATTTAAATCACAAAATGCTTTTGGAGTTTATCTCTGGAATGTGAATTGGCCTGCTTAAAACATGCAATTTGGCTTTTCAATTTTGTTTCCAAATTTTTGGCAACTTATTATTTGTATTTCATGTTACAGTCAAAATTAGAAATCTTATGGACAATGTTTCTTTTTTTGCTATAAAAGTGTTTCTGGCCACTCTATTGTTTAACTTGAATTCTTTCAGACTGAAATATTGAACAAGAAAACAGTGAACACGACCAGAGTAATAATCTCGCAAATATACAGAGGAGTTAGAGATAAATGCCCAAAGAGTCAAGTGACAGGCCTCCTTTATTTGGCAGTGTTTACTCAGGCCCAGCAAACAGAAGTCTGACAGGCAATCTGCATCTGAGAAGTGTCAGCAGGTCGCCAAGCCAAATCCTGGCTTGGAGTTCCATAGCTATTTGCAATACAGGCTTGTTCCAAGGGTCACAGAAACTGAGCTTAGCTTTTCATTTGATGCCAAGCTATATCAATAAATTTAAGAAGAGGGTACTGCTCCCAGAAACCTTTGTGAGCTGTGGCACAACAGAAAGTACTTGCCTAAACCGGAAGAACGGCTGCTTCAACAGAAACCATTTGGTGTATGGCATGGCTAGACCTCAAGGGTGAGAAACAGCTAGTCTATTAGGGCGGCTTTTTTTTTTTCCTCCTGAGAAACAGAATCCCGGCACATATTTGTCTTCTGGCCATGGCTCAGTGATTGTCAGAACCAGGAAAACAAGGTCTGACAGGCTGACGGGTGCAACGAAGAAACAACAACAAAGTATGATAAAGCAGTGACTCACCTAGTGGCCTGTGGTTGAGACAATGCCATTGAAATGATGGCCTGAAACCAGTATGTTTTTCCAAGGCTCAAAACACTGAATCCAAAACTGGCTGCCACTGCCACTTGGCTAATATCTGGAACAACTTAGGACAGGGAGGGACCCGAGACTATTTCAGAAAGACACTGCCAACAAGAGTTGAGGGAAGGGCATCTCCTATTTGTTGTCATACTGTGGCCAGTTTCCAAAGATCTCAGATATTAAGGGTCTTCGCGGCACAGGCTTTTGATTCTGAATGTCTTGTTAGGGGGTGGTGTAGAGAAATGGAGGAGACACCTCATCATGTACAGAGACATAGAGCTTTCAAAGGGCCATGATTACATCATGTCTCAGACAGGGCAGGACACGCCGCTAGATTTCTCCATTTACTGTTTAACTCTGAGAGCAGCAGACTGGCAAGGCAGACCTCATTCATCAATGCCTTCAGAACCTCATATGGATTCAAGCCTCATATGGATTCTTTATGGCAACTGAACTTAATCTAGTTTCTGTATTTTTGGTGGGTTACAGGACCACACAGGTTGGAGTGCTTTTAAAAGTAAACACTTGAGTACACAGAATACATGTATGGGGGAACGAAGCTCACACAGCAGGCCAGATTGCTTTTATCGTGTTATTATTTTCTCCTTTTGCGATGCAAGGTTATTTAGAATCTCCGTCAGTGACACGCCCCCCACTTGTGATGCTGTGCGTTGCTGTAGCCCTACAGCAGTGTGCTGATACTTTAGGATGCTATAGTTTCTGTGCCATGTGCACACCTTAAATGCATGTGCCCAACACAAAGCTAATCTCAGGAGTAATCAGCTGACATAAACATCAGTGGCAGTTTAAAGGAAAAGATCGGAAACCCACATTAAAGCTCTAAAGAATTACCATGAATTAGAGTTGACTCTTCCCCATGTGGGTGAATGAAGATACAATCTCATTACACAGTGCCTGCCACCCCAGTACAGTGTAGTGGTTCAAATATAGACTTTGAAACCTAACATATCACTCTGAATAATCTTTCTACCACTTCTTATGTGGCTTTAGGCAACCATAATCTCTTTAAATATCAGAAAATTCATGTAGAGTAGAAAGGAAAAAAGATAGAAATCATACTTAACTCACGCAGCTTTTGAAAAGGATTAAAAGAAGAGAATGTTAAAGTGCTTAGCACAGTGCCTAATATACCAAAATGCTGAGAAATGTTACTTACAAGGATTACTATTATCACATTACTATTTTGATAAGGCATTCTTTTCCAGGAATTTCTTTCCACTACAAAGCTCTATTATAGGATGGCCACCCAGTAGATGCTTGTCACCATGGATAAATTTGTTACACTAAAAATGTAGAATGGGTTTGGGGCAGAATAACATATCTAATCACAAGGCAGGCTGACTCGAGCATGCTACCATTTCGGTGGAAGCAAGAGGGCCTTGGGCACATGCACAGTGTTAACAGGACTGATGCAGAAAGACCTGGAAAACAAGAGTGATGAATGAGGAGAACAAAACAAATTCATCCACCAGGTTTTTCATTGGTTGTTTACACTTGAGCCCCACCACCATGGGTTGAAGGCACAAAATAAATCCAGTGCAGAGAAGACAAGTACCTCATTGACACAACCCAGGGCCTCCCATCCGCTCATCTGCTCATTCATGCACTCTACAATAGCCAAAGTTTCTCAGAAGTGAATCCCTCAGGTGTTATTGTCTCAACATAAATTGCAAGGGCACTTTAGATAGCACTTCCAAATCCCCCAATTGAACCTGGGACTCCTTTCTCGAAGCCCATAACCCTAGTTCCCCCAGTTTCTCTCTTGTCTAAACTGGAGAGATAATTCACAGCCTGTGCTGCAGCTGAGAAGCTCAGAGGGGACCAGATCGATGGCAACGTGTTGTGAGCTATAAAACACTGCTGAAGTGTCAGGTCTAGGGAATCGAATGGCCAGCAATGTATCGCCCTCTGCTAGAGCACTGTGTCTTTGATGCTACTGTAAAATTGCCACAGGCCTTAGTGACAGAAAGATGTGAGTTCAAATGTGAGCTCTAACACTTACTGATTCTGTGACCTTGGACAAGTTACTTTTTCTAGCAAAAAAAGTAGCTATAGGAGAGAAACTGAATGTGCGTGTGTATGTGTGTGTATAGCATGCATTTGGTGGCAGGGATGATAGGAATCTAAATAATAACTCAGTGATCAGAAGAGATAAGAGTATTTTTCAGATTGTCTTAGCAGGTAAGCATACATTTGCAAACCTATGAATTTGATTGAAAGATGTGAGTGAAAACGGGGAGAGAAAACGTAGTTATGGTTACATGGAGAAGTACTCTAACCATTGGCACAAAAAAGATTTTCTAATTTAAAAACAAACAAACAAACACAAAAAACACTGAGATGTTTCCCTAGGAAAAATAAGAAAAACCTCCCTTCTTTACTGAGAATAGACTTGATGGCTTCCCAAAGATGACAGTGAGGAAAACCTGCAGATGGTGATAACAATGCCTGGAAAATACAAATTGTAAGACAAGCTGGTCAGCGTGGCTACGGGCCAGGAGCTCTCAGGGCAACTCTAATCCCTGCCCCTCAAAACACACGCATACCTTTTAAGCCCTCAATAGGTTTTGACCTGGTAGCCATGTAGCCAAGAGTTAGGTTATTTCAATATTCCTGGCACATTTGAGGCCTCTCTTAAAATGGCCAAAAAACAGAAAAACTATCAATGAATGGAAAACATAACATCGATGATATAATGAAGGACATTTTACAGTATGTAAAATTTTGCTCAAATGTGTTGGAGCAAAGGAAGCAGTACAAGTGCAAAAGCTGTAGTAAACTCATTTTCTGTAGTTAGGCAAAGCAAGCCATATGTATAATCCAGCTCTAAGTAAAATGCATATGTGTCTTAGAGGTAACAATGTGAGTTAGCACAATAGTCTAGAAGGTGGACAATACAGGTCTGGATAGGAAAGACATAATGAGAAAAAGAAGTCATAACATGCTTGATAGTCAATCATATATTAAAATTTGGCCTTTGATATTCTACATGACAGTACCTTGAGGGCAGGTTCTATCCACCTAGTTATGCAGGGATGGGTAATTACAACCTGACTCACCGTGGGGCAAAATAGCAGAGCTGATGCAAACAAAGGCACCACCAGAACTCCAGAAATAGCTAAAGAAGGAACAGAAAGGAAATAAGGAGTTCAACCCTCAGGATTATCCTTCCTGGCTGTGTACTGTATCAATTTTTATTTTTTGAATTTTATCATCACATTTACTAGATTAATTTTTAAGCTACACCAGCCAGACTGCCTTTTAGTATCACTCATGAAGATGTTTCCATAGACTACCGAATAAATGGCACATCCAACAAATTCAGCAGACTAGTCTTTGAAAACCTGAAAAGCACAAATTGTTTTCAAATTCTGGAGAATAAACTTAAAAATGCACACATTTTACAAGAAAATAAATTAGTCTCTTTTTTTCATGAATTTAAAAATATATCTATAGTCTCTGGTAGCTGTTCCTATCTTTAGCTCTTGTCTGGGGTAAAGAAGAGAAGGGGATTGCCATGATATTGTGAAATTATCTGAAGGTAGGCAGAAATAAAAGGAAAGCTAAGGGGGCTGTGAGACTAGACTTCCACCTGATTTGGCACCATTTCTTGAAAATAGAGGTGGCAATATTGTGGGCAGATACTTATCACTGTAAATCATTAAGTGCCTCAGGCTTAAAAGTAAAATATATTACCTATACCTCATGGTTTCCACAAACTCAGTATTAGTGGACAAAATAATGGCACTAGTGAGACAATGAGAACATAACGGAGCCTCTGGTTGTATTTTCAATTTATTATTCTCCAAACACTTCATTATAATTTGGCCAGCTTTTTAGTTCAAAAGGTACACATTCTGAACAAAATAAATATATGAGGGAACCACCATATGCTTAGAACACTCATCGAAGCTTTAATCCGAAGGAAAATTAACAAACTAATGATTTTTACGTTCTGTGTTCCAGTAGAAAAGGAAAATTAGTACAAGAAACAGATAAGGGTAACAACTCCATGTGATAAAAATGTTTTAAAGGAAATTAAATTACAGCTTTGATTTAACATTTTCTTATAACTTGTCCTATGCTTGTTTTCAATTCATCTGTCACTTAGAATATGCTGAAAGAAACCCAAAGATCAACATTAATAATTGAGTAAAAAATACAAAAGAATTAATTACAGTTGTGACAAATGGTACATATTGAAATTTTTAAAAATCCAAATATGTATCTTCATGTGCCTATTTTATATTGCTATTAGACTAATAGATTATAAATGCATTATTTTAAATAGAAAGAAAAATTAGATTATTCATGAATCAAGGTTAAATTTGTGATTGAATTGTGGTGCATAATCATTTGATGATTTCAGGAAAACATTTTTTGTCAGGAGAACATATTAATATTTGATTTTAAACTTAAGAAATGTTAATACATTTTTCTATATCTCATTGGTAAATGTGGATTTATTAAAAGGAGAACATCTGACTCGAAGGAAATGATTTGTCTTGACAAAGCAGCTCAAGTCAAGTTGCTAATTAATAGCGTCTCTGCTGTGTATTGAAGGGTCATTAGATTAGAAGCAGAGAAACCTGGATATTAATGTGGGCTCTGCCATCAACTATCTGAGTGATCTGAACAAGCTGATGGAGGTTTTAATTTCTGTATGAAACAAGAACTGTCCAGGCTGAACAGATCCAAGGGAACCCAAATCTGGAATTTCTTTCTCTTGCCAAGTAAGTGTTGTGTCACCCCCAAATCAGAGACTGATTTCCATTGATCTTGGTTTCACATTCCGGCTATGGGAACACTCCACAGTACTAATTTTTATCAAACAAGAGCATCAGATAGCATGTAGTCCTTTTATGCATTAGGAGTTTGTTGAACAAGATTTGTATATTAATGATGTGAGACTACTCATTTTTTTACATTTATTTATAAAGTGAAATCAGCACTTCTGTGGATACTTATTACTTATATACTATGTACCAAGCATAAAGCTAAGCTCCAGAGAGATGCAGAATGACCCAGACATTCAAAATATCAAAATTTGCTTGAATTCTTAAAAGAAAGGAGAAGTGGCGTTAAAAAAATAATACATATCATGATGAAGTACAGGTTTCTTTTCTGTGTCAAATATAGTGAATTCTCTCAGTGTGTAGCATTGTTGTTTGCTTACTGGAAAGGAATAAACAATTGGGAAATAAATCATGTTTTTGGCATTGCCCTTTTATCTTCATCCTGTTCAAGTGCCTTATTCCAGGGAACACTTACAAAGCAACAAATGCCACTTGGCATTTTGCTATAAAATATCAGATTTGTTTTCAGCTCTCAGTATAGAAAATGAGTTTATAGTCTCAGGAAATGTAATTAATTATCAGTATGTTTGCAATAATTTAAAATGGCCATATCAATGAAGAACACTTATGACATTCAACTGAGCTCATTTATTATTGTGTAGACTTTTAGCATCTCTGTAGTTAATGGCCTCTCGGTATCTTGTTAGCAACGCCATTTTTTATAACTTTAATTCAACAAGATTGGAAATAAATCTGTTTGGGGGCTCCAGCTAAAACCCAGTAAACCAGTTTCTAGGTGAACTACAATTTTTTTCATCATTCATTTTTAATCAGTTGAAATTTGAAGAATTAGAAGAAATTTTTCCTCATAGTGTAAGCACTCATGTATAATCTCAAAGGCCAAATTTTAATATATTGTGGGCTATGAAGTATTTTATAATGAATAGATATCTTTAATAAGTAATACAGAACATGTGTCAGACACTGCAATAAGTCATTTTCATATATTTTTGTTGATTTAACATAAATTTTGAGAGCGTACTATATGTCACGCCAATTTAAGGCAATAAGGCTACAGTGATAAGAACAGATACAAGATCTCTACCTTTATGGCACTCCCAGTTTATAAGGAAGTACATAAATCATAAATAAATATAAAATTACAACTGTTATAAAAAATAAGCACATGCTACTTTGAGAAAACATAACTGCATGCTGGCCTTCAATTGTATAGGTAAAAAGTATTATTACATTCTGCTGATGAAAAGGCAGGTCATTTACTTAATCTCTATAAACCTGAATTCTCAAAAAAAAGTGAGCAAACCCAAGATTCAAACAGAAGGCATGTTTAATACCAAAGCTAGTGCTCATAAGCACTAAATCATACAGGCTTTACAAGCTTCCACATTTGTGAAAAATAATATTACAGCATTTGTTCACATAATTCAGGAACAGGCTCAATGAGAATGAATGGCATTTACCTCAATGCAGGTTAAGATGAGTTTTAATACCAAATAATTACAAAAATAATTATATGTGATATATATTCTATCTGTAGTTCATAGGTAAAACTCTGTGAACTATATAATGGTATCTTCAATTACCCTTTCTCAAATTTTTTTAATAAACCAAATGAGGATACTGAGCCACTCCAGAATGCCATCAATGGTAAATATGATTGTTATTTTAGTGACAGTATATCTATCAAATGTCAGAGACTATATTCAGACCTACCGTGTAATGACATCACAATAACATCTAAGACTATCTAAAAGATACCTTTTTTTTCTTCCTATTTTCTTTTACTACATCATGAAAATAAAATTAGATGCTTTTTTCCCCTAGCCATTTGCAGGAAATGCAGGACTTAAGATGTGAATGAGGCCATGCATTCAACACATTTACTATTGAGGAGAGGTGTGATTTCAAAACAATTCACAACCAAGGTCCCCAAAGGTAAATACTCAGAATTACTACGGTTGTTTTGCAATCTAGCTGTTTCTCACACATGCAGCTCAATGTAGCATATTCCAGGGCAAGTAGCAGCAGGGATTTAATTATTTAACAAAGGTCACCAATTCTCCAGAGCAACACCATCTAGACCTACTTCACTTGCATATATGAGCATACTGACAAAGACATAGTGCAATAGTATAAAAGTATCCAAGTTGTCTTACCTTATGGCAAGCTATCACAAACTCCACTTTTCATCTATAAAGTTAAAATAATACCTTCTCCTAAAATGAGATTATAAAATAAAATGTATGAAGAGCATTAACGGTATACCTGACGCACTTCCTTTTCTCTTTTTTCTTGTATTCACTTTCTTCCTTTTCAGCAACTTTTTTTAAGTTTATTTATTTACTTTGAGAGAGAGAGAGAGAGAGAGAGAGAGCGAGCATATGCATGGGAGGAGGGGCAGAGAGAGGGAGAAAGTGAATTCCAAGCAGGCTCTACAATGTCAGCACAGAGCCTGATGCAGGGCTTCATCTCATGAACCATGAGATAATGACCCCAGCTGAAGTTAGACGCTTAACCAACTTAGCCACCCAGGTGCCCCTTCTCATATGGTGAAGGTATACCCTACTGAGCTATAATTAGAGGTTCCTTCCATATAAAGGTCATAAATGATGGAACTCATGGCACTGGACCCCCTTTATTAACTTTTAACCAAGTAAGTCAAATAATCTCTAACATACCGAAATATCTGAGGATGGTTAAAAGTACCTTAAGAGACATAAAAACTTACAAATATAGAACTGCTGAAATGAAAAATGGGAGGGACTCACCACTGTAATAAAAAGAGTAATAGATCAGCATAGCATAAAAATATACCACAAAGAAATGTTAGTATGTAAGAGGCAATTAGCCAACAAATAAACATGCCTCATGCATTAGGAAAAGAATGGTGTGCTTAGCAAACACTGCTAGCACTAGAGATCATGCATCTGAAAGTCAGGAGTGACTGGAATCCTTCCTAATATCACCTCAGTTATTCTAGACTGCATCAATGACAATTTCAAATATAATAAAAATAATAAATTATTTTAGAATGGACCTTAGGACTACATACAATTAAGAAACCCAGAAAGTATTAAAGAAGCAATGTAAATTTAATAAGAATTTTAAAAAGCTAAAAAATAATGGCATGGGGAAACATGGGCATCATACATAAGAAATACGGAGTTAACATTATCATGCAGAAAGTTTATACTAATTTTAAAAATAAAAATGGAAATAATCCAGTAAAGAAATCTGCAAAGAACCAATAAATATTTTAAAGCAAGCTGAAATGCCCAGTATCCAGGGAAACATAAAGTAACAGTACAGTGTTGTATCAGTTTTTCACCCATGAGATTTAAAAAATTAAGAAATATCATACAGAAGGATGGGTGAAATAGGTAATGGGGATTAAGGAGTACATTTGTCATGATGAGCACTTGGTGAAATATGGAATTATTCAATCACTATATTGTACACTTGAAACTAATATACAACTGTGTGTTAATTATACTGGAATTTAAAATACAATAAAATATAATAAAATAAAACATAAAATAAAAGAGAGATCAGAGGTTGAAGAGCCAACAAGAGAGACTGAGAAATAAAGATCCACGAGGTAGTATACTCCACTCAGCCCTTATCAGTGTGTATTTTTGTTTGTCTGTCATCCTTTAGATACTAGGTCCTTTAGAGAGGGAAGCCATTTCATATTTTACCAAATAAAAGATGGTAAATAGGACAAATAAAATAGGATAAATAATAAATAGGATAATAAAAGATGATAAATAGGGGCGCCTGGGTGGCGCAGTCAGTTAAGCATCCGACTTCAGCCAGGTCACGATCTCGCGGTCCATGAGTTCGAGCCCCGCGTCAGGCTCTGGGCTGATGGCTCAGAGCCTGGAGCCTGTTTCTGATTCTGTGTCTCCCTCTCTCTCTGCCCCTCCCCCGTTCATGCTCTGTCTCTCTCTGTCCCAAAAATAAATAAACGTTGAAAAAAAAAATTTAACAAAAAAAAATAAATAAAAGATGATAAATAAATATTGCCTAAATGAATTACATGTTTTCATTATATATATATATATATATATATATATATATGTGTGTGTGTGTGTGTGTGTGTGTCTGTGTGTGTGTGTGTGTGTATGTGGGTGGGTGTATATATATACACCCACCCACATACACACACACACCCCAAGGTGGGGCTTGAACTCACTAACCACGAGATCATGACCTGAGCTAAAGTCAGACGCTCAACCAACTGAGCCACCCAGGTGCCCCTATAATATATATTTTTGATAACTTTAAAGAAGTTATTTCCCTATGTATTTGGTATACAGTTATTTGCTTATAACTTAGTACTACAATAGAGTGTAAACTTTTTTTTTTGCAACAAAAGAAGGGACAGTTTTGTGTAGCAAAACAAACAAACAAACAAATAAATAAATAAATAAATAAAGAGAGAGAGAGAGAGAGAAAAGGAAAAGAAATCCTGCACAAGCATACCTCAGAGATACTGTGGATTCAGTTCCAGACCACTGTAATAAAGTAAACATCAGAATGAAGTGAGTCAAATGAATTTGTTGGTTTCCCAGTGCACATCAAACTTATGTTTATGCTATACTGTAGTCTATTAAGTGTGCGATAGAATTATGTCTAAAAAATAATCTGCATACCTTAATTAAAAATACCTTATTGCTAAAAAGTGCTAGCTATCATCTGAGCTTTCAGCAAGTCACTCTTTTTGTTGGGGGAACGTTTCCTTGATGTTGATGCCTGCTGACTGGTCAGGATGATGGTGGCCGGAGGTTGGGGTGGCTGTGGCAATTTCTTAAAACAATAAAGTTTGCCAAATCAATTGACTCTTCCCTTCATGAACAATTTCTCTGTAGCAGGTGATGCTGTCTGATGGCATTTTACCCACAGTAGAACTGCTTTCAAAACTGGAGTCAGTTCTTTCAAATCCTGCTACCCCTTTGTCAACTAAGTCTATTAGATATTGTAAACCTTTTGATGTCATTTCAGTAGTCTTCACAGCATCTTCAGCAGGAGTAGGTTCCACCTCGGGAAGCCACTGTGCTCATCCACAAAAAGCAAATTAAAAAAAATATTTTTAACATTTATTTATTTATTTGAGAGAGAGAGAGAGAGAGAGAATGAGCAGGGGAGGGACAGAGAGAGAGAGAGGGAGACATAGAATCCAAAGCAGGCTCCAGGTTCTGAGCTGTCAGCATAGAGCCTAACATGGGGCTCAAACTCACAAACTGCGAGATCATGACCAGAGCCGAAGTCAGACACTCAACCCACTGAACCCTCCAGGCACCCCACATTAAGCAACCCTTTATCTATTAAAGTTTTATCATAAGATTCCAGCAATTCAGTCACATGAATATTATTCAGGCTCCTTTCTAACTCTAGTTCTCTTGCTATTTCTATCACATCTGCAGTTATTTCCCCCACTGAAGTCTTGAACTCAAAGCCATCCATGAGGGTTGGAATCAACTTCTTCCAAACTCCTGTTCCTCTTGATATTTTTACCTCTTTTCGTGAATTACAAATGTTCTAAATGGCATCTAGAATGGTGAATCCTTTCTAGATTTTCAATTAACTTTGCCCAAGTCCATTAAAGGAATTACTATCTCTGACAGCTATAGCTTTATAAAATGTATTTCTTAAATACCACTGAAAGTCAAAACTACTCCTTGATCCATGTGTAACAGAATGGATATTGTGTTTGCAAGCATGAAACAATACTAATCCCATCCTACATCTCCATCAGTGCTCTTGGGTGACCAGGTGCACTGTCAGTGAGATATAATAATGGAAAGGAATCTTTTTTTTTTTTTTGAAGTAGTTTTCTACAGTGGGCTTCAAATACTCAGCAAATCATGTTGTCAATAGATGTGCTGTCATCCAGGCTTAGTAATTCCACTTATGGGGCATTGGTAGAGTAGATTTAGCATAATTGGTAAGGGCTCTAGGATTTTCAGAATGGTCAGTGAACACTGGCTTCAATTAAAGTCATCAGCTGCATTAGCCCCTAACAAGAGAGTCAGCCTATTCTTTGAGGCTTTGAAGCTGGACATGGACTTCTTCTCTCTAGCATTGAAAGCCCTAAACAGCATCTTCTTTCAGTAGAAGGCCATTTCATCTACACTGGAAATCTTTAGTTTTAGTATAGCCACCTTCATTAATTATTTTTAGATATTCTGGGTAACCTGTTGCAGCTTCTCTATAAGGACTTGCTTTACCCTCGAACTTTGTGTTATGGAGATGGTCTCTTTCCTTCAACCTCATGAATCAATGTCTGCTAGCTTCCACCTTTTCTTCTGCAGCTTCCTCACCTCTTTCAGCCTTCATATAGAATTGCTCTGATTAGGCTTTGGTTTCAGGGAATATTGTAGCTGGTTTGATCTATGCAGACTGCTAAAACTTTCCCATATCAGCAGTAAAGCTGTTTCTCCCTCATCATTCATGTGTTCAGTGGCATAACACTTTTAATTATCCTCAAGGACGTTTCCTTTGCGTTCACAACTTCCTTCACTGTTTAGCACAAGAAGCCTAGCTTTTGGCCCATGTTGGATCTCAGCCAACCTTCCTCAATAAGCTTAATCATTTCTAGCCTTTGATTTAAAGTGAGAGACATGTGGGGCGCCTGGGTGGCTCAGTCAGTTAAGCGGCCGACTTGGCTCAGGTCATGATCTCGCGGTCCATGAGTTCGAGCCCCACATCGGGCTCTGTGCTGACAGCTCAGAGCCTGGAGCCTGTTTCAGATTCTGTGTCTCCCTCTCTCTGACCCTCCCCTGCTCATGCTCTGTCTCTCCCTGTCTCAAAAATAAATAAAAACCGTTAAAAATAGAAAAAAAAATTAAAGTGAGAGACATGAGACACTTCCTTTTCTTTAAACATTTAGAGGCCATTTTAGAGTTCTTATTGACCCAATTTCAATAATAGGGAATATGTGTCTCAGGGAACAGGGAAGCCTGAGGTGAAGGAGAGAGATGGGGAACAGCCAGTGGTGGAGCTGTCAGAACACACACATTGATCAATTTATTCACCATCTTATATAGGCACAGTTCACAGTGCCCCAAAACAACTGCAATAGTAACATCAAAGATCACTGGTCACAGATCACCACGACAAATACCACAATAATGAACAAGTTTGAATATTGTGAGAATCACCACATATGACACAGAGATGCAAAGTGAGCAAATGCTATTGGAAAAATGGCACCAACAGACTTGCTTGACTCAGGGTTAGCACCAACCTTCAATTTGCAAAGAAGTCAATATCTATAAAGCACAATAAAGTGAAGTGCAGTAAAACAAGGTGTATCTGTACATTAATGATATATTAATCATGCATTTATGAATTTCTACTGTTGTTTGGGCTTTATTCTAGCAATTTAGAATTATAAATATGCACGCCTTTTGATCTATTTCACTTTTAAGAAAATATTCTATAGGGGCGCCTGGGTGGCGCAGTCGGTTAAGCGTCCGACTTCAGCCAGGTCACGATCTCGCGGTCCATGGGTTCGAGCCCCGCGTCGGGCTCTAGGCTGATGGCTCAGAACCTGGAGCCTGTTTCCAATTCTGTGTCTCCCTCTCTCTCTGCCCCTCCCCCATTCATGCTCTGTCTCTCTCTGTCCCAAAAATAAATAAAAAACGTTGAAAAAAAATTTTTAAAAAGAAAATATTCTATAGAAATAAAGAATATATACATAAATATTTCATCAAATATGCATATCACATCATTATTTCTAAAAGTAAAAGAGGAAAAAAAAAGAATCCAAATAGCTTTCCGTAAATTACATACTCATACTTTAAAATCATTTAATTAAAAAATTAGTCAATTGAAAACAGTGGACTGATGAATGCATGGATGAAAGGAAGTACATAATGCATTAATGAATAAAACCTAGCTTGTAAAAAAAAGTATGATGGATAATCCTTTTTTATAAAAATAAAAATAATTCATGAGGAAACATGGTACGAATATGTCACTATATGTTTACGATTACGTATTTAGTATGTGAGTATGAAAAAAGATGTAGAAACTAATGATCAGGGCATTAACATTGTTATATTATGAACATGGAAATCAGAGAACAGAGGAGATAAAGAGGAAACTATTAATATTTTTAAGAAATACATATATTTTTATCATTTCAGTGGTTGCATTGAGTCCCTACTAATTTGTTCATACTTTTAAATTCTTTATTACATACTCCTAAAACAACCTATATAGTAAATATCTTTCTAGTTTTTCCATAATATGAAAATATCATAAAATATTATCTTTCCTTCCTAAACAGTTCATATTTGGTCAGTCGCTTAAATGCCATGCCAGAGATTTCAAAGGAGGGAAAATTTCTTTCAGCTAAACTCAGGAAATCTTCAGGATGAACAACTTTTAGAAGACATGAGAAGAAAAATATCTTTTGGTTAATAAAATATAAAGGAAGCTTCATTTGAACTTCTTGGTAGAAATAGTAAAAAGATACACACATAGCTGAATCAGATAATCCTCCTTTAGTACTAAGGAAATAGAAAATAATTCTTAAAAAAAGAATATTCAGAGGAAACTGCAGAAGGAAATCTCCTACTGTATCCAATGGAAAATATGGTAAAAAAGAACCACAACAAAAGAATAAGAAATAAAAGATTTAGACATGATTCAGTGTCTGCTGACTCTATTCTTCTCCTCTATCCAGATGGAAAAAGAGAGTGCACCAATAAAATCCTAACATAAAATCCTAATATCTCCCACTCAATATCATCTAATTTCTAGAAAAACAAACTGTGACAACCACTGAAGATGGTCAGAATCTCAGCAGAAGAGAAAAAAATGCAAAGGATTACTATGTATGGAGGCTCACTATTAAAATAAGACATCTATCCATAACTCAGAGATATTGTCCAGAATGAAAGAATAAAACCCAATGATATATACGTGTGTGTGTATCTATATATATACACACATATATACATATATGCATCTATATATAATGATGCCTCTTACATGGCATCAAGACCCACCAAAGTTGTACTGTACTGTGACATTCTATCTCCAACCAAAAAGTAAATACAACAGCACTCATTACTTGAACTAGTTATGAGAGGGAGAAGATGTGTTAATAATAGATATTAACAATAATTTACTCATACTAGCTAAGAACAAATTAAATGTTTGGATAGTGCTGCCTATTGAAACATCATCAACTTGAAAGGAGATGGCAAGGGAAATTTTGCAAATGAACCATAGGAAAATAAGTAAAAGAAAAATACAAGACAGAAAACAGAAACACACTGGTCTGGAATAAAACATAGACTTCGGAATAGCAATACATCCTTCTAAAAATGTTTTGTGTTCTAGAATAATTTAATATGAAAATGAATTAAGTAAATAGAAAATTCAGTGATTATATGATCATACAGACAGGGTGGAAAGCAGAGATGGAAAAGTTAAGGAAATCAGACCCACACGGTTATAAGACTGATGGTAAATGGCCTTCATTCAAAGACCACTTAGGGACACAATTGTTGAACACTGAACTTACTGAGGCCTTTCAATAATGGAGATATCACACCATGGGACCCCCTGGGATGTCTCAGTAAGAAGATGTTAGAAAGAACTTATTAAAAGGTTTGAGCTTGTGTTATGTGTTTTGGGAAAGACTTCAAGGAAGCAAGACTTTATTCTCGATTAGATGCTGTCAGAAAGTAGGATAATTTCATGATTATCTTACTTTTTATCAGAAAGAAAGATATAATGAAGTGAGACTAAACATGTAATTGGAAGGAAGCAACAGTCATTTATATTAGGCAGGATAGTAAAACATTTAGTCTTTTTTACTGTGTGGATGAAGTCCATGTTTTGTCTGCAGACATGATTACAGAGTAGATCTGATTTTGTGTTGATCCATTATGTTCACATAGGGACTTCAGCTGATATCAGTGTTCTGTGAAATTGTTTGGGTTCAAAGGGAGAACCCTAATGCCAAGCTGAGACGCAAGTCCATCTCCTAAAGATATCAGGGTCTAAAATAATGCTAGGCCACTTCCAGGCTGTCAGAAATTGTTTTCTTTCTTTTTTCTTTTAAGATTTTTCTTTTTAGTCAATAAACTTTATTTTTTAGAGCATTTTAGGTTCACAGCAAAATGGAGCAGAAAGTATAGAGTGCTTTCATATATGCTCTGCCTTCACCTGCACACGTTTCCCCACTATTGACATTCCATGGGACAGTGGCAAATTTGTCAAAATTGATGAATTGTCAATCAAAGTTCATAGTCTACATTAAGGTTCACTTTTGGCACTGTTGATCCTATGGGTTTTGACAAATGTATAATGGTATACGGATTGGCCATTAAAGTAAGAAACAAGATAGTTTTCACTGACCTAAAAACCCTGTGCTCTACCTAGTCCTCCCCGCCCCCCTCCTCCCAACCCTGGGCAAGTACTGGTCTTTTTTCCTATCTCCATAGTTTTGCCTTTTCCAGGATGTCAAATATTTGAAATCATACAGTATGAAGGTTTTCAGATCGAATTTGTCCCCTTAGTAATATGTACTTCAGGTTCCTCCATGTCTTTTCAAGGCTTTGTAGTTCATTTCTCTTTAGTTCGGGGTAATATTCCATTGTCTGATGTATCACAGTTGGTTTATCCACTCACTTCCTGAAGGACATCTTGCTTGCTTCCAAGTTTTGGCACTTACGAATAAAGCTGCTGCTAACAGCTGTGTGAAGTTTGTGGTGTGGACAGTTTATGTGAGTCAGTTTATGTGAGTCAATGCCAAGAAATATGATTGTTGGCTCATAGGGTAAGAGTATGTTTAATTTTATAAGAAACTGCCATACTGTTTTTCCAAGTGGAATTTTTCACTCTCATCAGCAATGAATGAAAGTTCCCGATATGTCATTTGCAAATATCTTTTCCCATTCCATTGGTTGCCTTTTAGTTTTGTTGGTTGTTTCCTTTGCTGTGCAGAAGCTTTTTATCTTCATAAGGTCCCAGCAGTTCATTTTTGCTTTTAATTCCCTTGCCTTTGGGGATGTGTCAAGTAAGAAATTGCTATGGCTGAGGTCAGAGAGGTCTTTTCCTGCTTTCTCCTCTAGGGTTTTGATGTAACAAATATCCACCCTAGTGTAGGATTTTGAGAGCAGGAAGGCTGGTCGTATATGGGGAGCAGAAAGTATATGGAAAAATCACTGTACCTTGTGCTCAATTTTGTTGTGAACCTGCAAGTGCTGTAAAAAATAAAGCTGCAATGGAAAAAAAAAAAAAAGAAAGTTCCCACTGCTCTACATCCTCATCAGCATGTAGTGGTGTCTGTGTTTTAGATTCTGGCCATTCTAATAGGTGTGTCCTGAGATCTTATTGCTGTTTCAATTTTGAATTTTCTAATGATATATGATGTAGAACATCTTTTCATGTGCTTATTTGTCATCTTTGTGCTTATTTATATGTCCTTTGGTGAGGTGTCTTTTCCATCCTTTTGCCAATTTTGTGGTCAATATGTTTCATATCATTGAGTTTGTTTTTTTTTAAATTATTTTTTTCAACGTTTTTTATTTATTTTTTGGGACAGAGAGAGACAGAGAACGGGGGAGGGGCCGAGAGAGAGGGAGACACAGAATCAGAAACAAGCTCCAGGCTCCGAGCCATCAGCCCAGAGCCTGACGCAGGGCTCGAACTCACGGACCGCGAGATCGTGACCTGGCTGAAGTCGGACGCTTAACCGACTGCGCCACCCAGGCGCCCCTGAATTTTAAGAATTCTTTGAACACTTTGGACAATAGTCCTTATCAGATGTCTCTTGCAAATATCTTCTCTCAGTCTGTGGTTTACTCCCTCATTCTTTTGACACTGTCTTTCACAGGGCAGATAATAATCAACTCCAGCTTATCAATTTGTTCTTTCATGGATCTGCCTTTGATGATCTGTTAAAGAAGTCATACCTTACCCAAGGTCACCTAGATTTTCTGTTATTGCTAGGAGTCTTATAGCTTTTCATTTTATATTGATGACCCATTTTGAGTTAATTTTTGTGAAGGATGTAAAGTCTATGCCTACATCTTTTCCCTTTCTTTCTTTCTTTCTTTCTTTGCATATGGATTTCTAACTATTCCAGCACCATTTATTGAAAAACCTGTCTTTTCTCCACTACATTGTCTTTGCTCCCCTGTCAATGACCAGTTGACTACTTATGTGGGTCTATTCCTGGGCTCTGTATTCTGTTCCACTGATCTATTTGTTTATGCTTTTACAAATACCACACTACCCTGATTTATAAAGCTTTACAAAAAATCTTGAAGTTGGGTATTATCAATCCGCCAACTTTTTTCTTCTTCAATATTTAGTTGGCTACTCTAGGTCTTTTGCCTTTCCCTTTAAATCTTAGAATTAGTCTGTCAATATCTACAAAATATATAGGGTACAGCCTCTGAAGGTAAAACTCAGGTAGGAGGCCTCATCTTGACTAGTTTCCTTGGAGTTTTTAAGTATAACATTGTCCACATTAGGCTTATGGAAATCTGTCAGTTCCAGTTTAGGTTTTCCTAACCTGGGACTGCTTGCCACAAGTTTATATTCACAGGTTTCTGCTCCAGTACATTGTGATTCTCTGTACCCATTCTATTTGGCTCTCAAATTTTGGGAGCAGCAGTTAGCCCTATGGCCTCTCTTTTCTAACAGATCTAAAAAGAGTTGTTAAATTTTAAGTTTGTTCAGGGTTTTAGTCTTTTTTGAACAGAGTGGCAGCTTCCAAGTTCCTAATAAGCCATACCAGAAACTAGTAGTCTGCTTTTCTATTTCTCAAAACAAACAAACAAACCAACCTGGAAACCACAAGTAGAAGAATAGGTATGGCTGAAAAATCAACTATCGACTTAGAAAAAAGTCTTGAGATTATAACAGTAAAAGACAGAGTAAAACAATTAGAGAGAAAAAGAAACTTTACAAAAATAACTGGCTTCCATGAAGTAGAAAGTAGAAAATAGAACCAAGAAATATTCAAAGACAAAAATAGAAGAGAGGAAAGAAAATGTAAATATTCAGATTGAAAGAGGATATTAGTTTTTCAAAACAAGTCAACAATTGACTACAAGTGGTAGTTGGAGAGACTGGGGTAAGGAGATTCTGGTAGCTTGCTCCTCATCAGAAAAGTAAAAGTCTGTAGACATTTGAAAAATTTCCTAAAAGTTCTCAAGTAATGAAAACTTGACCTTAGAATATGACACTGATCCACGCTGTTATTCACTAGCGAAAACAAATGATAAATTTTTTCACTGATGAAAGAATTCAGGTAATACAATCCTGGTGAGTTCTTTTGGCATAACATGAAACAAAATAAAGCAAAACAAACAGCAACATGAACAAAAAACCAACTTGATGCAATCTATCCAAATAATAAGTGAATGAATGAGCTATTCAATCTCAATAAGACTAAATTCATTATTTTTCTTGGGCAAATAATCTTTCTAGTTTTCCAACCATTAAGAGACTGTCATTTCATCCATTTTTCCAAGTCATTGTTTATCTTCCCTTAAGAATTATGGCTATGTTACATGTAAGTACATGACCATGTACTAGAATTTAACAGGAAAATATATTTCGGGAATTTATGAACTTTAGATTAATGTTACATCAGAAGAAATACTTTTAAAATTTCCAGTGAAAGCAAATTATTAAATTTTAAAATTGATTTCGTTGTAGGTGTTCTTTAAAGTTGAGCGCAGGAGGACTCTTATTTCTTGAGATCTTTTGTGGGTAGGAATAGCTGAATATATTCATTAAACTTGAATAATCATGTAACTAAATAAAATTTTCATCAAGCAAAAGTTATTTTTAAAAAAATATCTAGACACTGCTCCACTAACTATAGTATCAAATAAAATGGAGGGTCTGTGGAGAGTTGTGATGATTTCCCTTTCTGTAAAGGCAAATTGCTTTCCTGCTTGCCTATATGGTTATCTAACACTTTCTGAGGATGCTTTGAAGAATGTTTGAGAAAATGTTCAGCTAGTGTTAATAATGTTATTTTTCATGGCATGATTTTTGATATATTTGCAATTGTTTTCTTGCACTCCATAGTCCGAATACTTATTAAAGTATATATCATCAATGAAATAAAGGCATATTTATTTTTTAATTTTATTTTATTTTAGAAAGAGGACACACATGCAAGGGGGGAAGGGGCAGAGGGAGAGGGAGGGAGAATCTTAAGCAGGCTATATGTCCAGTGGGGAGCCCGATGCAGGCAAACTGTGAGATTATGATCTGAGTGGAAATCAAGAGTCGGTCGCTTAACTGACTGAGCTACCCAGGTGCCCCCAAATAAGGCACATTTAAGCGAGGGGAAGGATAGAGGTAGTGTGGAACACGGAAAGAAACACAGTCAGTGGAGAGCACAAAATATATTCAAGGAGAATTCATTTAGAGATTAAGGTGAAGTTGTTGCATCAACTAAAGAAGGACTTCCAGGACAACCCGAAGAGTTTAAGCATAGTCAGTTAAACACAGAGAAATTACTGGAAAGTTTTGCATAGAGCAACAGAGGAAGGCATGCTCTTCAAGACAATCTATATGCCAGTCATGATCAGAGGAAAAACTCCAGGTAAAGAGACACACTTAAGAGACTTTTGAAACAGAAGAAAAATTGCAGTTTCTCTCTTTAGTTGATATAAAACAGGTAATGAGGCTTGCAGTGAAGGAATGATGAGATTTTGGGGTTTGGGTTTTGTTTTCCTTTCTCCTTCTACCAACTTCCTGACAAAAATGTTACATGGAGACTAACGAAGCATATGGAAAGTACACAGGTCATACTTAGTATGAACTTAAAACACCTGAGAGCTGTGATTTGCCCCCCTCTTCTTAGCTTCAGATCAAGCAGCCTAAAAATGCATTGCAAGTATTGTAACAAATCATGCAACCTGGGACAAAGAAATGAAAGTAATACATCCCTTAAGAAGTTAACTTTTCAGATATTTTCACTAGAAAATAACCAATGTCAGTGTCTTAAGACATGGGCGGTTTAACCCATGGCTGGAAAACTAAATAAGCACCATTCTTTATTATATAAGTTCCATTTGGTGGTTGGAGTTTTGTTTTGTTTTGTGTTTTTCAGTATATCTGCAAAGTAGTAAAGTTTTAAAAAGAAAATCACTCCATTATTTTACCTAACACCAGTGTAATGTCTGGAAAATTCCCAAATGCCAAAAATATTACATAGCTATTTCATTCTCAAGAACCTTAATCCTGCTCTAGCCTAGAGCTTTAGAATTGTTTCCTCCAACAATATTTTCTGGTCAGAGCACTTTATAATCTAAACTTTTTTACAGAACTATAAAATATATCTACTAAATGACTGCTTTATGGGGGAAGGATTGTGGGAGATAAATGAGATCATGTGCAATTTTCCATGGAAATAAGAACAATTTTCCACCATCTTTTACTTTCTGCTGAGTTTAGTATTTTAATTCCAAAGATTCTATTTTAATTCCAAAGATTCTATTTTCTTCACTTTTTATAAAAATGCATTATCTGATAAAACAGTGAAACAGGTTAGGAGTATAAATATTTCATCCCTAGTCTCATTTTTTTCCCTAATACAATGTCAATTCTTTATAAAATAAAAGTGATGAACTAAAATGCAGTTTTAAATGTATATCCTTATGGTTTTATAAGACTCTGTTACAATGCTATCTAAATATTCAGGAAATGATTACATATGTTATTTGATATAATACCCTGATTAAACCAATGATTTCTTTTACTGCCTTAGAAAACTATAACTGAAAGTCTACATCTTACATCTTATAACCAATTGACTTTTAAAAGCAGATAGAATTAAGCTGAAATGTTATAAATTTCAAATATAGTCTAACAATGCAATCCAACATCTGATAATGAAATCACATCCTAAAAATCACTCAGCTCACTCTGGAATCCATATATTTAGAGTCAGATTGTGCTCAAACCTAGACTTACGGTAGTTTATACCATTAATTGAAAAGGAGAAATATATTTGCTTTTTCCCCAATCTTTATTTCAACATTAATACCTACTTGATAATTATTTATACATATAATTTTGTAAACATCAATAATTTTTGCAGCTCAGGATGTACTGCTTGAGTGTCTAGAAAATAATGTGTAGTAAGGAGTAGAAAAAATATTGGTGTGACACCATTGAGACCTTATCAAGGAAATACAAACAGACACTTTCACATCTCCAGTTATCTCAATGGCAGCCTCAAATACAAAAACAACAGACTAAACTTTTTTTTTTTTGCTTTGTTCACAAATAGTTCAAGATTTATACTGACAAATTAGTAAAAAGGGGGGCATTAAGGACAAGGAGGACCAAAGGAGCATTAAATGGGTTCAGTTAAATTTTTAGGTTTCAACATTTGGCAGCCATGTAATTGCAGTAAGAGCATTTTACATCTGTGTTTCTCTGTTTCTTTGTTTTTTCCCTTCTCCTCTCTTCTACCTATCACAGTTATACCCATTCATCTAGACCAGCTCCCAACTCTAATGTGGAAACTTCCCAATTACTACCTCACCTCAATAGAGCAAGTTAATCTCTATTTCATCTAATCACGTGCCTATCCACTTCCACATTTATGTTAAAGATATTCTTCAATTTATATTATTAGGACTTGGATTACTGCATAAACACCATGGTAGTGATTGAAATATTGAAACAAAAAAAATTGGCTAATTACTGAGTTGCTTCTATCTGCTAACACTTGCTGCTTTATTTTTAATTCTAACTTTTCATAGAAAAGTGTTAGAATCCTAGAGTAGTTTGCTCAAGGTGACACAAGGTCAAGTAGGATTGAATCTAGGAATACCAATCTCTAAATCTCACACTTTCTCTACAAATATATTTTATTTTATTCTGGATAAAACAAAATGACATAGACTATCTCAAAATAGCTCTTGCACTTATTCTGGTCATCATTTAACATTGTTCTTAAAAATTATTTGATTGATGTCAATAGGATATGTTCAAGTTTCACTTGAATGCAATAAAAAAACATTTACAGCCCCCTGTGGATTTAATAGAATATTAAGGTCATGATCTCTGGGTAGGCTTGCCTGGCAGTAAAACTTGACTATATGTACATGTAACTTCAAAATTCTACTAAGTGAAATAAAAATGGAATACGTGAGAGGTGGGAAGTCTTGTCCTAAAACAGTCGTGTCCACGAATAGCAAGTAAAGGGAAGACAGAGCAAATTGTGCCCTCTTCTTTTTACCAAAGGCACATTTAATCGACATACTGGTGTGCTTCTCACTGTTGGTTGTAGACCAAATGACTAATTTAAAATATTGGATTTTCCTCCTAGAAACTTGAACTAGAATTAGCATAAATTGATACTAGGTGAAGGATCCTAGCCTCAGGAGTGGAGGATCCAGGATCACTACTAACATGCTTAACCATATTAAACTACTGAAAAATTCCATTTGCTTTGCTTTTTCTTTGAAAATAATTTATTTTCAAAGACTAAATTCAACCTCTAAATCATATTTTAAGGAAGAGCAAACTCTTTGGTATTGTATCCAATAGTTTCCATCTCAGTATTATTCCTTCCTCTTACTTTTAATTATATTAATGAGTGCACACTTAAATATTTCTCTTTGATCATACTGATGAAACACCAGGACACTTGGATGAAAGGTTCTTACAACTTTCTTCATGATGACAGATATCTTAACTTTTCTTAGAGATACCCATTAATCAATTCACATATGTATTCAGCCAATATTTACCAACTTCCTTACCTGTGCCACATGCATAAAGAGATAAAGAAGGCCTAGATCATTCCTTTAAGGAGTTAATAATCTATGGCTGTCCTATCTGATATGGTGGCCACTAGGGCATGTGTACGCTTATGCACATGAAATATAGCTACATACAAATGAGAGGGGCTGTAAGTGTAAAATACCCACCATACTTCTAAGACTTGGATTTTTTTTTTTATATGAAGTTTATTGACAAATTGGTTTCCATACAACACCCAGTGCTCATCCCAAAAGGTGCCCTCCTCAATACCCATCACCCACCCGCCCCTCCCTCCCACCCCCCATCAACCCTCAGTTTGTTCTCAGTTTTTAACAGTCTCTTATGCTTTGGCTCTCTCCCACTCTAACCTCTTTTTTTTTTTTTTTTCCTTCCCCTCCCCCATGGGTTCCTGTTAAGTTTCTCAGGATCCACATAAGAGTGAAACCATATGGTATCTGTCTTTCTCTGTATGGCTTATTTCACTTAGCATCACACTCTCCAGTTCCATCCACGTTGCTACAAAAGGCCATATTTCATTTTTTCTCATTGCCACGTAGTATTCCATTGTGTATATAAACCACAATTTCTTTATCCATTCATCAGTTGATGGACATTTAGGCTCTTTCCATAATTTGGCTATTGTTGAGAGTGCTGCTATAAACATTGGGGTACAAGTGCCCCTATGCATCAGTACTCCTGTATCCCTTGGGTAGATTCCTAGCAGTGCTATTGCTGGGTCATAGGGTAGTAAGACTTGGATTTTTTAAAAAAGTATACAACATATGCCGTTGATATTTGTATACTAATCACGTGTTGAAGTGATTATATGTTGAATATGTAGGATTAAATATTCTGTTTTAATTTCACTTGCTTCTTTCTAATGTTTTAATAGTTGCATTAAAAAATTTAAAATTACATTTTGTCTTGCATTATGTTCCTATAAGACTACACTAGTCTATGGGATCACAGAGTTTAGAGGTTTATGGGAATATATGTTCTAAATATGGGTTAGAATGTTAGATACACAAAAACATGTCAATTGGGACTGAATTCCATCACAGCTTCCAAGCTCAAGCGAAAGAGGTACAAATACACAAAATTCTGAACAGGAAAGCTAGACACATAAATTCAGGACTGAGAATAAGGAAAACAGATTTAGTAACTAACACCAGTCTCCAAGGTACACAAGCATGGTGAGTGTTCATTATTGGATAGGGGGAGCTATAACAAAGAAATTGGCAGGAGTATAGAATGCTGCATCATTTCATCTTTATCCCAACAGTGGAGAGCATAGGGATCCTCCCCCTCCTTCACCTTACTTAAGACAAGTAAAGGAGGCACCAAGAGAACACTTTCAGAGGCTGGGGATGCTGCAAGAGAAACTTCTATATTACTATCTGAGAGGATTCTGTCTGAGCTTCTTAAACTCTTCAGCTTCTCCGGGGCAGCCACCAGAGCATAAGTCAAGAACACTCTTGGGAGAGCTTTACACATATAGGTTAGAGGTAGGGCATAACTACCTATAATAGCGTTTGTCTAGAATAGTCTGAGGACAGGTGGTTGCCTTGAGCATACTGAAAGAGAGAGAGAGAGAGAGAGAGAGAGAGAGAGAGCGCGAAAGTACAGTGGGAACAGCTATGCTTCTGTGGTTGGTGGGCAAACTTGCCTCAGTTACCTAAGGGCCAGGTAGATACCACAAAGGTAGCTAGAATGGATATATTTTAAAAGGATACTCTCCAAGAGAAACATCTATTGGGGCAAAAGGTTTCCCAGAAGAAATAATCTGTATGGGGTCCACTACAGGATAACAGCTAATGGTTGATAAATATGAAGTCAACCAAGAGAGCATATTGTCATAACTGGGGACAGTGAGATTCAGGGGGCTTTACACAGTCTTTGAAAGAATGGACTAATAATCACACATTAGAACACCTGCTTTGAAAAAGAGGCTTCACTGGCTAATACTAAACTGCAGGTATCAGCTAAAGAGAGAAATATATGCCCTTATTCTTTCCATGCTGCTTTACAAGCCCACCTCTACTTGAGCCAGAAGCTGGAGTGAGGGACTGAGGAAAGAATTAAATGGAACAAAGAGGATCCCAAACAGACCACAACATTCTTTCTTATTGCCTGTCCTAAAAAAGTAGATCAGGCTTGAGCTGAGGGCTCAAGAGAAAACTAGAAATAGATGTGAGAACCAAGCTTTGATTTAGACTTGCCTTAAATTTTAATTCCTCAAAATGAAGTTGCTTTAATGTCTGAAAGTAAACAGAATATTATGGGGTCTGCCCAAGATGTCAATTACAAGGCAGGAAATTAGCAACTGTTTTAAATATGCTTCCAGAAAAAATACAGTAATTCCACTTCAGCCTACTCACAACCTGTTAAACGGGAAATGTGCTGAACTGTGAAAGGTAACTTATCAGAGCAATTCATCAATGATTTTGAAGCTCTTTTCTAATACAGATTAATTTTTCATACTCTCAAAGGAAAGGAACTGCTATTCTTATTTGATACTGCCTTGAAATGCTTCATATAAAATGTATTAAATTTTAAGTGTTTCAGCATCATACAAATTATAAATCCTCAATTCTTTAAAATATCAGTATAGGAACCAGTTCAATATATCTTACAATTTAAATTCCAAACATAATGCACCTGGATAAGTTTTCAAATGCATAGCTAGGCTACAGGGGGTCTTCTTACAGTGTTTGAGGTGTAAAAGGTATATCTGAGTATGTATGTGGGGGGTGGGTATGAGAAGGAATGTCCTAGAAGTGGCTTAGATAGATTGAAATAAAGTAACCAAGAAATAAGGACTAATCTCTTTGTGGGAGAAATTTATAGCCCAAATCATTAATTCTCGAAAACCCATGCCCCAAGCAGACCTGAGTGCCTGTGTCTCTACCCAGAACCAGGAGAGACTGTTAAGACTGGAGGAAAACTTTATGTCAGGGTGGCAGCTACTTATCTCTTGAGAGAAGGCCATCAGAGTGATGTACAAGATTTATTAGAAGCATGAGCCAGTCCAGGAAAACAAGGGAAACTCTGGGGATGGCGAGAGCTCTAGGCAACACGCATGACTTTCTGAAACAAACCCTTATTTAAGTGATAAACATGAAGCGGAATCTCAAGACAGAGAAGTTAAGCCAGAAAATAAGAGGTGCGATTTGGAGAAAAAGAAGAGTGTGTAGGTAACTCGCACATGTATATTATAAACATTTTATTGAATTGTACTATAAAATCAAAGTGCAAACATTGTAAGTGTCAGCTGGATAGCTTTGCAAATAAAACACCTATGTAACCAGGATTCATAAGAAGAAACAGACTATTATCAGGACTCTAGAGGTTTCTTGAGTTCCTTTCAGTTGTTACCATCTTCCAAAAGTTCCCGTTAGTCTAAGACTGATTCTCAGTGCTGAATAATATTCTATTTTGTCAATATATCACATATATCCACTATTCTTACTGGGTACCTGGGTAATTTCTAGCTAGAAGCAATTAGAAATAGTGCTGCTTATGGGGAGCCTGGGTGACTCAGTCAGTTAAGCAACCAACTCTCGATTTTGGCTCAGGTCATGATCTCACGGTTCATGGGATCAAGCTCCACGTCGACAGCACAGAGCCTGCTAGCGATTCTCTCTTTCTCTTTCTGCCCCTTCCCTGCTCTCTCTGTCAAAATAAATAAATAAATACACTTTAAAAAAAGGATTTCTATAGAAATACTGCTGCTATAAACATTCTACCGCACACCTTTCATTAAATGTATATTCCTTCTAGGTGTATCCATGGATATAGAATTGCTTCATCATGAGGTATGCAACTCAGCTTTAGTAAGTGCAGGCTAACTGTTTTTCCAATTTGTTGTAATAATTTATGTACCCACAGGAAAGTAGGAAACTTTTGTTGGATATACATCTTCATCATAATTGAATTTTTCTGTTTCATTTAGCCATTCTGGTGGTATCACATTGGAACTTTTGATTTGCATTTTTTAATAACTAATGAAGTTGGCTATTTGAATCTTTTCACTATTGTGTCTTCAAATATTCTGCCCATTTTTGCTATGAGATTTTTAGTCTTTTTCCTTATTTATTAAGAGTTCATATATTCCAGAAAATCCCCTTTCAGATATGCATTGCAAATATTTCTCCCTCCTCTGTATGTGGTGACACAAATTTATTGGTTCCTTTTGATTAAAATGTTATTTTAACATAGTTCAACTTATTTTTTTTTCATTTATGGTTAGTGTTTTTGTGTCCATTTTAATAAATGTTGCCTGCTTCAAAGTAACAAAGATGTTCTCCTGTAAATTTTCTTCCAAAACTATTATTATTGTATTCCAGGAGTATTTAAATACCACATAAATTAACCCAGGGCACTGGGCAAAAGATTCTGTCTAAATCCCACTGACTTAAATAGAAAAAAGTTCCCAATTCCCATCAGACCAGGCAGGGCTATAGGTTCAGAACCAAGACAGGACCATCCCTACCCAAAGCAGGACTTTTCAAACATTGATCCGAGCTTGAGTGCTCTGGACTAAGATTTTGAAGGAGCAAAACTGCTTTCAGTACACTTAATGTCTAATTATGATCTGAGAATATGTATGAGAGTAATAGGAGTTAAATTCACCATATGTCAAAATAACCTTCTAGTTGTTACAATAGCACTGATTTGTATAAGCTGACATCAGGCTATTTCAAGCTTATCTGTAGTCTGAGGCACAAGCTTTTAAAGCACACAAGTATAATAGACTTCCTCTCCTGTTACATCTCAAGAGAGTTAATTCGAATTTTCCACGTAGAGGATTTCAGGGAGGTATAAACAAATTTGCAAATGTTTATTGTATATACCAGTTAGACACTGAGACAATCACTGGCTTGTTACAAATCTGTACAAAATACAAATCTGGTTGTTTGATATACTGACAGCATTAGAGGTAATACATATCTAGATATATATTTCAATCTACCCTGATTATTTTGCTTTTTTCCAAAATCTTCAAGGTCTAGCTTTATTTTTTTTCTAGCCATTTATCATCCCAAACATAATTCCAGAAAATATGACCACAGGAGGTATTCTGACATTTGAGGGGGTATGTTAGGGACAGCTCATTCTAGGTAACATATGTCCATCATGGGGAAGTTTGCAAAATTTATAGCCAATTGGTACTTGAAGGCCTTGATGTACCTTAGGGAAGCCAGGTTGTTATACAATCCATATTGCAAAGCTCTACATATTTAAAAGTTTGGGCAAAAAAAAATGAGATGTTTGTTTATACTCACCTACGATCAGTGCATCTTCCCACTGACTAGATGCAAGGGAACAAGAAAAAGAAAATTTTCAGCAGTTGGCTCAAATTCATTAGTTCCTTCTCAAGCTACAAAAACTATATATTATGAAGTCTAACACATAATACATAGAAGATAATGTATTTTACACATAGGTAAGACATACATTCTCCATCACTGTCAATTATTACCTTTGTAATTAATCTCTATTTAAGATGGCATTTAATGTCTCAGCAATATTTATAATGCAGAACATCTGTATTACTTCATAAAATGCACATTGCTCGCAGCTGCTCATGGTACTGCCTGCAGCTGTGGGATAGTTTGCTTAGTAATGCCTGGGCTTCCTATTTTATCTATGAGAAGAAAAGATGAAGCCCAGATGGCCCGTATCAATTATGATGTAAAAAGTGCTGGCTAGTCTCCTCCTTCTCAGTAGGACTTCTATTGATCTCAGTTCTGTCAGGATCTGATACAACGATTGCGGGCAAATCACTTTTTCTCCATAAGTCTCATTTTCCATACTACTAAAACAAAGATGTCAGTTCCAATTCTATGTCTTGAAAAGACTTGACTTTTCATGGGGCCATAGAGCAGTACGGGAGTCAGGCTGAGAGTGGGAATGATTAGGACAAGCAAACACAGTTCCAGAAACTTCTGCCCCTCTTTCCTACATTGGAGCTCTAGGGAGATATTTATTTGAATGCAATTTTTTTCATTAAACCTCTAAGCATGATTAACAACCATGCCCCTTTACTTTGTAATGACCTTTGAATCCCTTCTAAGGAAAGGTAGTTATTGTAGGTGTTTAAGAACTCTCAAGGATAGCCAGAACTAAGATTTAATTATGGCCCTGCTATTCAACCAGCTTTAGGGGGGAAGTGAAATCTCCCTCTCTTTTGATCACTTCATCCATAAGATAAGAAGATTATAAAAGTTAATGCCTCATAAAGTTGATGTGAATAGTATATTAAGTAATCCATGTACAGCACTTAGTATAGATCTCAGCAAATAGTGGGCACACACAAAATACCCCCAGTGGTCTTTCACTTTTTGTCATACATAACATGTAATCTCTTGATAAAATTAGTAATAATATCAAAGTGAAATTAAGTATTATTGACTATAATACTTTTATAATAACAAGTGAAAGGCTACACTCAAAAATATGACTTTGTATTAGTTTCCTAGGCCTGTTATAAGAAACTACAATAAACTGGGGGGCTTTAAACAAAATATATTTATCCTCTCACAGTTTTGGATGTTGGAAGCTTGAAATCAAGGTTGTCAGCAGAGTCATACTCCCTTGGAAAGCTATAGTAAAGGATCCTGTCTTACCTCTTTCTAGTTTCTGGTGGGTACCAGTAATCCTCAGCACTTGGCTTGTCACTTTCTGCTTCCATCTCAATGTAGCCATCTCCCCTATGTATGTGTTTTTGTCTGTATCTCCTCAATCTTTCTTGTAAAGACACTGGTCATTGGATTTTGGGCCTATTCATATTTAGTATGACCTTGCCATAACTGATTACATCTTCAAAGACTCAATTTCTAAAAAAGGTTACATTCACAAGTACTGAGGGTTAGGACTTCAATATGCCTTTTGAGGAGGACACAATTCAACTCACATTAGGCTCCATGAAGATATAGAGAGATTTTGAGTTTAAAATGCTAAATAATTTAATAGAAGCATGCACAGTCTGAAAATAATTAGTCATTAATAAAGGAAGCTTAAGAAGTCTTGACATAATACAGAAAATACCCACATATATTGACACTATGCCTTGTTAATGTATGGAAAACTCAATAATTTATGATGTCTTGAAAGTTCCTCCACATATTATCAATTCAATGCAATTCTAGTCAAAGTAACAAAAGATTTTTGAATATGCATGTGGACCTTAACAAGCTAATTCTAAGATTTATAGGACTCAACAAAGGGTCAATAACAGCCAAGTCAATTTACAAGGAAAGGCATATGTTTGTAGAGCTTGAACTACTATATAATGAGACATTATTATGACATTGATTATGACATACATGATTATGACATTGTAGCACTGGCACACCAACAAAGAAATAGATAAATGGACCTAATTTACTATTGCAGAAACAGACTCAAATAAACATGAAACTTTGGATTGCAACAGATCAGTGGCGAACACTTAAATGATACTATAACAATTGCTTATTCATAAAAGAGGGAAAAAAAGGAATCCCTATGTTATGCAACGAACAACTCCAGAATGATTAGAAAACTAGATGTGAAAAGTCAACTTTAAAACTTCTGAATGACACATAGGGAATTTTTTCTATGATCTCTGGGTAGATAGAATTTCTCAAGAAATTCTAAATTCTAAAATGACATTAAAAAAAGTGATGAAGTTAATCACATTAAAATTCAAGTTTTCTGAATAATAAATAAAAGCACAAGAATGTGAAAAGATAACTCGAAATTTGAAAAGACAAAAAACAGAAACTACCTTAGGTACATGAATAGGAAAACTAACACTCTAGTGTATTGAAAAAATGGAATTGTGTATAGCAATGAAAATAAATGAGCTATAACCATAAAATAATGAGTTAAAAACTCAATTTTCAGGTAAGTTTAAAACAACATCATCCCATTTATATGGGATTTAAAGAATAAAACAATGCTTAGAAATGAGAAAAAGTACTTATTTCCAGACAGAAAGAAAATAAGAATATTAAGACTGTGTTAGGATATACATTTCTACAATGAGAAGTGGCCCATGAATATTAAGGCATTATTCTTTATACCTTTTGTACTTACAACTTTTCACAATATTTTAAAAATAATGTATAATAATAAAATTCAGCCTTTTAATTTCTTTCTTAGATCACAAAAATGTGTTTTAGGCATCTGAACACATTTCATAATAAATTTCGTAAGGGGCAGGGATTCTGGGAAGACAAAAGCAACAATCTTTCTTTCTTTCTTTCTTTCTTTCTTTCTTTCTTTCTTTCTTTGTTTTCTTTCTTTCTTTCTTTCTTTCTTTCTTTCTTTCTTTCTTTCTTTCTTTCTTTCTTTCTTTTGTTTTTTTAACAATCACCTGTATCCCTTCATTTAATGACCAGTGTAGGAAGTGAGGACAGCAAAACAAAAATCCATGTACAACATCAAAAATAAAGCTAGTTCTGTATGTTCCCCTTAGCTCTAAAATACAATCAGAGAATGACAAACACTGACAACAGCAGGAGTTGTGTTTTTCCCACAACTGTGCAAGAAGGAGCAATGGAACATCTGACTAGACCAAGAGGTTCAAAAAAGCTAAGAGGTACTCACTGTGAAGCTTGGATAACCAACGGGAGAATGGCAGCTGGCAGGAGAAGAGTTGCATTCTGTATAGTTCCACAGGAAGGTTTGCAGGGCCCAGAGCACTCTGATCTCATAATTCTAAAATGTGAAGTTAGAAAAATAATTCTGCAATATGTTTTTTTTTTAATTCAGGTAATTAATTGCTTGTAAAAATGGATAACACAGGGACTGGGTCAAAGTTGCTGTTAAAAGAAAAAGAACAGGGACACCTGGGTGGCTCAGTCGGTTGAGCATCTGACTCTTGATTTCAGCTCAGGTCGTAGTGTCGTGGTTCGCGATACCTGTGTGGAGCATGCTTGGGATTTTGTCTCTCCCTTTCTCTCTGCACCTCCCCTGCTCAAGTGCACATGCCCTCTTGAAAGAGAAAGAGAGAAAGAAAGAAAGAAAGAAAGAAAGAAAGAAAGAAAGAAAGAAAAGAAAAGAAAAGAAAAGAAAAGAAAAAAGAAAAGAAAAGAAAAGAAAAGAAAGAAAAGGAGAGGAGAGGAAAGGGAAAGGAAAGGGAAAGGAAAGGAAAGAATGAACAGGAGGAAAACACATTCCTAAAGACAATACAAGCTTATCAGAAACATGCTCAAAAATTTGTGAAAAGCAAGTCATATAAAAGCAAACTAAGAGACATTAAGAAAATGATATAAGGTATTAAAGAAAGGTCAGAATTAGAATAATCGAAAGTGTGGTGATAGGACTCAGGACATAATTGAAAATAAAAGAAATTGTTATTTCAGAAATAAATGTTAAATTAGAAAAAACATAAAGCCTAAAAACGAATAAAACATAAACCTCCATATTATAGGAACACCTAAAAACTTAATACTGAAATATATATTTAAGAAATACTCATTTAAAAATATTTGAATCTATACATAGTCCAACTACAATTCTGGCATTGTGGTACTTGGATTATGATGAAAACTGACTGAAAAGAAAAATAGCTTCTGAAACAAAGAAAAAAAAATCAGAGAATCAGAGGAAATGTGATCAATGAATCAATATTTGATGATATTAAGAAATTACTGTTCATATTCTAAGTGTGCCAATGTTATTGGAACTATGTTCAAAAAGAGTTTCTACTTTTTGGAAATTCATAAGAAATTGTTATAGATGAGATGAGGTTTGTGATTTGCCTCAAAATAATCCATTGATAGAGTGGGAAAAAGTGGTTGGTGGTCTAAGTGAAACAAAATTCATCATAATGTTAGTTGTTGAATCTGGTGAATGATTATCAGCAGGGGTGTCCATTATAATATTTCTGTCTCATTCTGTAACATTGTCTCTTACTCTATGTATGTTTCAAATTGTTCACAAAACATTAAGAAATAAAAAAATGATATTAGAGGATAAATAGCAATCTCTAATATAGAGGAAAAGAACACATATATGGAAAATGAAAAAGGTGATTCATACTGAGGGCAGAAAATGTCAATAGGTTCTTCTCTAAAATAAATTATCCTTATTAAAAAAGTTAACAAAGACAAAAAAGAACCTTAAAGCCTTAATTGGGGAAATTTTTTCATGGATTGAAAACAAAAACACAAATACATAGTTTTATTCAACTAATAACTTCAGCAAATTTATTGAGCACAGCCTATGGGATACATACTCTTCTAGATACAGCACTAAACAAGAAAAAATTAACCTTACAAATATTTCATAGAAAAATAATATTCTAAGAATATTTTAAAAACAAGGATAATTAAAATAATCCTATATGCAACCAGGTAGTACAAAGCATTTTCATTATAAGGAACCAAAGTCAGTTTTTGCCCAGCCCTGCTTTTTATAGCCTAGAATATGAGGGAAAAAATTACTAGAAATAGAATCTTCACCAGACCTTTTCAACTTGTAGCAAACGGAATTAGGGTAGGAAAAGAAGGACAGGGCCATGTGGGGTGAAAGAAATGAAAATAAATGAACAGAAGCTGGCATAGAAACTGAGAATTGTGCCAAAGGCTGATTAAGACATTTTATTAAAAGCTATAATATATTTTGAATGACACATTCACTCAATTTGGGGCTAGGATAAGCCAGCCTTCTTTTTCTTTTCCTTTTTTCCCCCTTAACTGTTTAGTGAATAAATTATGTTGGGTCCACACAAAAACCTTCTAAATTAAAAGTATAGGACTGTGCTTGTAATTCTCCACAACTCATGGAGAAATGTTCCCAATAATTACCAAAGAAAGGGAGGAGGACCTTGAACAGGCTCACCCCTTTTTCTAAAAAGGCCCATATTGAGAAATCACCATGCTTATTTTCATAATCATATACATGTTACGGTGTCCCTGTGGTTGCTAGTATTGTTTAAGAAGTTACCGTGGTAGTATTCTCATCAGTGTTAAAAAATATACTTGCTTGTATCTTGTGTATGTGCACTGAATGAAAAGAAGTAGTACATTCTCCACCAAGGGGATCCGATGCAAATGTGTCTTAGCTAAAGTAAGAACACTGTTGGTGAACAAAAAGCAGGTTGGTAAACTTCTACAGGGCCATTCCTCTAAAATAACAGTGATTGTTAAATGTCAGCTAAAAAGCCTCCCTTTTATTCTTAATTAAGTCAATTTATGATCTTTACTTTGGTATTATTGAACAGTTTTAATACACAAAATGTACTGATATTATAGACTGTTTAGCCATTTCTTTTATAAATATATTATTAAAGTGGAAGGAATGTGCTGATCAAGACATTTCAATAAATCCTTAGTACTAATATTTTTTTTTAAATGAACTCAAGAAAAAAAAAATTAACATTGAAAGTACACTCTTTTGGCTTTCCATTAATTGATTACCACCCAACACAAAAGATAGACTCCATGAAAGCTGTCGGAAACAAATGGATGGAACACTTTTCACCTGATTCCCGATTTATTTCATGGACTCACTGCAAAGATACTAATATAAATCATGAAAATCCTATGTTTGTTTGAATATAGTAAATGTTCATAATCACTCTTTATTAACCAGGTCCACATTTTTCTCAGTTGGTTGTTTGGTGCCTAGGCTTTACTTTATCAAGTAATATCGATGATAACGTCTGCTGTGCCCTGAGTACACATCTTGGTCCAGGCAGCGTTCTAAGTGCTTTATATACCCTAGTTTTCCACAAGAACTCTGTGAGAAAATTGCTTCGGTTACCCTATTTTAGAGATGACAAAACATGACCCAGAGAATTAAGTCATTTGCACAAAGGCACACAAATGGATAGGAAATGAGAGAATTCACGTGCAGATGGAGCCTGAAACCTACAATTTACCACTGCAAAGTACCACCCGATGGAACAAGCCTTAGGAAACTGAAACAAAAGTTATTTTTAATAAGTTCCAAGCCTCATATATCAGAATTCTTGTAATGACATTAATTCAGAGTGTATAAACGCTTTTCATTAAATCACACATCATGACCCAGAAATTTCCCTTCCAAATAAAGCATTTTTATACGTTTAGATTATTTCCTTTTTCATTCCTATGTTTTATTTGTTTGGGGAGGGATTATGATATATTTTCTCTCTGAGAGGGGCGCCTGGGTGGCTCAGTTGGTTGAGAGTCTGACTTCGGCTCAGGTCATGATTTCACAGTTTATGGGTTCAAGCCCCGCGTCGTGCTCTGTGCTGACACGTGCTCTGTGCTGGAGCCTGCTTCAGATTCTGTGTCGCCCTCTCTCTCTGCCCCTCCCCAACTGACACTCTGTCTGTCTCTGTCTCTCAAAATAAAAACAATTAAAAAAAAGAAAATTATTTTCTTTCTGAGAAAGATGTTTATGTTTTCCAACTTAAACTTGATGTTCTCCTTTTCCAAACTTAAAGTATACTAGAAATACATTCTTAAACAGGAATTTTAGAGGTGAGCCTGTAAGCCTCTGCAACTTTCCAGAGAACTAGCAGATTAAAAAGATCATCTCCTCCCTCATGTCCACTTCCTTCTATTTATAAATCTGGGAAGTTTATACACTTTCCAAAATTCTCTTGCTGTCTAAGGGTCAGACTGAAATTTAGAGAGGAGTAGGAATGCCAAGTTTAGCAAATAAAAATACAGTATGTCCGGTTAAATTTAAATTTCATATAGCAACACTGAATTAGAAGCATAGAAAAGGTAAAATAAAAGATATTTCAATTAACATTATAAATTAATTTTAAATATTTATCATTTAAAATAGTCACCAGCAGCCAAGACAGTTCTAGCAGATAGGCCACGTGACTCATTACTCACTGCCAGATATCTCTTAACAGAGAGGAATTAATCTGGGGACCATCTTGACTAGTTCTGGGATCAGCTCTATAAATGGCCCAAAATATCATTGGACCATAAGTATAGGAGTAGAAGTAGAATAATATGTAGATAAAGGCATGTGCCAGAACTCTGCTCAGAGGAGAAACTATTTCATTAGAAAGCAAAATTCGACATGCTGCTTTAGATACTATGGATTTTGCTAAACTGTCTTCTAAAGAGGGTCAATACAGTAAGCAACATTTCCTTCTTTCCCTTCTTTCTTTTATTTCTTTTTCTTTTTTTTTTTTAAGTGAAATAAGAAAGTCTGGAAAAGTGCCACATTGCTTAATATGGAAAAGTTCAAGCTTGTCAATAACATGTATTCTTTTCCATTCCTCTCATTCCTACCATTAATGGCTCCACTAAATTAATCTTGAAAAAATTAGGAATACTGGTTTGAGTGGATTCCAGAATATTATCCTTCCTAGGCCATTAATTCTGGCCCATTTGACATATCTGGTGGTATGCTGGTAAATCAGTTATGGGAAAGGATGGGGAGGTTGATTTCTAGCAATGCACCAACTTCCATGGTATATATACTACAATTATGGTAAATTTCAGGCTCCCCAATCTGGCTTGCTAAATTCCTAAATATTTAGTAATTAGCTCTCACAAGACTAAAAGAACAGCTCCAGCACACATGTCCCCACATCACATTCCACCTCAGGCTTGAAATGACATGAATGTGCCCAAGAGCCCTTTCCAAAAGCAGGTTACATCCAGGAGTTTTATTTTAGATCCATGTGGCAGAGTTCATGGACAGCATAACCAATTCCCTGAATCCAGGGAGGGAGGAGGAGAAGAGGAAAGGGATATCACAAATGCAGGCTAATTTGAACACTTCAGAAATGTTAAGCTCCATGCTTGTAAGTATTGACAGAAAGTCCTTCTTGTGTCTGCTTAATCTTCCTTTCTCTCGCAAGGCTTTCCATCATCCCTTCTTAAAGCCCTGGAACATTCTCTTCTCTGTTCTCACACGAATACATAGTGTGTTTCAACTCTCATTAGTCAAAAATTTTATTACAACTAATTGTTAATATCTCTTTAAATAGCTATCATAAGTGACTATGAACTCTCTGAAGACAGGAACAGGTCATATCTGTATCGCAGAATCTTGCAGAGTCCCTGGTATATAATAGATGATTAATAAAATATAACTTGATAGAACTTAATATTAAAAATCCTTAGCCTGTTTAGAAAAAGAGCTGGTGCTTATATGATTCTTATCTCATCACTTCAATTTTAATTCTTCCAAAGAAAAAAGGGCATTTATTATCCTTATCAGAATGCCAAGTAGGGGCATCTGGTGGCTTAATTGGTTAAGCACATCTGACTCTTGGATTTCAGCTCAGGTCATGAACCCCCCTTAGGATTCTCTGTCTCCCTCTCTCTCTCTCTCTGCCCCTCCCCTTCCTTCCCTCACTCTGTCTCTGTCTTTCAAAAATAAATAAATATTTTTTAAAAAGAATGCCAAGTAAACTAAGTTTCATGCTATTGTTTATTGGCCTCCATTCCAAATGTTGATAGAATTTCCTTTTTGAAGGTGAACAGTTTCATTCAATTATCTCTCTGGTGAACTCTCAAAAGTCAGAGCCCCTGCTGTAATTTTAGTATATAGTTCTTGTGACTCACAGAGACAACATTTCAACAGGAGTCATCTTGTGATGAAAGTGTCAAGTTCACACATACTGATCTATTGCATACAAGCACAGCATGCAATTGATAAAAGTGGCCTGTCAGTGAAAGACTGATGAGAATGTATTTCATTTGAGGCCTTATGCCTAGCTAATGATGAGAAATAAGAAAAACAGAGGACATAAATGATGAATTTCCTGAATTTGTTTTGATAGTGTATAAAGTAATGTCATTTCCATTAAAATTAATTATGTTCCTTTAAAAATTGTGTTGTTTTCATTCTTAAAGTTTACAAAACAAAAACAAAAACAAAAGCATTTATCACTTAAGGAGTAAATTAAGGTAAAACCATGAATTAAAGGACTTTGGATCATGTCATAGTCATTTTTAAAATAATGTTTTCATTCAACTTTTATGATACAGTGATGTATTAATGGCCTCTGCATACAATATTGAGTTGCATTTAAGATAAAGTTAACAACAATTCTCTGCTTAAACTTGAGTTACTGGGGAAAGAGTCTCTAAAGGCAGATCATGAAACATAATCTTTCAAAGTCCGGAAGTCACAAGTTAAGAATCAGCATGAGATAAAAAGCAAATCCCAAAATATTCATGTACTTATATTTTATAAATGTAATACATAGAAAAGTTTTACATGGAACTTTTTTTCTAAATGGAATCCTAACATAACTAATCTATGGAAAGTGAAAATATTTCCCCAATATTTTAATAAAAGGAAATATTCTTGTTAAAAATAACTTTCAGGCAAATAGAATTAATTAAATGATATCACATTGTATTTATAAAAGATCCAAAAGTAGCATTTGTCAAATTGGTTACCTGGTATGGATGGTTTATTATTAATTCTATTGTTTCCATTTGACAATTTGAAATATTACACCAAAACTTCAAAACTGCCTTTATGAATATCTAGATATCTAGGAATTCCAAATAATGAACATATGACATAGTTTAACTATTAGACTACAGAGAAGAAGATGTGTGATTCAGAAACCAAAGTAAGTACCAATTCTTAAATACAGGTTTAAAAGAAAGCTTATGATCTGATTATAGAAATGAGTTTTAATGTATATAGCAAAAACAGATGAAATACTAACACAAATTTTTCTTTTCAGAAAAACGACATAGTTTTTGAAAGGTATTCATACTGAATCACTGATTACATAGTCCTTATTAGAGGTGGACAGGGTTATGACATTTTCCTTTCTTTTGATCTGAACTTACCATTAAGCCAACTTTTTTGTGCCATCCAGACATAAAAGTAACAGAGAAACGGCATATTTTAAGGCAATTATAAGAGAATCTTGTCTTCTTTTTAAGGACAGTCAGTACAGCTTTCACTATTTGCAGATGATAAGATATATAGAAAACCATTAAGACCCCACCAAAAAAACCCTATTAGAACTAATAAATGAATTCAGTAAAGTTTCAGATACAAAATCAATATACAGAAAGCTGTTTGTTGTTGTTGTTGTTGTTGTTGTTGTTGTTGTTGTTGTTTTACAGAGAGAGAGAGCAAGAGAGAGAATGAGCAGTAGAGGGTGAGAAAGAATCTTAAGCAGACTCCACACTGGACATGATGCCCTAAAGCAGGGCTTGATTTCATGACCCTAATATCATAACCTGAGCAGAAATCAAGAGTCAGATATTTAACTGACAGAGCCAACCAGGCACCACAAAAGTTGTCACATTTCTCTACACTAATAATGAAGTAGCAGAAACAGAAATTAAGAAAACAATCCCATTTATAATTATACCAAACATAATTCAATACCTAGGAATAAACTTAACCAAGGATATGAAGGTTCTGTAGTCTGAAAACTATAAAACATGATGAAAGAAATGGAAGATAACACAATAAAAAGATATTTCACGTTCAAAGATTGAAAGAATTAATATTGTTAAAATGTCCATATTACCCAAAGAAACCTATGCATTCAATGCAATACCTGTCAAAAAAGCAACAGCATTTTTCATAGAACTAGAATGAATGTTTGTAAAATTTATACAGAACTACAAAAGACCCTGACTTGCCAAAGCAATCTTGAAAAAGAAGAACACTGAAGGTACCACAATCCCAGATTTCAAGATATTCTACAAAGCTGTAGTAATCAAAACAATATGTTGCTGGCACAAAAACAGATATATAGACCAGTGGAACAGAATAGAAAGCCTAGAAATAAACCCACAACTATATGGTCAATAATCTCCAACAAAGGAGGCAACAATGGGAAGAAGTCTCTTCAACAAATGATGTTGGGAAAACCAGACAGCTACACGCAAAATAATGAAACCAGACAACTTTCTCACAGCATACACAAAAATAAATTCAAAACAATGTAAGGACCAAACTGTGATACCCAAAATCATAAAAATCCTAGAACAGGGCACAGGCAGTAATTTCTTTGACATCGGCTGTAGCAACATTTTCTATATATGTCTCCTGAGGCAAGGGAAACAAAAGCAAAAATAAACTATTGGGACTGCATCAAAACCAATAGCTTCTGCACAGCAAAGGAAACAATCAACAAAACTAGGGGCGCCTGGGTGGCTCAGTCGGTTAAGCGGCCGACTTCGGCTCAGGTCATGATCTCGCGGTCCGTGAGTTCGAGCCCCGCATCGGGCTCTGTGCTGACAGCTCAGAGCCTGGAGCCTGTTTCAGATTCTGTGTCTCCCTCTCTCTGACCCTCCCCCATTCATGCTCTGTCTCTCTCTGTCTCAAAAATAAATAAACGTTAAAAAAATTAAAAAAAAACAAAAAGAAAACCTACTAAATAGGAGCAGATATTTGCAATGACATATTCGATAAAGGGTTAGTATCAAAAACATAAAGAATTTATAGTCACCACCAAAAAGCCAAATAATGCAATTTAAAAATGGGCAGAAGACATCAAGAATAGAAATTTCTCCAAAGAAGACATGCAAATGGTCACCAGACACATGAAAAGATATTCAACATCGCTAATCATCAGGAAAATGTAAATTAAACCACAATGAGATAGTACCTCAGACCTGTCAGAATGGCTAAAGTCAAAAACACAAGAACCAAATGCTGGCAAGGATATGAAGAAAAAGAAACCCTCTTGCATTGTTCATGGAAACACAAACTGGTCCAGTCACTGTGGAAAAAAGAATGGAGGTTCCTCAAAATGTTAAATATAGAACTGTCATATGATGTAGTAATTCCACTACTGGCTATTTACCCAAAATACATCCCAATGTTAATTCAAAAAGATATATGCACCCTATGTTTATTGCAGCATTATTTACAATAACCAAATTATGGAAGCAACCCAAGTGCCGACTGATAGATGAATGGATAAAGAAAAGTGATATGTATGTATGTATATGTATACACAGACACACACACACACACACACACACACACACACACACACACACAATGGAATATTACTCCATCATAAAAAAGAATTAAATTTTGCCATTTGCAACAACATGGATAGACCTAGACGGTATGATGCTAAGTGAAATAAGTCAGTCAGAGGAAGGCTAATACCACATGATTTCACTCATATGTGGAATTTAAGTAACAAAACAAATGAACAGAGGAAAAATAGACGGATCAAAAATAGCTCTTAAGTGTAGAGAACAAACCAGTGGTTATAAGAGGGGAGGTGTGTTGGGGCACAGAGTTCACCTATGGTGGTGAGCAGTGAGTAATGGATAGGATTTTTGAATCACTGTATTATACGCTTGAAACTAGTATAACACTATGATAATTCTACTTGAATTAAAAAAATAAAAAATAAATTTAAAAAAAGGAGCCTTGGAATTTTCTGGAAAGATTGATGAAAGTTTTTTATTTTAATTTTTATTGTTAATCTCATTCTACTAAGTAACTATAAAATGTTTTAAGTATGTTTGAATTATTTTGTGTGACTGACCAGTAAAATAATAATAATAATAATAATAATAATAATAATTGATTGAACACTAACAGTATCAATCAGTTTGGATGAAAATCTTAACAATTTATGCCTCAAAATCTGTGTAATTCACCTAAAATGGTAGTCAGGGAGAGATTTAAAAACTTATTTGCATATATTATACAATAAAATTACAAGAAAATAAATAAGATGGAAACAAGTATGTCTTATGATGAAATATTAGAGAAAAATTAATATAATAAAAAATGAATAAAATATAAAACAAAAGCACAACAGAGATTACCAAAAAAGCATAGGATGGGGTCTTTCAAGACAACTATTGGGGCACCTGGGTGGCTCAGTTGGTTAAGCGTCCAACCTGGACTCAGGTCATGATCTCACGGTTCATGGGTTCTAGCCCCACATGGGGCTCTGTGTTGACAGCTCAGTGCCTGGAGCCTGCTTTGGATTCTTTGTCTCCCTCTCTTTCTGCCCTTCCCCCAATGTGCTCTGTCTCTCAAAGGTGAATAAATGTTAAAAAAAAAATACAATTATTAACATAGATAAAATCTTGCTATAAAGAAAGAAGATACACACAAAGCATTAAGAATATGAGGGATATGGCCAAAAAAAGCAAATAAATAAAAAATCATATGTACATACACTGAGCAAAATTTGCCATTGCATCTTAAAACTTAGACAAGAAAGAATATTTTTTTTCAATGTTTTTATTTTTATTTTTGGGACAGAGAGAGACAGAGCATGAACGGGGGAGGGGCAGAGAGAGAGGGAGACACAGAATCGGAAACAGGCTCCAGGCTCTGAGCCATCAGCCCAGAGCCTGATGCGGGGCTCGAACTCACGGACCGCGAGATCGTGACCTGGCTGAAGTCGGACGCTTAACCGACTGCGCCACCCAGGCGCCCCAAGAAAGAATATTTTTATTAAAATGTTCAATACTGATACAAAAATACGAATAGACAATTTCCTTTTTTTATTTTTTTTAATTAAGTAAACACTATCCCTCACCTGGGGCTTGAACTCACAACCTCAAATCAAGAGTCACATGTTCTACCAAGTAAGCTAGTCTAGTGCTTCTGACAATTTCTATTAAAGCAATTAAATCTTTCGTCTAAATTCTCCCTTCCAAAAACACTAGGATCCAGGTGTTTCATGATTTTGCTATCACAAATCTATCCAAAAAGTGAAGGTCCTTTTTACATACTAACAGCTTTAGAACTCAGAAAATAGAAAAAGAAGAGTAAGGCTGTTTAACTCATTTTCAAGACTACAGTAACCCTCACAGAAAAGCCATCACTAAAAAATAAAATTATAGGCTACTATTGTTTATGAATGAAGCTGTGGAAATCCTAAACAAAATAACAACAAATTACATCAAGCCATACATAAGCAAGTATATCGAGTTTCATTCATGCATAAAATTGTTCAGTGTAAAAATTTATCAGTGTGGTAATTATCCAAATTAGAACATTAAGGGAGGAGCTATGATATGCTCAATTTTTAAAATCTATTACCATTTCTGATTGAAAAGCAATGTATGTCAAACTAGGAATAGAGAGAAACTTTGCTAACTTGATACAAGATATTTTCCTAAAATATCAATAGCAAAGTTAATATAAAACCAGAATTCCATTTCAAGTAAAGACAAGGTTGGCCACAATCTCCAGTTATGTTTATTATTTTCTGGTATTTTTTGGCCATGAAAAATAAATAAAGACCTAAAGATAGAAAGAAAAAAAAAATCCATGTACAAACTATTAGAGCTGACCATAGAGTTGAGTAAGACTGCACTATAGAAGATCTGTGTGATCAATGGCATTCCTTTCCATTAGCAATCATAATTAGAAAGCGTAATAGAAAAATAGGACAAAATAACAGCAACTGTTTACAAGCACCTTGTATTACATTTTTAAACAAGCAAAAGAAATTTATGAAGATATGAAGATGAAGATATGAAGAAATATATTATTATTAATGATCATAGTACAGACTATGAACAATTGAAGACACTAATGTATTAGAAATAATAGTCACACGCCGATTTTCCCTAACATAATCTATAAATTCATTGATGTTACTATGAAAATTTAAATTGAATTTTCATGGAACTAAGACGCTGAGTCTAAATTTGTGAAACAGAGTCATTATCCATGAATGGTCAACTTTGAAACAGAAAAATACTGAATAGATCTGGCTCTGACACACCAAGATTTAAGTAGAAAACGATAATTAAAATAGTATGAAACCAGTAACATATAGGCAAACAGATCTATGGAATCCAATAGATTCCCAAGCAGACCCAATTATACACTTACAGGTAAAAATGTATTCATAGCAGTATGGAAGACAGATTATTAATTTAATGCATTAGTACAAAATATTTTCTCAATGAAAAAATTACATCTGTATTAACAAGTACATAACAAACTACAGATATATTAATAATCCAAATGTAAAAAATAAAACTTTGTAACATTTTAATTAACTACAAAAATGACTTTATCATCCAGATGTATAAAATTATTTTTTTGAAAAGGGAAAATAAGCTATAAACCTTAAAAGAAAACATTCATACCTTTGTTCACTTAAAAGTACCGGTGTGATATAAAACAAGAAGAAGTGCTCAAAATTTTGAAAAAAAGACGCAGATGGAAAATACTTGCAAGATGTAACAGACAAAGTATGAGCTTATAAAATGCCTTTTAAATAGACCTCAAAGCCAATTTGGAAAATACAATTAACTCAAAATGAAAATGGGAAAAAAGGATATTAAAAGGCAAATTACAGAAGAAAGCTAAATGGTGAATAAACATAAGAAACTTATGTGTGTTCAGACTCACTGTTAATTAAGGAAATGCAAATAAAAACAAGGAGATAAATGTAATGTCTCAACATAAGGGTGGTCAAATGAAAATACTGATAATACCTAGTGTTGGTGAGGATGTGAGGAAAACAGGAGCTCTCATACCCACTGGTGGGGGAATAAATAGGTGCAATCACTTTGCAGATACTTCTAACATCATACAGAAAGTGTCCTAGCCTTTCCACAGTCAGGCTTAGCAGGTGCACCATTGAAGACAGCAGTGAAATTTTATTCTTAAGGAAAGGTATACATAAATAGTGGTGAACTCAAATGAGGGTATATTATTCAAAGTTAAAAGGATTGGATTCAAAAGACTATATCCAGTGTGGAAATAGAATAACATACACCATCTCTTTGAAAATGAATTATGAAATTAAAAAGTCAAAGTGGTAAGGAGAGTGAAGTAGAGAGGGAAGAGGGGAGGAGAAAGAGGAGACAAGTATGAATCTTTTCTTTAGGACTATCATTTTTAGATTTTAACCCCAAAATCTCTTTTGTCCTATGTTTTTATTTTGTTATGCATATAAATATGCACATACACACTTAGTATATATGTGTATGTTTATGTATCTTAGAATATATACATGTGTGCATATTTTTGCTTCCAATTTTTTAAGAAAAAAATTATACACACAAAAATTGAAGTCTTATTTGCATTCACCCCCAGTCCATTTCTTCATTAACACCCCTAAAAGAACTACCATAAGGCATTTAGCATGTATCCTTCTAGTTCCTATTTTTTGCCACATATAAATATATTCAGACACAATATATAGAGTTTTTGTGTTTACGTTCCTGTGACTATTCTCATTAACTTGCCTTCCTATTTAACATTATATATCTTTTTCTATTTCTGGTGTTAATACAGAATATGTCTTCCATTTCAACTGCCAGATAGTAGTCCATAGCATAAAATTTGGTGTTTTAGACGTGTATTCCCTTCCTGATGGACATTTAAGTTGTTCCTATCTTGTTGCTGGCAAACTAACTACAGCCCTGTATTGATGCCAAATGCAGAAGTCTCCTTTCTTAAAGTCTTTCAGTTCATAACCAGTATCCGATTAATGGTCAAAAGCACTCTGTGATGCTGTTCCCTACGAAGCCCATTTTACTGATTAGGAAATGAGGCTCAGAGAAATTAACTTCTCAGGATCATAAAGGTGAAATGCAGGGAGCCAATATTTGTACACAGGCTTAACTCATTCAGGAAACAGGGTTGTAATCATAGGGCATCTGGGTGACTCAGTAGGTTAAGTGGTTAAGCGTCTGACTTGGGCTTAGGTCATGATCTCATTGTATAAGGGTTCAAGCTCCAGGTAGAGCTCTGTGCTGTCATGCTTGGGATTCTCTGTCTTCCTCTTTCTTTGCCCCTCCCCTGCTCACACACACTCTCTCTCAAAAATAAATAAACTTTAAAAATAAAGTGTTGTATTAAAAAAAAAGGGGGGGCACCTGGGTGGCTCAGTCGGTTAAGCATCCGACTTCGGCTCAGGTCATGATCTCACAGTCTGGGAGTTTGAGCCCCGCGTCGGGCTCTGTGCTGACTGCTCAGTGCCTGGAGCCTGTTTCGGATTCTGTGTCTCCCTCTCTCTCTGACCCTCCCCCGTTCATGCTCTGTCTTTCCCTATCTCAAAAATAAATAAACGCTAAAAAAATTTAAAAAAAATAAATAAAAAAATAAAGTGTTGTAATTAAAGCATTGTATAATGTATACTTAATTCACAGAAGTACTAATTATTTTCTAAGTAATTATATTCCCATGTTTTCACAAAGAAAATATTTTCCCCATAAAATGTATAGCAATGATAATGAATACCATTCCCTAAATAAGTTAAAATCCATTGATACAAAGTTTTATTTACAAAAGGATACAATTTTAAAAAAATAGTTTTACTTGACTTAAACTTTTCAGTTACCAAAAAAAAAGATAAGATTTGACATAAAAATGAAACTGTTAGGACTCAGTTTAAGACAATCAAATGATAGAGATATAAACTCCTGGGATTGCTACGGGGTGAAGGAAACTCAAGATTATCACCTTCAGGTCACAAATTTGAATCTTGGTTGGCCTAATGCTGACTGAAGATCACTACTGTCTGACAGCTAAGTGAGTTTATTTCTTTTTAAATCACAAAACAATAGGAATCAGCATTTTCATCTTTGCAAAAATGTCTGTTACAAAATAAAAGATAAAGTGATGGTCAGGTCTTCTCCTCTCAAAACCAGAAAAGTATAGAGAAAAACAAGTGTTCAAAATTAACAAAAGTTCCATATTTTAACAACACAAAAAAAATGTTCAGGATGTAAACATGTGTTATGGGCAGGGAGGTGAGGGGGTGGAGCGAAATGCTGCGAAACATGAAAATAAGTAAACAGTAAGTTCACCCAGAAAAAGAGAGATGCAAACCTGGAAATCTTCCATCTGAACATTTGCCAATAACCAGAGATTCCCTCATTCATCTCTCCCACTCGCATTCATCAGAAAAATTAAACAGGACATACCAAAATTCTCCTTTAAAGGCAATATTAGGGAGCACCTTATTATTTTCATAAAGTAGATTTGGCTACTAACATATTGCACCTACATTCCCAGGGACTGCTCCTTATTTAGAAATGTGATATAGTTATGGTATTAAACATAGTCAAAGCAAAAATTTTTAAACCTTAACAAAATGGAACAGTTAATGTTAACAGTTTCAAGTTTGCCTTAAGATATCAGTATAGGCTTTCCTGCAGTGAAAGTTTATTTCCTTCCTAAATTACCCTGCTTATCAACTGCATATAATTTCTTTTTAAATTAAGGCCTATTTAAGAATGCTTCATTCATATAAAATGAGTATTTTAAATGTGATTATCCTTATAAGTGTTGATGAACAAGGCAAAGATAAGGAGATTATATTTACCATATAAATAACCAAACAAATAATTTGTGTAGCAAATACATAACTCATACAAATCTATAAGAAATTAAGCAGTACAATAGGTAAAACAAATAGATATTCCACAGAAGACAAAATATGAATGGCCAATAAATATAAGAGGAACTATATCATTAAAATTAAGGGCAGTGCTACTTAAAGCAACAGTAAGAAATGATTGCAAACACACCGTGTTGACAAAATTAAAATGTTAAACAATGACAAGATTAGGTTAGGATACAGGGCATCAGTTTATTGCAAATCACTTATTACAAATGGGAGAGAATCTTGATACAGTAACTCTGGAAAACAATGTCACATAACCTAGTAAAACTTTACAAGATCATACCCTGACCCAGCAAATCCACATCAAGTGTATAACCTAGAGAGACCCTTGCCCTTGTTAACCAAAGACCTAAACAAGAATGATAACAGCAGTGCTTTTAATGACAAGAAACTAGAAACAACCCCCAAAATGCATATTGAAAGGAGAAGGAAGAATGAATAGTGGTGTATCCATAAACAGAATACTGAGCAGCAGTAAAAGTGGACTGCATCCTATACGTTATTATAGTTGCATCTGAAAAATATGATGCTTAGTGATAAAATAAATTTCAGAGGGATACAATGTATATGACACTGCTTACATAAAGTTCCCAAACTTGCAAAACTAACATATGTTTTACTAGTAAATAAATATATAGTAAACTACGAGGTAAAACAAGGGGCTAACACGACATTCAAATTAGTGATTGTCCTTGGAGTCAAAGGCATGGGATCTGATTGTGAATGGATGGATACACAGAGATTTTCAAAGGCCTTGGTGACATCAGTATCCTATTTCTTAAGCATAAATAAACATAAAACTGAATGAAGGAATATACGCACAAATAAATGAATGAAACCAAAAGACTTAATGCTGTCACTAATACATTCTGTGACTTCCATGAAGTTACTCCATCCTTCTATCTGTAATTACACATTGATTAAATATTTGAGGAGATTATAGGGGACCAAATCTGAGAGTCCCTTATGGTTCTAACACACTTTGATTCCGTATAATAATTTCTGTGACACACACTATTTTGAAAACTGTGGGAATGTATCTACAAATTACTTAGAAGTAGAGACTTAACCTTTCATGATTTTCTACATCTGTTAAGTCTTTTCCTAATCTTTTCTCTGAAAAAAATAAAGCCCTAATGAGACACACTGAGTTAATTCTACTTCTATAAACAAAGATTAAGAAATGTTGAAATGATTGATCTATGTGTGAGCTAATATAATACCACATCTACAGGTAACAATACTGTGGTTACTGTTATAAGCAAAGAGAAAATTTCAAGTACTATGTCTAGATAAAATTTTAAGAGTACTGAAATCTTTGGGGCACCTGACTGGCTCAGTCGGTTGAGTGTCCTACTCTTAGTTTCAGCTCAGGTCATGATGTCACCATTCGTGAGTCTGAGCCCGGGATTGGGTGGATATCCTGGACTAGGTCTTCCAAATCATGATCTCTCTTCTTTTTGACATTTAATGGCATCTACTACTAATCTCCTGCCATACCTGCTATTGGTCATCAGGATCCTGCCTAAGCCTATCCTCTGAAGGAAGGACCTCTGTAGAATCAAAGCCCACTCAATACTTTCACACCCTCTGCCAGGTATACAAGAACATCTGGATCCTTGCAACACGAGATCTGGGAACCCAGAAGCTTGTAACCATTCACTTCACGCCAGTGCTGTGCTATCATTACTTTCTTGCCAGACATGGTTACCTTCAGGACCTCTCCCAGAATGTGATTTGTAAACCCTATTGGTCGTTAGAACTATACAGGAGGCACTGAAAAACACCAATCTTGGGACCTACTCTTCACGACTGATTTAATTAGATTCATCACCATCAGAAAAAAATAAATCAGAATTCCAAGGGATAGGGCCCCTGAGTGGCTCAGTCAGCTAAGGGTTTAGGGAATAAAAAATACTACCCATACCGAGCATTAATGAAACAAAAGTCTTGCAGAAGCAATTATTCACAAAATAAATCAAGCTAAGCAAATTAACACATAATTGGGTTTAAAATTCTATGATCACAAAAAAATTAATCCCAGGCCCATTCTAAGAGTAAATTACAATACAACGAATTTGATTGGTGTAAAACATGGCCTAAAGAGGAGTGTTGATGAATTATACAAAATATATACCTGAGTATTTTCACGAAAGAAAATGTTTCCATCTGACTTACTTGTAAGTTGTACTAATTTAGTGCTCGCATCAGCAACACATATACTAAAATTGCATTAATTTATAATTCATGTTTCACAATATAACAATACTTTATGTTCTTTAAATCTGTTTTTTAAGAATATTTATTGAGCACTTTCAAATCTTACAAAAACTCTGAGAATCATTATCCCCAGTTACAGACGATGAAGCAGAGATTCAGTGTTTAAGTAATACATCCAAGTTTACATAGCTACTAAAGGAAAAAACTGAGGGCTTAACTTCTATGAGGAAAGCCACACTCTTCACAAAATCCTTCACATGTGCAAAGATAAGGCAAGGCTATGACTTCTTTGGTTTCTTCGGTTTGGCCTTTAACAAAACAATGCTATGTCTTTCTGTTCTGAATCCATCAGCTTGCAAAGTCGCTGTCCTAGACACAGGACATTTCCTCTCAGGAACTCCGTGTGCACATTTCCTAGCCACCACTTCTGTCACTGCACAACAGGCCTTCCCATTCAGATTATTAGCCTAGAGGTTAAGACAGAGTTTTCCATAGATGCAAAAGTATTTAAACCTGTTTTTCACATTCCACCTACTGAAACACATTACTGAAGTGTGTGTGTGTGTGTGTGTGTGTGTGTGTGTGTGTGTATGTAAATCTCTACTTGCTCTACTCGTTATGCCTGGTTTAGTTGAACAAAACTCCAGGATTACTCAAACAATGCCTGTCACCATCTGTGGCATCCTTTGAGCTCTTTAGCTTAATACTGTGATGTGTACCCCTCCTCTACTTTCCACCGCTTTATCCAGCTCTGTTAAATTGAGATTTATTTTGGTCCAATTATCAATCCAAGAAACTCTCCCAGGACTCTGAGCTTCTGCCTTTCTGCCCTGTTCCTCCAACAAGGACATGAGGATTAGGTCTTTTTGCCTGCCCTTAGACTAGAATGATCCCAAGGTTCTCCTCTCACCTTTCAATCAAAGTCAGTTTCTGGCTGCCCAAGATACTGATATGGAATGCTTCCAGATGGTTCTTATTTTCTACTACTATTTCTGCCTTTCTACATGTTCTTTTCTTGGAGAGCTTTAGATTTTTAGCGTAAAAAAAATGAAAAATTTCCTTGTTCCCCAGTCTTTGTAGGTTTCCAAGCCGGTACTATCATTCCTATTCAATTTGTCTATGTTTCAAAGAGGCCAGGGGTGCCTGGGTGGCTCAGTCGGTTAAGGGTCCGACTTCGGCTCAGGTCATGATCTCATGGTTTGTGAGTTCCAGCCCCACATCGGGCTCCATGCTGACAGCTCAGAGCCTGGAGCCTGCTTCAGAGTCTGTGTCTCCCTCTCTCTGTGCCCCACGCCCACTTACGCTCTGTCTCTCTCTGTCTCTCAAAAATGAATAAATGTTAAAAAAAATGAAAGAGGCTAAACTATATCTCTAAACATTGTTGCCTATTTGATTATGGAATAGATGTGTATAACATATAACTATATATAAAATTTATATATATGCATATACATAAACATACATAAAAATATATATGAATATACCTTCACACCAGAGCAAATGTCATAGTATGATAGAGAAGGGAAAAGGGTCTGGCTAAAATAAATGCACTTCTTTTTTTGTTGTTGTTCTATTTGGATTTTATTAACCAGTTTACATTTTATTTCCCCACACCAATTTTTAAAAAGAAAAATAATATCACTGCTATGCTCCTGTCACCCTTCACCCAAAAATTGTTGTAAAAACAAACACCACTGAACTCAGTAACTTTGTGCTACTTATAATCAAATTTGGAAAAAAAAAAAAAAACCCTGACATTCTAAGAGTTCAAGTTAGGAAAACAACAGTTGTTCTGATTTGGGGCCATAACGGTATGTGAATGCATTCATTCCATGTCCTTCAACAGTATTGCTACTATTATTAAACAAAGGGGGGAAAAAGATGGCTTAGGGCTAGGATGAAATTTGTCTGATAGAATAACTTATTTTTTCTATCTGAAGGCTAAGCTGTCAGCAAACAAAGATATGCCACTTATATCAGTATTTATGAGGATATTAAATTTCCTGTGAGTTATCTATCATAGAGTATAAATGTATTCTTTTCAAAATTTAATTTAATTGCAAATAACATTTTACATTTTCCAATTAGTTTATATTTTGCTATTAAAACAGAAAGTGATTAGTTTTCCTGTCAATGATATCAAAACAGTTTCAATACAATCTAAAGTCCATTTATTTAGAATCAAGAATTTACATCAGCCTATAATTTATACTTTCTAAAATCATTAGTAGTTTCATATTGTAAATTGCACTTGAAAGAAGACATTAAGGGAATTCAACTATATTAGGAGCAACTTTATGGTATTTTGTTACAGTTGTAACCACATAGGAAATTGTTCCTCTTTCCACTTTCTTCTACTTTAGAAATTAATTGTTCATTAGAACTGAGAGGTTTGTTTATTTAATCAGTATGATATAAATTTAGCTTCTCATATATTGCCACATGTCTAACCAATTTGTAAACAGTAACCTAGTGAATTGTAGGATTTCAAAAAGCAACACTCTTAGGTGTTTTCTTTAATTATTTTTTTTATTGATTTTAATTTGAGAGAGAGAGGGAACGAGAAGGGGCAAGCTTGTAAGCATGCTAACGTGACCAGGGGAGGGGCAGAGGGAAAGAGAATCTTAAGCAGGGTCCCCATTCAGTGCAGAGGGAGACACAGGACTCAATCCCACAACCCTGGGATCATGGCCTAAGCTGAAATCAAGAGTCTGAGGCTCAACTCACTGAGCAACCCAGATGCCCCAAGGTGGTTCTCTTTTTAAATGGAAGTACTTATCCATAGAATGTTGTCCCTCAACTATTCATAAGAACTGATCGTTACAATGTGTTTGTAATGATATTAACTAAATAAGCTTTAAGGATTATTCTTAAAGCTGACTTTGAAATAAGTTTAAGTTTAATTATGTAACAATGTATAATTGATTCATAAAGTTTTTCATTTCCTGTATATAGATGCAACAGTCATTCAAGTATAATTTTCAAGAGACATTAAAATGCAAACATATGGTCTTCCAAAGGAATCTAAATCACTTGGATTTTTCATTTCCACAACTTTATAAAGTCTTCTATTATTGCTTCTGGGCTAAACTCATTAATTAATTCCTGGTAGTAGTAAATTCCATATTTAAATTGCTAATTACACTATCATTATGCATGTATATACTTTTGTTTCACTGCTGATTCAATAAGGATTTTGACAGAACAACATTTTAAATTATTTTTTTCTTCATTGGTATAATATTCTAATTGCTTTTTAATAATAATCAGTGGGCATAATTTTTTACCTTTCAGAAAATTATTTAAATGGATTATTTCTGGTATTAGTTTGTCAACTAAATGTAATCTAAACACTTAGATTAAATCAAATGATATAACTACCTTACTCAATAGTGAAGTTTAAGATGAAATATTATCAGATAAATGTTTCAAATACTTGATTTGACAAAAGATGCTTCTTGTCATATTAAATTTCATGATCAATTAAAATAAAAAACTAATTTGCCAAGCCAATTGGTCCAGAACTCAAGTTTCTGTCATATTTTTTTCCTGATTATAATACTGTTCATTCCGTGATTGCATGCATTATTTGTAATATAAATATACTTAAATTTTGAAATAGCAATTAAGTGGTATGTACTATGTGTCAAGCAATGTTCTAAAAACTTTTCAAATAATAATTCATTTAATTCTTATTTTACAAATAAGGAAGACAAAGCAAAGGGGGATTATATAATTTAGTCTAATCACATAGGTAGTAGGAAAATAGAACCAGGATTTAAATTCAGGCACGCTCATTCGAGAGTCACCCGTAAGTAATTAAACACTGCACTCTACTGTGGGAAAGAAATTTGCACAACAAAATGGAACAAACCAGTAGTGTCTGCCATAGTTCTAAATTAAATACTAATATTTATTAGTTCTGGAACTAGCCAGATTAGATGATTTCAGGCTATAAACGCAAGGGAGGGACCATCTGTGTTTTCCATTCATCGGTGGTGATTCCGTTGTGGTCATTGTCTCCCCACCGCTCAGTATACTTTGACTCCTTTATGTCCCCTGGCTGGATGTTCTTATTTAACCTTCAACTGAAGGTATAGACTTTTGCAGATAATGCATTTTGAAGGGAGGCTCTCCTACCAGACCCCCTGCACTACATGCGTTTTTTTTTTTCCTCCTGGGTCCTAATTCCTGTGAAGCTACAAAATATTACGCTTTAGTTTAATTTGGCAAATGCTCTCAATTTTCAAAGCCAGCTTCAGAACTCTACTTCTCTAACTACCTATTTAGATTTTAGATATTAAAACTCCATACTTTGTTGCTTGTTTATGTAAGCATTTCCATGAAAAAAATATATTATCCAGGATATTAGTTGTTTGCAGTGGAAAACTCAGCCATATTCCTCCATAACACTAGAAACTGTAGTTTAACTTTTCCTTAAAGGCACGGTGTTCAGTTTCTCCTCACTTTGACTATGGATGCTTTATCCAGCATAGTCAAGGAAATTTATTGAATATTTCAAGGAAGCTTAAAGGACACAAAGGGTGAGGACAGAAATGTTTGCCATAAAAGTTCATATCAGGTGATAATTTAGAATAATAATGTGTGCTACACTCATACATTGGTTTTCCAATGTGAATTACTACCATCAAAATTTTTCTTCCTTCATCTTTAGGTCTAAATACGTGAGACTAAAAAGAAAAGTTTAGAACTCAACTTATAAAATTTTAATATTATTCTCCAACCAAATTTGATGTATTAACAACAAAAACTTTGATTTTTATTTCCTAATTTATACATTTTACCATATACTCAGTTTTCAATATTATTTTACTTACAAGTGCTATGTTGCCATTAAGTGTTTCGCAAGCTGTGTGTGGAAAATACTAAACCAAAAAAATAATAAAAGTGAAACATCTACCAATAAAGGATTTATTATTAATATAGGACAAAAGCTGAATATTTGGACAACTGGTTTTGTTATTGAAGTCAAGATATCAGATGTCAATAAAATTATTATTAATTATAATGATTACTTTTATTCCAAGAGACTATCACATTTAGAAACATTTTTGTGAACAATATAAGAATCTGGGGATGCCTGGGTGGCTCAGTCGGTTAAGCATCTGACTTTTGGTTTTGGCTCAGGTCATGGTCTCATGGTGGTCTCCCATGGTCCCTCTGTGGGGCTCAATCCCTTGAACCGTGAGACAGAATGTAGTAGAAGTAACAGTGGGCCAGGTTTATGCCAGGGACTCAACCCTTGAGAGTATCCACATACTTTCTTAGAACTCTGCCACCACCATGTGAATAAGCTCAAGCTAGTCTGCTGGATAATGACAGACCCAAGACCCCCTCCTCAGGCTTGATTAATTTGCTAGAGTGGCTCGCAGAACTCAGGGAAATAGTTACTTTCATTTACCCATTTATTCAAGGATACAAACAGCAAGATGAAGAGATACATAGGGTAAAGTCTGGGAGGGTCCCAAGTACCGGAGCTTCTATTCCTGTGGAGTAGAGATGCCTCACCTTCCTGGGATGTGGATGTGCTCACCAACCTAGAAGTTTTCTGAACTCCATCCTTTTTGCTTTTTGTTTGTTTGTTTTTTAAAGTCTCCATGACACAGGCATAATGGAGTAAATCACTGGCCATTGGTGAATGATTCAACCTCCAACTCTTTGCCGTCCTTGGAAGGCAGGGGTTAGGCATGAAAGCTCCAACTCTATTCATAGTTGATTCTCCTGGCAACCAGTCCCATCTTTCCAAAAGCTGCCTCACTGACACAAACCCAGATGTGGTGAAAAGGGACATGTTATGAATAACAAGAAACCTATTGCACCCTTATAAAGCAGTGTAAGGAATTGAGGACAAGAGACAATATTCTGACAAAAGATGTCCTCATTGCCCTCATTGCTCAGGAAATTCCAAGGATCATGGGTGTTGTGAGCCAGGAACCATAAAGGAGAACAACACAATAGCAGAGATGTTCACTCCTCAAAATACCCGATATTGATCAAATGACACCTGCCAGATGGTAGCAGCGTGGTGAGAAAAATAGAAACCCTATCATATTAGAAGTTATTGCTTGGAGGAATTAGAGGCACTTAGGCGGACAAATATGGAGAAATTTGTCTTCAGAGAAATATGTCTTCAGAGAAATTGGACTCACAGTGCTTGGCCATAGGGATTGAAATTAGGACGAAAGATAAAAGCTACAGTAAGATAGGATTGAACATTATGGGAATAAAGAAGAAATTTCTAATATTTAGAGCCTCACAAATATACTATGCCTACTTTGGGGATAAAAAAAATTCAGTTACTTTCATTGTTCAAGCCACAGCTAGTGTCACTTGGTGGCATTACATGCACAGATGTCATCCTAGCTTAAGATGTGACCTCATAGTTAATATCTTTCAGGTGACCTATTAGACTGCAAAGTGTATGAAACTCATGGAGGGAGGATCAGTTTAACCTGGATTTTCATTACTCACTCTTTTTTCCCTTTGAAGATGGCCTGGCACTCCTGCAGTGAGGAAAAGAGAAAGTGGGTCGATTACAGGTGTAAGCTGTTACGATCTCTGCAACCACAAAGCACTGCTAAGGAAGTAAAGGTTGCCTTTTCCCTGCATAATATGTTTGTAGTAACTCAAATCAGTGAGGAGTCAAAGCAATATGAATGTGCTACCATTGATTTATTTACAGTGAGTGGTTCTTGGGCCTGTGAAGAGAACTTGCAGCCGCTGAGAAGATTCAAAATACACACGTTCAGACTGGATTTATTAAATAAAAACACTAACAAAACAACGGTAAAAGCTTCATCCCACAACAACCACCTTTCCTTACCACACCCACATTTCCACCCATATTCTCTTTTAGGGAATCTTTCCTGACTCTGGATACAACACTGTGCCAACACTTTCCATTATCAAAATTTTACACTGTAATATGGGGAATGTCAGAGGCTTTAGTCTAACCTGAACTGATCCCGAGTAGTCCTTCCTTGTAGGTAACCCTAATGTTAGTCATCTTCCAAGGAGGTGTCAACAATATTATGTTTCTGAAGGTTAGAACCTTGAAAGAGCCAGCACTTTGCTGTTCTTTCTCTCCCATTGCTGCCAACTGGTGTTTGTATGATACATCTTCCTTTACACAGCCATCCATATTTCTGGTTCTAAATTTATGGGAAAATCTTCCTTTCTTTAGATTGTTATCACATATTTCAAAAATAGCACCTGAACTGAAATATATTAAATGTTTTGTATTGGAATTTTACTCTTTCAACATTACATTCCTAGCAGAAATATTTCGCATAAATATTAGGAGGAACATCCTCAAAAATGGTATTCAACTATGGAGTTATTATTATCTGAATATTGAACCTTCTTTTCCAATAATATTTAAGAATACACTTGAGATATTCTATATAGAAAACCCAAAAGACTCCACCGGAAAATTCAGTAGTCTCAGGATGCAAAATCAACATACAGAAATCTGGTCTGTTGCATTTCTGCATACCAATAATGAAACAGCAGAAAGAGAAATCAGGGAATCAATCCTATTTACAATTGCACGAAAAACAATAAGATACCTAGGAATAAACCTAACCAAAGAGGTAAAAGATCTGTATTTCTGAAAACTATAAAACACTGGATGAAAGAAATTGAAAAGAAATGGGAAAACATTCCACGCTCATAGATTGAAAGAACAAATATTGTTAAAATGTCCATACTACCCAAAGCAATCTACAGATTTAATGAAATCCTTACCAAATATCAACAGCATGTTTCACAGAGCTAGAACAAACAATTGTAAAATTTGTATGGAACCACAAAAGACCCCAAATAGCTAGCGCAATCTTGAAAAAGAAAACCAAAGCTGGAGGCATCACAATTCTGGACTTCAAGGTATATTACAAAGTTGTAACCATCAAGACAGTGTGCTACTGGCACAAAAACAGACACATAGATCAATGGAACAGAATAGAAAACCCAAAAATGGGCCAACAACTATATAGTCAATTAATCTTTGACAAAGCAAGAAAGAATACCCAATGGAATAAAGACAGTCCCTTCAACAAATGGTGTTGGGAAAACTGGACAGCAACACACAGGAGAATGAAACTAGACCACTTTCTTATAGCACACACACAAACAAATTCAAAATGGATGAAAGACCTAAATGTGAGACCTGAGCCTATAAAAGTCCTAGAAGAGAACAGAGGCAGTAACTTCTTTGACATCAGCTGTTAACAACTTTTTTTCTAGATATGTCTCCTGGGGCGAATGAAACAAAAGCAAAAATAAACCACTGGGACTTCATCAAAATAAAAAGCTTCTTCACAGAGAAGGAAACAGTCAACAAAACTAAAAGGCAACCTACAGAATGGGAGAAGATATTTGCAAATGACATATCTGTTAAGTTTTAGTATCCAAAATATATAAAGAACTTATCAAACTTACCGGAAAAGGAATAATCCAGTTAAAGATGAGCAGAAGACATGAATAGATGTTTTTCCAAAGAAGACCTACAGTTGGCCAACAGAAATATGAAAAGATGCTCAACATCACTCATCACCACAGAGACACAAATCAAAATTATAATGAGATATTACCTCATACCTGTCAGAATGGCTAAAATTAACACAGGAAACAACATGTGTTGGCAAGGATGTGGTAAAAGGGGAACCCTTTACACTGTTGGTGGGAATGCGAACTTGCACAGTCACTCTGGAAAACAGTATGGAGGTCATCAAAAAGTGAAAAATAGAACTACCCTATGATATCACCATTGCACTACTAGGTATTTACCCAAAGGATACAAAAAAGACAGATTCGAATAGATACATGCACCCTGGTGTTCATAGCAGCATTATCAACAATAGCCAAATTATGGAAACAGCCCAAATGTCCATTGACTGATGAATGGATGAGGAAGATGTGGTATACACACACAGGCAAACACACACACATACACACACACAATGGAATTAGTCATAAAAAAGAATGAAATCTTGCCATTTGCAGCAACATGGATGGAAATAAAAACTATTATGCTAAGTCATTCAGAGAAAGACAAACACCATATAATTTCACTTATATGTGGAAATTAAGAAACAAAACAAATGAACATATGGGGAGGGAAGAGAGCAAACCAGGAAACAGACTTTTAACTACAGAGAACAAACTGAGGGTTGCTGGAAGGGAGGTGGACAGGCAGATGGGTTAAATGGGTGATGGGTTAAGGAGGACATTTGTCGGGGGTGCCTGGGTGGCTCAGTTGGTTGGGTGTCTGACTTCAGCTCAGGTCATGATCTCCCAGTTTGTGGGTTCAAGCCCTGTGTAAGGCTTTGTGCTGACAGCTCAGAGCCTGGAGCCTGCTTCAGATTCTGTGTCTCCCTCTCTCTCTGCCCTTCCCCCGCTCAAGCTCTGTCTCTTTCTCTCCCCAAAATAAATAAACATTAAAAAAAAGGAGAGCACTTGTATTATACGTAAGTTATGAATCACTAAATCCTACACCTGAAACTGATGTTACACTCTTTGTTAACTAACTGGAATTAAATAAAAACTTGAAATATAAAAGAGTAGACTTAAGGATTTGATAAAGAAGTCACCAGTTGAAATCAGAGATTTCATCTCATTTTGTGATTCTTTATATAAAATATCTACTTGCATGTATGCCTTCCTGTAATTCACATTATAATAGGGACTTTGATTATCAGTACCTTTTTTCCCTTGAGAATAGCACTTTTTTCTGAAAAGACAACTTTTTTTATCTCTAAAATGAAAATCACAAAAAAGTCTTAAATCCCCTATAATTAAATTATTTCAGTTTTTATTAACTGTTCCTTCATCTTGTGTATTTTTCAGTGTTTACTAAAATAAATGATTTTATATACTCTAGTTTCCTTGTCTGTATTCTTACTTAAAAAGAGAAAATATGTTAAGAGAAAAAAATATACATGTATTTTAATTACACACTTCCCAATTTTATTTCCCATACAAGTGAAACTTATGAAAGTTCAATATACCATACTTTGAATATCGTAACTCATGTTATTAAAGTACAACCTAGACAGGGATAATGGAAACAGAAATTAATGGTCCTGCCATTTGAAGTAGAGTCTCAAGTCTTTCATTCAACCTATTCCACGCTAGTCCTGAAAATACAATCTTAATGCGTAAAAGCTAGACTTTTCCTATGGCCCTCTTGTCCTTCACTCAGAACATCAGCTTCATTTTATTGTAGATCCTTTATTTCAAACATTCTTAATTTTTATTAAGATGGCATGCCTTAAGATATTTTCCCAAGTGACAGCAAAGATTAAAACGAGACAACTCTAATATAATCATTAATATTTTTCTTTACTCTTCTTTTGTACCTGTTGCTATTGGTCTTAATGGTCACCCTAGTCCGTCCCATTTCATGAAATAATAGTACTATTCTTAAATTCCAACAAGCTAACATATCAAGGTAGGCTGACCACTGTTAAGATTAATATATTGCTTAACTTAAGCAGCATTTTAAGCTATTTTATTAAACTATATTTTATAACATATAATACTTGCAATTAAATATAAATATATGATAGATGCATTTATATATAATATATATGTAAATATATTAAAAATTGTTACTAAGTAAAAAAAAAACTTCACTTATAAATAAATACTTGCTCAGGCATTGCTTGTTGCAGCATTACTTGCTGCAGCACTGTTCACTGAGAAACATAATTCAATCTACATGCATTTTAACCTGATCATTTTATAAAGTCACTCTTTGCATAGTAAAAGCATTTTATGAAAACATAACTTCAACTTGTAATGGGTCTCCCAGTGTGCTTCCCAAGCTTCAGATTGGTTAAGGGGAGTCTGTTAGTCTAGTGAAGACAAGGTTGACCTCTCCTACCAGTGAACCCTATGGCTTGAGGCAACTACCATTCTCTTCGAAGGAACCTGACAGCACTTATTACTAGGCTTGTTCAATAGATTGCACAATGAAAAGAGTTAAATCACTGAGACACTGGGACAGATTATGCCTACCTCATATTGATCTACCCACAACCCTGGTCAGAAATTGTATGCCTTCCAGCAACCCCTTTGTTGGGGTACATCCAAGGATGTTACTGATCAAGCTGCAATGTACTCAGGATGGTCCAACCCATTCCCCACTGGTGCTTATCAGAAGAAAAACTAGGATTAGAATTAGTTTCGATATCCTAAATCTGACATGAAAATGTATTGCAAAATACATTTTTTTCTATTTTTACATAGACTACCACCTCAAAAAAGTGAAACAATGTCCATTTGACTGCGTCTGTTTTTACACTGGTTACCCACAGGTTCTAGAATCATATTGATTGCTGAGAATGCTCTTCTCTTTGCAAAGGGTAAGATAGCATCTAATGGTCAAGTGGGGGCTTGCTTAGTAGCTGTGACATATGCAGCAATACAGGTCTATTTTGTGCCTGTAAGACATACTTGCTAGGGATGACATAATGCCAGCAGAGTGTGGGAATGAGTGGGGGTGCTGACCAACTTCAGCACAAATCAGACCATTCTCGTGCCTTCTTAAGTTTACGATGGGGAGAGTAGTTACTTGTCCTTTTAGACTTTCAAGAATTCCCTCTCTCTCTCTCTCTCTCTCTCTCTCTGTCACACACACACACACACACACACACACACGCACTTACTTTTCTCTTGCCTCACTATGCCCTCACTGGAAAAGGGCTCTTCTACAATGTCATTACAAGTTATTATTCTCCTTGTGTCTGGGAAGCCCAAGACTGAATTTTTTTCTTATTGGCAGGTCCTAACGTTCACTTTTAAGGGGAGAAAGCATGAGCTTCAGGTCCACGCCAAGTGCTTAAATACAGCTTTACGAGCAATGGAGTGCTCAGAGTATTTTAATTCCCACTTAGCTCCTTAATGTATTGTTCAATTGTTCAGTCTCTGGAGTAGAGAAAGGTGAATGAATGGGCTCCCCAGAACTCCCATCACTCATGTGAGCAAATTAGTTTTATATGAGCATGCCAATTATTTAGATTGGAAAAAATACATTTTAGATATTCAGAATATTGAAATATTACCTTACTTAATGAGCTAATATAGTTTGCTAAGTTCCCTAAATTTGTAACTTACTGAGATGTTCTGAAACTATACCTAAAATAGTATGGCATTTTGTATGGCATGGCAATTTTGTTTAGTATGGCAATTGTTTAGAATCAGAATACTGAAAGAGGTTCACTATTAACCAAAAGGCCACAATTCATCATAGAACATCAGTATTGCATTAGAACATAGATGACTTCTAATCTGAATCCCTCCTCTTATAAACGAAGTAATTGAGGTCCAGGTAGGTTAATGAACTTGCATAAGTCACGTAGCTAATGAGGTGAGGTGAGAAACACAGAGCCCGGCTGATAAAGTTGAGCAAACCTAAGCTTAGGCCACGTAATTCTGGGAGCATATGCGTAAAGGATCAAATAGTAAATGTAATTATTTCACTACAGCAGAATCATTCTGACTAAATGGTAGAATAGCAGTTTTCGGGATGAAAATTTAATAACAAACCTTTAAAACACTACAAATATATTTCAGTCAGGAGAGACTGAAGTCATATTTCAAATGGTTTCCTTCACTTGGAAATCTAGCTATGTCTATTTGTGGATTTTAGAGATGTCTGAATCTGACAAAAACAGCAGCTATATCCCAGAAGTACTGGGACTTTAAAAATCTGGATGCTGCATTTTAAGATAACATGAAAGTGTATATTTCATTTCTATACCCCGGTGACATAAGATACTTGAGACAGTTTTGAAACCAGTGTTCAGGCACCTTCAGGTTAATCAAAGCAAAATTCCGAAAGAAAACGGATGAAAAACATAAAGTGGTTCTGTTCCCAGAGATGATTGAGCACACTGAGGTTTTACTATACATACTCTGGAATGGAAGGTGACTTTAGAAAGAAGCAATTTAGCCATGACAATTTCCTATTTTCACTCTGGCTGAAAATGTTAATTGCACATACCAAAGGGGAGGGTGGAAACATAGTTTATAATAACAGAGACATTGAAAATTTAAATATTTAAATTTAAATATTAAGGGAGAAATATATATATATATAAGTATGAGAATTAGCATTCAATAGAAGATGGAGCATTTTTGTCTTATTACTTCATCCTTCATACTTGGTTAGCGTAGTGCCTGCGACAATAAATATGTGTAGAATTTTAAAATATTGGGTATCCTCATTCTTGTGTTTGCAGGATAGCTGTAAGTTTTCAACTCTCTGTATTTCTGGACTATGGATAGCTACTCTCACTTTGGCCAATTCCATCTCCTAGGAGATTGTATCTAATTTCTAGTCCCTCTCATTTCATACCAAATTGGCTTCCTCGATAAGCAACATTATCTGCATTGATAAAGAGTCACACTACTTTCCAGAAATCATAAGGTCACACTCCTGACTAATTCCTTAATTAGATCTTTCTTATATATTGACACATGCCTGAAATTGAACTGGAGCTTTGCATAACTCCTTGGAACCTGGCTGTTGCAGATGCAGGCAGCTCAGGAGAACAGGGGAGTAGATGTAGGGAGACAGAGAGTGGGTGTCACTTCCATCGTCCAGGACTTTCCCTACTAAAACTTGCTTTTTTCTCCATTTCTTATTACTCCATATCTCCAACATCATATCTACGGTTTTATATAGCAACAATGCAATTTGTATTTACCCTCTGAACTTTGACAATTAGTTCCAAATATGCTGCTAATTTAGGGCTAGGAATCATGAATGTGAGACTAGACATTCTGTAGAGACTGTAGGCATTGAATAACCTCAGCCTTATCTCTTACAGCACCAATTATTCATCGTTGCATTAAACTGATGTTAGATTTTACACATACTTAGAGATTTGAACAATTTTAACTCTTGACTCATTATTTGTACCTTATCTTAGAGTGTGTGTATGTGTATGTGTGTATGTGTGTGCGTGTGTGTGTGTGTACAGAATTCTCGTGGTGAATGGGTTTCTAATTGTTTTTTAAAAGTATCCATAGCTATAGCTCAAAAACTGTTTTTTTTTTCAAATATATAGCAAAGGTCTTTGAAAAATGCCATCTCTTTTTTCTAGATAACCAATTACCAAAAATTGACATGAAATAATAACTCCAAGGCCTCCAATAATTTATAACAGAGAGGAGATAAAAATATTGTTCAGAGGGGCACATGGCACATGCAGCAGAATACTGTAATAGGATCCGAGTGATGTAATTCTCGGACGGAACATCCAGGAGAACTTTTCCGGAAAGAGCATATTGTCACAGATTCATAGGGAGTCACAGCAAAAGACGTGGAAACTAGCAGCTACAATATGCTACATGCCAAAGGATGTGCTTTATTTCTTTGCTTACTTTCTATCATGGCCTTTGGGAGAAAAAGTTGAAAAAGTTAATAACATTGCAAGGAAATTCAGTCCACGAGAAGCATCCAGTCTCCATCCTGCTTCACAGCAAGGAACGCGTTTAGACATATCTGAGAACCATTCAGTGTTTCAACCTCAGGCAGAGCTTCTGGACAGCAAACAGAGAAGAGGGCTGGAAGTACAGCAGGAATAGCTATTTTTTCCACTTGTTCGGACATGACCATGTTTATTTTTAAATGCTAACAGACACGACATGACAATATTTCTAGCACCTTAGGCAAGTGCATAATTCACAGTCACAGGTATCAGCCATGAAGTGTAGGTCTCTCTAATGGAGAAAAAACCTCTTGAAGAAGGTCAAAGAGTTTTTTCAAAGCCTCATTCTATTGTAAAGTTACAACAAATATAGAAAGAATGCTAAAGAAAGAAAAGAAACTATTTATATGGTTAAGGTGTAGACACTGCTAATTTCCAGTTTCAACTTAATTACAGGGCCTTGCACATAGTGACGGCTCAATATATATTAAATAAATTATAGAAAAGGTTAATACTGGGAAATATGGAAAGGATATCTAGAATAATTTATGGTGAAACACCAGTGACTCAACAATATTCACTGACTCTGAGACCTGCAAAACTCCTAATATAAGTCATAATTGAAGATCACATCCCCATTTACAAAGCATGAAAAGTTAGAGAATGTAAATATATATATTTTTTAATGTTTACTTATTTTTGAGAGAGAGAGACAGAGTGTGAGCAGGGGAAGGGTAAAGAGAGAGAGAGGGAGACACAGAATCCGAAGCAGGCTCTGGGCTCTGAGCTGTCAGCACAGAGCCTGATATGGGGCTTGAACCCACGAACTGTGAGATCATGACCTGAAGTGAAGCGGGAGGCTTAACCAACTGAGCTGCCCAAGTGCCCCAGAGAATATAAATATTTAAACTAAGTCATAGTATTTTACCTCAGACCACAGGCAGAGAATGTCATAGTTAAAGTGTAAAAGAGTAGAGTAAATGAAATTTGCCTCTTTGTGATGCCGTTCTTTCAGAACAATTTCCTAACGAATGCCTTGTCCTGGACACCACAGAACTTAACTCCTGCTCTTTTTTTTTTTTACCTGAAATTCTAACTTTCATGGATTCTAAATCTGTACTTCAACTTTCTTCAAATCTTTAAAGTATATTCACCCTTTATCTCATTGACTGAGGGCTCCAAAGAGGTCATGTGCTAAATGAATCCCTCATGCACTTCAGAGACAGTGGCTCCCTCAGTGCAATAGGTATATTTTTCCTGATCTTTGATAAATCCTTACTTTTAACCGGACATAAGCAAAAATTTGCTGAATTGTTTATTCTAAATCTTCACTTGCAGTTTGGCATGCGTGCCTGGAAGTGTGGTTCGAGGGAAACCATGAAAAGCAGCAGTGGGGAATCCTAAAGGTTTATTTCAGCAATGGTTCTGGGCGATTTGTTCACCAGTTTACATGCTCGTACCCTGTTACTTACCAAGGATATGCTAGAAAAATTCTAGGCTGCCAAGTCTAGACTGCTGCTGAATGCTTAAGGATCTAGAAGAAGGCATTGAGATTCCCTGAAAGTAAGCATAATTGAGGTCACAAAATCATGTGTGAATAACTGTGGTGGATTTCTAATGACCACATATTCTCTGACGCTCTGCATTGTGACATAGTGGGTGCTCTCTTCTTTTGAAGGTAGGCTGGGTGGGACCGCTTTGATCGGGAGAGTATAACCAAAGTAACACCAGGAAACACTTGGCCCAGCCATTAAGAGGACTGAGGGCTTCTGTTTTGTTCTTTTGGAACTTAAAGCTACCATGTAAAATGTCTGACCACCCTGAAGGAGAAGTCTACATGTAGAGATAGAAGAGAGCAGCTGCAGGCAGTCCCTCTTCTCTCCTCTCCAAGATGCCAGGCATTTACGTGAAACTGACAGGGGCCTTCCAAATCAGTCCATCTGGCAGCTGAATAGCACCAAGTTTACTGCGCCATCGCCATGTAGGTCTGAAGTATCACCCAGCCAAGCCCTTCCAAAATGTCTGACCTACAAAAAACTTGAGCTAATATAACATGGTTATTATTTTCAGACACTCTGTTTTGGGGTTGTGTATCTTGCGGCGATTAATAACCAGAATGACAGAGAAGTTGTGTCATTTTCAGCAGCCCGGGTAACCTGTTCCTTGTACTCAACTGGGAGAACTCTCAACTGCTCGTTCAAAGAAATTGACACAATTCTGTGCAAAGCTGGAGACATGTCTTGACATCAGACTCTGAAGACCTCTCTGAGTGACAAGTGTCTAGTCATGCCCTGTGAACAAACCGTTGCATTAATAGATAAGACTATCATGTGTTTGGTCTTCCAATTGCCTAATGAACAGAGAGAAAGTGGTTGTGGGGGATGGAGTTGAGTAATGTTCATAAATCCTTTGTGAAGTACAAAATACATGCCAAAATTAAGGTACTACTGCTGTCAAAGTTTAATGAATACTTTTCTCTCTGAAACCCTTTGGATTAGAAAACATTTAGTCTGGAACCAGGGGAACTAAGTATAATGGTATTGTTATTTTAAAAAAAGCATTGTTAAGCAAACAATGAAACTTTTCAAATACATCTGAAAGAAAAGGTGTCTTTAAAAATATTTAAGGTATTATTCACATACCATGAAATCCACTCTTTTAAGGTATAGTACTCAGTGGTTTTTAATGTACTTACAAAGTTGTGCATCCATCACCACTAATTCCAGAACATTAAAAAAAATGTTTACTCACTTGTTTTGAGAGTGCAAGCAGGGGAGGGGCAGAGAGAGAGGGGAGAGAGAGTCCTAAGCAGGCTTTGTGCTCACAGTACACGGGACTCAAATTCACAAACCATGAGATCATGACTTGAGCCGAAATCAAGAGTTGGACGTTTAACTGACTGAGCCACCCAGGCACTCCTCGGGACATTTTTGTTACCCAAAAGCAAACCTTGTATCCAGAAGATATTTTGTAGGAAAAATTAAAAAAAAAAGGTTGATGATGATACTCAAAAAAATAATACTTGAGGACAAACACATAGATTCAAACATGTAGGAAACAAATCAAGGGAGTTGTAAGTAGGGAAAAGGGCAGAATGTGGGTACAGAAAAAAATTAAAAGCATAGACCTAGACCGCCTTCATTAAATAGGCCAGCCACTAGGGTTGGCTCTCGGCTTACATTTGCAAACTTGACTGGTAAACAGGGCACCCACACTGATATGAAATGTTCTGTAATGATAAGAGTGTCTCATTGTGTGTAAACTATACAAATAATACGATTCACCCTAGTACTTAACTTTGCTTCTGGGAGTCTGGAATTTTGGTATGTGATAGGCCAGAAGTGCCTACATGACCCAATAAAACTTGGCATCGAGTCTCTAATCAGCTTCTCTGGCAGAAGACACTCATGTACTGTCATAACTTGTTGGAGGAATTTAAGCACAGCTTGTAAAACTCCAATGGGACACATTCTGGGATGCTTGTGCTCAGTTTCAGAAGGAATTTGACCTATGTGCTCTTTCTTTGTATCTTTCACTATATTTTAGCCATAAGTTTGACTAGATGCTATGTCATGTGAGTCCTTCTAAGGAATTATAAAACATGGGAGTAGTCTTAGGAACCACCATGTTAAAGGGGATCAGTCTTTAATTACTCTCAACAACATTTTATAATTCTGCTCTAAGGTCTTTTCATTAACAACCACATCAACTTTAAAAAATTAATAGCTAAAACTGTGACCCAATTTCCAAGCTGTCTATAACTTTGTTGTTAGGGAGACAAACAGTAAAGTGTACGGCAGAATTAGAAAACAGGTTTTGGAAGTGGTCCTGGAAAAGTAAAGAAACATAATTCTTACATACTAAAGAGAAACAAATTCTATGTATGTAGTTGATGGAAAAGTTTGTCTAATCAGGGACATGGAATCAACACAGGAAGAACAAATGTTATAAGTACATATTGAACAATAAGTTGATTTAAAAAATTCCTGGGATTACGAAGAGTTTATTTTTTTAATCCATACATACACCAAGGTACGTTAATGGGTCTTATGAAGATCTTTTTCTTAAATATTCCATTATGGAAATTAAAAATGAGTAGATTAAATATCACTAGATTTCTTTATGAAAGAACATATTGTATGACAACACGTTATTTATTTGTAAAGAGTCATCAGGAGAGAGCTTAAGGAAAAGATACAATAGAAAGATATAATAGGAATTGCCTTTGCTTGAAGTTGAACAGAAAATAGTTTTCTTATTGAAGGTAGATGGTCATACAATTGAAAAGGAATCTTGAGTAACGGATCTTTTCCTTTTACTTTTTTGTGAAAAGAAGCAGAAATACAACAAAAGGAAAAAAAAACCTTAAAATAAAACTATAAATATAAGGAATAACGGCAAGAGAGATTTTATCAACAAGACCTTATGCAGCAAGAGAAACTTTTATCAGTAATGGATAACCGAAGTATTATGAATAATGAAGTGGTCATCTGTAATCTAGCAAACACTATACATTATTCTAAAAAGGTACATAATTCATAAGAGCTAGAAGAAGAAGCTATTGTTAGCCTAGTACAACTTAAGTCTCTGTGTCTGAGGAGGGCAAAACAACATAAAGCCTATTTGTAATTTCAAAGTGTGATTATGGGTTTAATAAATACTAACTGTGTCTGTTTGCAAATGGTATATCAATAAGGGGTTAATATCTAAAGTAGATAAAGAACTTAAACAGGTCAATACCCAAAAACAAATAATCTGATTAAAAACTAGCAGAGGACCTGAACAGACATTTTTCCAAAGAGGACCTACAGATAGATAGCCAACAGGTATCTGAAAAGATGCTCAACATCACTCACTATCAGGGAAATGAAAACCCAAGTCACAATGAGATGTCACCTCATACCTGTTGGAATGGCTAAAATCAAGAAGACAAAAAACAAGCGTTGGCAAGGATGTGGAAAGAAGGGAACTCTTGTGTACCATTGGTGGGAATGTAAATGGGTGCAGCCACTATGGAAAACAGTATAGAGGTTCCTCAAAAAAGTTAAAAATGCAAATACTATATGATCCAGTAATTTGACTACTGGGTATTTACCTAAAGAAAACAAAAGAACTAGTTTGAAAGATATATGCGCTCATATATTTATTATAGCACTATTTACAATAGCCAAGATAAAGAGGCAACCTAAGTACCCAGCCACAGATGAATGGATAAAGAAGATGTGTGTGTGTATACATATATATTAAGTTATATTGTGTTATATTGTATTATGTATTAGAATATTATGCAGCCATAAAAAAGAATAAGATCTTGTCATTTGCAATAACATGGATGGACCTAGAAAGTATTATACTAAGTGAAATAAGTCAAACAGAGAAAGATAACTACCATATGATTTCACTTATATGTGGAATCCAAAAAAACAAAACAAATGAATAAACAAACAAAAAAGCAGAATCAGACCCATAAATACAGAGAACAAACTGATGTTTTCCAGAGGAAAATGGGCAAAATGAGTGAAGGGGAGTGGGAGATACAGCCTCCAGTTATGGAATGAATAAGTCACAGGAATGCAAGAAACAGCATAGGGAATATAGTCAATGATATTGTAATAGTGTCACAGATGGTAGGTACACTTGTGAGCATAGCATAACGTTTGGAGACACGGAATCATCATCTTGTACACCTGAAACTAATGTAACATTGTATGCCAACTGTACTCATATAAAAAATTAAAAATAAATACATAAAAAGTCCATTTCTCTAAATCTTACTCATAATTGAATCTTTTTGTTTATTAATATTCCATACTGATTGGTTATCTCATTTTCACTGTTTCTATAATAAAGTTCATTATAACTTAAAAAACCATGCTGTATGCTCGAGCTCTTAACGCCACCACTTGAAATCACATATATCACCTACATTCATCTTTTACTGTCAAAACAAGTCTCATGCCCTTATGTATATTCTAAGCAGGGAAATTCTACTGCATCTAGAAGAGAAAGAACCAGAATGTTTTTGAAAAGCCCTAACGATTATTACAAATCATTTTGAGAGTCACTTAAAGATGTTTTCAGTTTGACCTATAGAAGGGACTGCATAGGTGGCTTTCTGCTATTAAAAGAATACAAAGAGACCCAAAGAACACACTATGGTTAACTCTGAGTATGCCCATGATCTTATTTTGATAAAAAAATAAATAACAAATCATCCATCTATTAAAAACCCTACTAATCTATGACCTAGTCATTATGAGAAATGATAAGAATTCAATGGTAAAAAAAAAAGGCACAATAGCTTGCTCTTATGTCTTTAACATAAGCCTAGGACTCTTCATATTAACTGTGAATACATTACTGCCTTCAAAAGTATGGACACATATTACCTTTATAAAAATGTTTCTAAAATGTGTGTTATTAGCTCGTGGCACATAAGGACACACTTATATTTATAAGAATGTTATAAATATTACTATAAGATTATATACCAGGTTGTCAAGGAATAATATAATCACAGAAAATACTTAACCCTGAGATGTGCCCTATTATTTATTGCCAGTGAATCATGTATGGGTCTCTTCTTATGAATAGATTATGATTACACATCTTAGATTCACTCATGATCGAAGCAGTACTTGGGAAATGTTAACCAACCACTGAATGCCTTGTAATACCCTGACTCTGGGACGTGTCTAAATGGCTTGTGTGGATAAATGGACATGGCTTGGAGAGATTATGTGTCAAGTAAATTTTCATGAGAAAGGTGTTTTTAGACTTTCCTCCTCACCCCCCTGAACAAAATTTCAAAAGTGAAATCCAGAGGCTTTACCCCTTAACTAATCTGGGACTGCCTATAATCTCCAGGTCACATACCAGCACTGAAACCACATACACTCTTCATTACACTGAACTGATGGGTATTTTATGTTCATCCCAGAAAGCACTCAGACACTGCTCTTTAGAATATTCCTAAGTAAAGTTTTAAGGTTATCCTATAACATCTAGCAATTAAGATGAGTACAAAAAAATTTCTCCCACCATTTCTGTACTACAGGACACCAACCCTAATAAGATACATTCATAAGTCTCTCGCACGACTAAAGGTAAAGGAGAAGATATTATGATTTATCTATTGTTTAAACTTCATTTGGGGTCCTTGGTTTTATGCAATGCTTAATTTGATCAGCCTTCTGTAGGTGGGCAGGGGAAGCGGCTAGATACCACAAGTTCTAAGAACTTCAAGTCTTCTCCATCTTTCTTTACATCATGAAAACAGTGCTCTGGAAGCATAAAGAAGAGGCTTGATATAATCTTGTGTTTGTTTGTGTGAAATGGAATGACAAAATGTTTAATTTAGACATTAAAGAAATGCCACAGCAGAAGTAACTTTCACCATTTCTGATTTTTTTTTCATGTAATGGATATTCAATTACCGTAACCCATATGGCTTTTCTCTACCCTCTATAAACTCTTCCCCAAAAAAACTATGAAAGAAAATTAAACTATTTGCTGAGCTGACAGATGGAGCCTTGAAGCCAATGAAATATGCATTATGTTTATTTTGTTATTTGTTGTCCCAGGCTGGTGAAACTTGGAATTCACTAGAAGCATGTACTAATGGCATGAGGGTCTATAGAGGGGAATGAGACTAATGGTCATCCGAGTCTATAGAGGGGAAGAGTATAGAGCAGAATGTTGGGGAGCTCTGTGGTGGTCTCATCCTGATTGTGTTCTAAACAGTGGAACTTTCTTTTGGGAAAGACTTTCTTCATTTTTTATGGTCCTGGTGGGGTTGTTTCCTTAGGTTATAAGAACGGTCACCTGAAAATTCTCGTGCCCCCGACGGCTGTTATTCTAATTGGTCCACTGCCAACTAACCCACATATGCTCAATTACATTGTCCTCTAAAGTTAGTAATCTGCTTTCTAGGACTAAGATACTCTTTTCCCTCAGAGGCAACTTGCTGGAATGGTAAGAACCTGAAACCGCCAATTGTCATGGTCCCTGCCATGCATACGGAAACTATACAAAATTAATCCAAGTGGGGATAGGAAAGAAGATTTTTGGTGCATTAAGACCCTTGTTCCAGTAGCTGAGTCTCTTTTACGTGTACTGAGCTATTCCCACATCCTCCCCGGCTTCATGAATCAGAATATTTCCTTTTTACATAAATTTGTTGCATTGGGTTCCTGCCAATGATGAAAGTTCAGGATTTTAGGACTAAACAAAGGTAGACGTGTCTATAAAAGATAATGCCATATACTTCACAGAGTTTTATAATTTAATGAAGCCATGATGACTGACCACAGCAAAGGAGTACCTCCCAGGATACTCTTTGTATTTGCTGTAAAAAAACAGCACTGGAAAAGGGTAAAGTAATGCAACAGAAAACGCATAACCTCACAAAGCCCAGGAAGGGAGGGGAGGACAGGAGTGAGCATCACTGTAGAGGGTATAAAAGAAATCATGAAAGAATATTATAATAACTTAAGAATTAGATACATCAACCAAAATTTCTAAGTAGCATGGAGAGCATTTGAGTTATAAATCTGTCATACTTTAGGCTATTGTGTTTTCTCCATAAAGATCTACTATCAAATAATTATTTTTTCTTAAAATAAAACTTTCTTTCTGAAAGACTAAGGCCAGTATTTTGGCAAGAAATTAGATTTTTTTATTACTTTTTTTTTTTTTTTTGCAGGAGCCGGAGCCAACTGATTTTGCCTTTGTGCCATAAATTCTTCTAGGCTTAGGGATACATAATGAACATAGCTCTACTAAAATGAAACCGAGTTTTCACATTTTAAAGTGAATACACCGAATAAATAGAGATAACCTCAGTGCTGACATTTTCCCACGAGATCTTAATAATGTACATACTTTAAATATTAAAATATTATAATTTGAGCATATTAACAATTGCAGGGGTGATCTGATGTTCTTTAAAAAACTTAAACCTCAAATTTTCTTTTTTTTTAAATGTTTATTTATTTTTGAGAAAGAAAGAGAGAGAGAGAGAGACAGCATGAGCAGGGGAGGGACAGAAAGAGAGGGAGACACAAAATCTGAGGCAGGGTCCAGGCTCCAAGCTGTCAGCACAGATCTCCACATGGGGCTCAAACTCGTGAACCACAAGATCATGACCTGAGCCAAAGTCGGATGCTCACCCAACTAAGCCACCCAAGCGCCCCATCAAAATTTCTTTTTTTTTAACTTTATTTATGTATTTTGAGTGAGAGAGAGAGAGGGGGAGAGAGAGAATGACCCAGGGAGGGGGGCAGAGAGAGATGGACAGAGACGGACAGTGTGGAGCCTGCTGTAGGACTCAATCCCACGAACTATGAGATGATGACCTGGCCAAAACCAAGAGGCGGTTGCTTAACTGACGGAGCCACCTAGGAGCCCCCAAATTTCTGAATTCCAATTATTTTCATCTGAAAAAAACACAATAATAAAAGTGTTTTTGTTTTGTTTTGTTTTGTTTTGTTTTAACTACATAGAGTTCACATCTGCTCCAAACCTTCGGAACCATCTCTCTACATTGTGGCAGTTCCCATATTATACGTCTACTTTTCCAACAGAAAGAAACAAAACAAAACAAAACAAAACAAAACAACTACATTTCCCAGATTCCCTTGCATCTAGGGTATAGTTAGCTAAGTTTCACCAATGTCACCTGACTCTCTGCAAATGACAATGTGAGAGGGACAAACAGGAGGTAATAGCCGTGCAGGGGTTCCATCTCCAGGCAAACAGAGTGGCAGAGGTTACCTGCCTTTTCTGGAGAAGCTCCATGTGCCCACGGAGTGATCAGGCCTAAGCAGCCGCCAGAATGTTGATGGCCGTGTGGAGGGGGGAGCGCTGTTACTGACGATTTTTTACTGAGTCCAAGCCTAGATTCCCCAGCGCTGCAGGGGGCATGAGATATCAGACATCATGACATAAACCACTTTTTGCTTAAATTTTGCACAAGCGAATTCAATTGTTTCAATTAAGGATTAATAAGTAGGTGTAAAGTTTAAAACAACAAAGGAAAGAAACGATACATATGAAAACGGTCAGGAAAACTTTAGGCACAATATGAACAAAAGATGGTGCAATTTCTGTCGTGATTATTATATGCCCTTAAATAATTCTGATCTGTGACCCTAGTATACTTTTGGTTTTTATGTTTCTTAAAAACAATGAAGCAAATATGCATTTATTTTATAAAAATTCCCATTATGCTAGTTTTTTCAAGCTATTTTGCCCTACCATCTCCTTTTTTATAATGGATATCACTGGGTATAGGAACAGAACAAAAATCCCAAAGATTTTAAGTGTCATCTCTGAAATTGTTCAAGAGAATGAGGAACAAGGAATGCCACGAGCGAACAACGCTTCCTCACTATAAAAGTGAGGGCAAGAGTGACTCTGACAAGTTCGTGCATCTTAAATTCAGCACCGCTCTAAGCTCCTTCCCAAGAGGATGCCTAAAGAGCACTAGACAATGGAGATATCTGGTAATAGGGTGCATTGATACAGAAACATTACATGCATGTAGATGAGAACAGTCAACTCCCAGAGGAATCAGCAAGGGAGCAGAATTGTCACCCCTTATAAAAGGAAAACACACACACACCCAAGAGCAGCAACAGCAGTAGTGGCCATGGTATGGTTACAAGTAACAGATCAGGTAACATAACACAAACATAATAATTGGATTAAAAAAAATTCGATAGCGTACCTTAGACGTGCTTTAAGAAAATTACAACGATGAGGGACTATATGAGTTTTACAATGGAAAATATTTCCAGAAGTGTTCTTTGTTCACATGTAAGATAACATTAACTTGCCTGTCAATTTTCAAACTCACTAAACACAAGATTTTGCACCAATTGCCCTGCCCTGCTCCCTTCCCCCACCACCCCCCTTGCTTGCATCATAGTGCAAGCATCTTCTCTATTGCGAAGCTAGCTACTGTCTGCTTTTCTTTGCCTGTTTCTAGCTCTGGTTTCTGCTTTCAGAGGACGAACTACCACATGCTTTCCATTTGCAATGAGAAAGCTCATTGAGATTACTTTGGATCTCTGAAGTTAAAGTGCCATCTTGTGCTAAAAGAAAGCATCTCAATACAGACTTTATTTAACGTTAGCAAGATACGTGATCGTGTTCATATAAGAGATATATCAAATGTATACAGCACTCCCAATATTAAATTGCTTAAACATGAACACATTAATAAAACTAGATATCCGGCTTCATTTCATTTTGTTAGCAACATCGTGTTAAGCTTCATTGGGGTAGGTTAAATCATGCCTTCCGCATGCGCACTGCGGCGTTCTGCCTGTTGTTATTGCAGTCCTAGCAGCATGAAATGGATGCTGTGGACCTCATTCTTTCACCCAACAATAAAGGTTGTTTAAGACTTAAGTAATAGTTCTTTAGTTCTTGCAGGACCAAGGGCAAACCCCAGTCTCTCTAATAAACTTGTACCGCCTGTACCAATCATGCCACTTGGAACTGATCCATTCTATTTCAAGAATTTAAATGGCAGCAATGCTCAGAACGTACCCAGGAGGGAAGGCCAACGCCAGTACAGACTCTGCTGCCAGGGCATAGTCAGCAATTGTAAGGAATCCCGAACAGCAGCCAAAATGGTTTCCTGCATTTAGCCTGACAGCTTTCAAAAGCTGCCTCATGGGACTGGCAAGAGGTTTCATCACACTTGTCATGCGAACACTGCCGTGATCCTGACAGCGCCGAGAATCGTTATTGACTTGGAACTATAATTCCTTAAATTAATAACGCGTAGGTGGAAAATTAAAATAAAATAAAGAATCAAAGAATGCAGACCATATTTTTAAAGCGTAGTAATATAAACCATGAAACAAAACAGTCAACCATCTTGAATGAAAAAACATCTCTCTCAAAAAAAAAGAAAAAGAAAAAGAAAAAGAAAAAAACACCCATCTCTCTCATATAACCTCAACTATGATGAAAGAAAAGCAGTTACTAAATAGAGACACTAGTCTGAAGGGAATGTGAACTCAAGTGGTATTCCAGGAGAACCTGATGTGGGGATCAGTGGATCTGATGATTCATAGATAACTAAGAATGAATTAACATCCAAATATGTGTCTAAAATACACCCAAGTGCTCAATAAACTATTTTCCTCTTGATTAAGATCATACAAAGGATGGACATGTATAAAATTATTCCATTCAAAAATATACTGTCTCGGTCTTTTTTTTTTTCTATCCAACTTTTGTAATGCTAACATTCTTAAACTGTTTGAAATATCATTTCTTTCCTTTATAACACAGTCTTTGGAGAGATCATAAAAAGGAACCATCTAATAGAGGAACAATATATTCTTGAGAGCATTTTTGTTATTATTGGTGCATCAAGAAATAAACAATATTTGTTGAGTTTCTAAATAGCCTGACCTTACACCTAATCCTGCTCTTTCTATTGGAAGTTGTCAGAGGACCTGGTAAGACTCATGAGGATTATAACTAGTGTTAATATCTTCAAAAACACGGTAATGAAATATCCAATTTTACTCCTTTGTTTAAAGATGAAGCAGGTAGCTTTTTTATATAATTAATTCTTTTAAATGTGTACTATTATATGTCTACCACTTGACTGATTGTTTAAAAAATTTGTTACACAAGAGCTGAGGTTCAGAATGGTAAAGCAAATCTTCCAAAATCAAGAGCTAATGTAGGCTGTATATGGCATGTAGCTTTCTTTTTAATTTTTACATCTGCTAAAACCATACTTTCAACTCAACTTTCAATACTCATGACAAACAAAATGCATGTGTTGTTTATTTAATGATCAAAAACTATTACTTCAATTCCAAACATCATTTGAATATATGTATGTTTAACCTACCTGTGTAGTTTATGTGTACTTTAACTTACAGACTGTAAATGCTCATGGTGGATTTTTTTTGTTCCATTTCCTACTAATGATTAAATATATGGAATGCTGTATTGGTTTGTCCTGCTAAATATTTCAGGATCTGAAACTATGAATTAAATTTATTGGCATCAACTGCCCCTGTCACATCCACTGAGCCTATCAGTATTACTATATCCCATTACAAAATGGCTTTCCATTGAGTTTGGCTTTTTCTCTCACATAGTTGAATGTCTACAACAAACACTGTCTCTAGAGTGACAATGTTAGTGAGACAGTACTGGTAACATTCTCACTTCACACAAGACATGCCCCTTACCCAACTCCACTTTCCTCTCTGTTTCCACCATCTTTCTCTTTCTCTCCTTTTAGTGGGTGAGGTTGTGAGAGTGGGTATATAGGCGCTTCGTCACACAACTGCAGGACCTGTAGACAACCAGTCTTGAAAGAACATGACAAAAAACATTAATGGTTTATATGCTGAAGCACAAGCACTGTTGTCTGATCTTCCAGTGACATTCCACATGCTGCAGGCTACAAATATCTGCAGAGGATGCAACAGTGTGAGGGTCATATCAACTTAGGATCACTATTTGACAAGAGGTCCTTTAAATCCATGACAGTCTGGTGGCAGCTCAATATTTCTTCTTAAAAAACAAAACAAAACAAAACTATTAGAATGTTTATTTATTTCTGAGAGAGAAAGGAGGGCGGAGGGGTAGAAAGAGAGAAGGAGACAGAGAATCCAAATCAGGCCTGGTGCTGCCAGTGCAAAGCCCGACGCAGGGCTTGAACCCATAAACCATGAGATCATGACCTGAGTCAAAGTTGGACGCTCAACCAACTGAGACACCCAGGCTCAATATTTCAATGGATGAAAATCATGTCCCTTTATGACCATCTACCACTCTCCCTTTTCCTTGTCCCTATTCTTTGGCTTCATCAGTTGCTTCTGAGGACAGGACAGAACATTCAAGTCTGTAGAGCTACTAAAGACTTTGATCATATAACGGATCATTTTTTTTTCATAGCCAGGTTTCCCTTTTAGAAAAGTGAGAAAGAGTGCTCTCTCACTCTTCTTTTCCCTCTCTATACAAAACACACACACACACACACACACACACACACACACACACACACTCTCATCCAAACACACGTTTTCAAATATATTTCTGATGCAATTTGTACAAGGTGGTGAAGAAAACACATGCTTCAATTTAATTCATTTCTATTCAAAAGGACTGACAATACAACATACTGAAAGTCTGACTATGCCCAGGTCATAAAATAAAGAAACAGAAAATGAAAGCCATTTCCAACATGTCCCTGCTTATATGCTATTATTGATTGGCTTTGAATCCCTCTTTACTCTGACCCCAACTACTGCAAGCAAAAAAGTATCTGCCCTACTGAAGCTTCTAACACAAAAAGATGAAAACACATAGCCATGCACTTGAAAAATGAGAGAAAAGATGTGCCTGTCTCAAGTTGCCTGTCTTGCCTCTGGATACGATTCTATCAAGGCAAGTGGCAGCGTCTCCTGACAATGTCACCCACATCTGCCCTCTTCCTTGTGTCATTCCAATTGGCAAAACAAAAACCTGAAGCTGTAAAGTGAATTTAAAGAAAAAAAAAAGATCCTGGCACAGAAAGCCTTGCATGTTGTGCAGAAGTGTGACTTGTGTTTTGTTTCCCTCAATAGTCTCAAGCTCTTCTCTGCCCTAGAAGGACTGGGATGGTGTCCCATTCCCAGAATGCAAGGCCTGGAAGCATCCTTCGTGTATTCATTCACCTCTCCTTCCATGGCCGCTGTTTGGATGTCAACTGGGTGCCAAATGCAGGGCTAGATACTCAGCATAGAAAGGCAAGAAGCAGGATCTCTGCCTCCACATTACTCATAATCCGACAGGAGACCCAGAGCAGAAAAAGCCAGGGCAGGGGAAGGGAAACTGAAAGGGGTGGTCTCCTAGGAGTTACGTGAGCTGTCATAGGAAAAAGTAAGCATTATCCCATTGGAAAGGGGGCCAGTGCCAGGCCAACAAAGGCAGAATATGCCTTATGCTCTAAGGTCCAGAGGTCAGAAAGAGTGGGGTATGTATGTGTGGGCATAAAGAAGGAATTTGGAGCTGGTTCAGACTTTCCAACATCCAGCTTCTCAGGATCGCATACTTTGTTCTATTTTGTTTTGTTTGTTTGTTGTTGTTGTTGTTGTTGTTGTTTTGTTTGCCATGTTTCCTCAATATATAATGTAATACTCTTTATATAGTAGGGGCCTCATAATGAATTTTAGTTTACCTTACAGCTTTAGTTTACAAACTGCAGGAAGTTTGGCACTGTGAGAATGATTTCACTTTACTCTTTTCTGCAGCCTTAAGATCACAGGTCTCATCTTCACTATCTTCTCCATGAAGCTATATTATACACCATCTGATGAAGGGTGCAGGGTGCATAGAGGCTTATAAAATTGTCATAACCTGATTTATAGCTAGTTAAACACCAAGAATAAATTCCCTTCACAATAGCTCTTTACATTAAACCCACCAGAAGTAACTGAGAAGAACTTCTGCCTAATACTTATAAACATCCAGCCTTGGTAGATTTGTAGATAAACATTTAAAACCATTTCTAACGCAGTTTATCTGATGCATTTCTGCAGGCAAAAACTCTCCACCCAAAGATCTACTTCGGTTACAGCGATTTGAAGAAGGGTTTTAAAGCTAGGTCCAATAACTATTAGAGAAAGTATACCTTGCAAGTTTTTCCTTTTGAAATGAAAACATGTCTTTGAATTTTTAATAAGGTGTCAAAACTGATAAAAATGATTGACAGATTCATGTGTTTTGCTTTGACCGTCTGTCTAATGGCCTTCCTGTAAAGTCCGACCCTATTGTCTATAATTCGAGGAGAAAGAAATCAATGTTTTTCTTAAAAAAAAAATAGGTCTCCTAATTTAAGTCTATTTTACTGCTATTATTTGAATTGAAACATGATCACTAACTTCTCCTTTCTTACTGTACACTTAGTCTTCCTCCAAAGTTGTATAGGGAAGTCACCTTCAATTCATATATTGTTTCTCTGACAGCCTTATTACTCTTTCTACTTCTTGCTCTGAAAGACATATCTATATCTATTTGTATATGTGTACATATGTATTTATATGTTATATACATAAATTCTCTAAGTATGTATGTATATAGTTCATATACATATATATAAATTCTTCTTAGTCTTCATATTTTTCCCAAGACAGAATCAATTTTGATGAAGTTCACTCTTAATGGTGAATATAAAAACGTGTCTAGTTTTTATATAAATAATATATATAATATATAATATATAATATAATATAATATAATATAATATAATATAATATAATATAATATATATAATATATAAAAAATCACAAATAATTAAATTATTATTTGCCAAAATCTCCCTACAAATAAAAAATGAATACAGTGACCTTTCTGCTCACATTTGCAACCATTTTCTTCATGTTTTATGTCAAATGTGCAGATTTCTTAGCCTAGATTATTTTAAAATCCAAATTTCAGTATCAATCCCATGACACATCACCTGCTGCACACAGAATGATTAACATGATCAAAGTTACTGAACAAAGTGAAAATAAAAAATCAAACCTACTTTATTTTTTTCCCGATAGTGTTTAGCTTTTATTTTTAACCAGGTATTTATGGCACTTTGCTTTTGTAATAGTTGATTGTTCTCATGTCTTCTTTACTGGAGTATCCATCCATTGAAGCTTCGCTGTATTCCTCACACATTTCCATATCTCCAACATTTAGCAAATTTTCTATATACAGAAGGTATTCACATTATTTCTGTGTGAAATAGCTAAAATTATATAAGCAAGACAATATATGGAGGTATTATGAAGGGACCTCTTAAAATCATTCCTGTTGTAGAGAGGTTAGTCTTGGTCATATGATTTAGAATATCTAAAAAGATTTGAATTTAAAGTACCTGTCATCTACTAACACCTACATAAAATAGCTAATTTTAAGAGCACAATCAGTGGCAATTTTTCTACCCTCATGATGCACTACCATTGTACTTTCTTTACCAATTATTTTACTCTAATCTTGTTGGCTTGTTAAGTCAACCTCTTTGCAAAGGAAATCAAATCAAGGCTAATTTAGATATGTACACTATCAAGTAATTAAAATGATTTGGAATAATCAGAATCTAGATGTTATGTTCACTTTACATCAAGTATTAAACATAATCATCCTAGCCCTTTCTTTGCGAAGGTAACAACAGTCATCTTGTTATAAGATTTCTAAAAAGTATATCCTGAAGAAAAAAAAATATGAATGACTTGTAATACTGTAATTACTTATGTAGTCCACTCTTTTATAGTTTCCCAACATGTTAAATAAACTTCTTCTTGGGCAAAATACTAGTGTGAAACTGATGATTGACCCAACTTTTGGTATCTCTAAGGCTTCATGCCATATAGTAAACGTCAAATTTTCACAATCTTACTCTTGGTCTTGTTAGATATATATTCCGCAATATGTTATTCTAAGTGTACCTTAACATCCCCGAAGCACCCCATAAAAGGTGCCTGCCAATAATTGATGTGGAGGGTTATACAGGAGGGTGGGGGACTTTCTACAGCGTCAGGAAGCAGCTGAGGTGATCTGGATCAGGGCAGGTGCCTGGAACAATGGGCTAGAGCAGAGTCACCTTTGGTTTTAACTTAAGGCTACTGTGAGCTCATTCATCATACTGAGACACCTACCCACCTGCATCTCAACAGCCACATATGCCCAGAGATTTGGCTGTGAAAAATGACGAGTAATCTCTAGGTAGATGCTAAGGAAAGATAAATAACTTTGAAAGATGTCTTTCTAGAAAAGAGTGTCTGTAGTAATGTAGGAAAATGACTGTTTTCAGAAAAGTAACTTTAGGTAAAACAACATAAATATTACTATTCTTACTTGAGATAGAACACACTAAAAAACCAGAAACCGAAAGAAAAATAATCAGATTAAATGAAGATGTGGACATAGAATTCCATTTCTGGATGACCTAGCTACCTTCAAAAGCATATTTGCTATGAGGTTTACATAAAAAAGAAAACACAAGATTTTTTAAAGCAGTGATTGCCAAATACTAGTATACATTCAAATCAGCTGAGGCATTTTTAAAAGACAAGCTCTTGAGTCTCTTTTCCCATAATTCTCATTTCTGATTTACTGATCAAGAACTTTTCGAGGAGAAATTTTATCTTTCTTCTCCAATTAAAACCATTCCATGTTAAAAGGTGTTTTAGGTAAAGTAATGTGGTAATGGGTTTGTCTTTGAACTTATATCTATACTTTGAAAACAAGTGGGCAACTTTGGACTCAGAAACGTTTTCCCCAGAAAATAGGTGAAATCATTTATTTTGACAAGTACTGTTTTAATGGAGATATAACACGGAGTAACGTTAGGAAACCTCATGCCTTATGTGAAATTAAAAGCTACTTATTGTCATTATTAGAATTATCATCTTGTAGAAATTTCTTCAACAAAAACAAAAATAAACAGATTGAAAGAAGCTATAGACACAGACACATAGATAGCCACACATACATAGACACACACATAAAGAAAGGCATACCGAGCTGCAGAAACATATTCTTATGTAAACTTAGATAAAATCAACGGTCATTTGTGGTCAAAAAAAAGCATTAAAAAAGCAAAACTTAATTTGTTACACTTCAGGCATTATTTCTGCTATTATAAATTGTAGGAATTATGGGACTGATTTTTGTAGGACAGCTATATATCTAGCAGAGATATATCATCCATTTTGAAGTATAATATTAATAACAAAACCATAGCTAAGAGACATAGTTCTATGAGAAACAGGTTGTTTGGGTTTCATTTTCATTAATTTTCATATTTCCTTGTGGAGGCCATGGTTGACCTTTTCTCCTCAAGAAAAATACGACAAATCAACTAGAAAATAAAAAAAAAAAAATCTTCGTCAGGGGCCAAAGGGGAGAAATCAGTGTACTTGGCTCACTCCTCCATAACTCACAGAGTAGGAGATGTTTGTTACATATGAAAAAAAATTTAAATTCCCTGATTGATTTCTTCTATGTAAAATAGATCCATGTAAAGTAAATGAGCTATACCAATGAAACAAAGAAAATCAAAAGCAATTAAACACAATAGCTTAAAATATCTGTGTGAGGGTGTGTGTGTTTCTTGGCATTAAAACTCTTTGATTATGCAATGGCTTAGTTTTAAGGAAAGTAGCTGAAAGAGCAGTAAAGAGGAACTCAACTGCATACTTTTTAAAAGTTATTTCTTTCTTATTTATAGGCAATATTATGAAATATGATATGTCAAGATTGATGTTACTATTTACTGAATGAATAAAAGATAAACCAATAAAAAAAAGAACCAATATTAGAAATCTCTAAAAACATTGTTTTAAAAATCATCACTCTTGGATACATCTATTACTTGGTAAGCTTTGAATTGCTCAGTAAGATTAATTCTCAAAGCTTCCCTGAAGTCAATTGGTTTTCTAAAACTTGTTTTCACACTCAAATATTTAATATTCTAGACCTACCAAAAACAAAACAAACAAACAAAAACTTTGTGAGAATGTTTGCCTTTCAATATAAATGGATTTTGAAAAAGGATATATATTCAATTATTGATCCAAACTCTCTAAGTTCCTTTAAGTTTCTCAACTGTATTTGAAATTTCAACATGATTTCTAATACCACTGATGAGTACTTAGGGAAAAACTCATTCTAATCTTTATTTCCTAAAGTGGTTCCTTAAATTTATTTTTCAAATAATAGCTATATCATTTCTTTTATGAGAACAATTATCTCAGATTTGTTTCTTCCCATCTTCTTTCTAATCCTGGCAGGGACACCCTACAATATATCTCTTTGAAGGGGAATGACTGACAGGCATTGTCAGCAAACAGTCTGATGACTAAGAGATGTGTTTGTCTTCTAATAGATTCAATATGGAATAAAAGAGAGACAAAGCAGCAATGTGTGCAGCTTGGGGAAGCCTTTGGCAACCCCACTTTGAAAGATGTGAGATTTCTGAATATTCTGATGGAGGCGCAGATAGTTACAGCCTGCACTGTTGTCTTCTTAACATATTCAGTCAACATGCCTGATGGCATGCTATTATCTAGAAAACAGTGATACATATCATAATGAGGCCCAGATCCACCGGATTTTTATACTTCCAAAAGAAGCTGTGGTTGAGTGTTATGAAATGACATAAAAGTCTATCTTAAAGGTCTGTTATCTCTTATTTCCTCTGCAACTTTGAGACTGTGCTGTGAGCATCTTCTCAGCAGCACAGAACTCAAGCCCGCTGTGAGTCTTTACACCCTCAGCAAGACTCCCTCCCTCTTCTTCCTACCTTCATTTAGTTCCCCTAAGAAAACACTGTGTGCTGTGTATTCATTTTCTGCAGCCCTTGGATCCTGAGTGTAGCTGAACGGAAACCGACCAATTCTGTAACAAGCAACCTCTTCAATTAGTCACACTGTCACCTGTGATAATACAAATTCTTCTTTGTGATTCTAATCATCAGTTGTCATTCATATAATGCCAGGTGCTTGGCAAAGCACTCTATGGAATTTTTCATCCATCTGTCCAGTCTTAGAAATGACCTTCCATTACTTTCCTTTGTACACATGTTATCTTTAAATAGGGCATTTGCATAACAAAAGAATTCCTCTGACTACACTAGGAAGTTGCACAGTGGGAGAGGTGACTGTAGGTACTATATTCTTTGTAATCCAAATGATATTGATGGCTGTTGCCATTCAGCCTCCGGCCACCGACACTTCAGTGTATTTATTTAAGGGCAGCAAATGCTAATTGTTAACAAAAATAAAGCTCTCTTTTATCAACTATGGATTTATTAACGGCAGAAAGAAATCTATTCTACAAATAGGTATTTGTATTCCAAATGCTTAAAGGAGTAACTAATGAGGCCATTTATTGTCCAAATTTGACTAATTATTATGCTGAGAAACTGCCTAGCAGCTATCATGTGCCTTGAAATCAAGCATTTTCAGTAAGTGCATCAAAGGAGTTGGAACCAAACTAACAGCAAGAACTTCAGAAATCTGTCTATTCATATAGATCCCAACTTGCATGGTATTATACAGAAAACTAGCTACAGGCACTTTAAAATAAATGATCCAGGGGCAAATGTAAAGAAATAAAGAAGAGCCTCCCAAGGAGAAGCATTCTAACTAGATTGACCATATGATTAATCCTCCAAACTGGAATACTGTTGAGTACTGTTGGATGGATCATGAACTTCTGAACTTACTGTTCCTTATGGCGCAGTAACTTGGCACTTACTGTATGTTCAGTAAGTGTTTACTGACAAGTTACTAAAATATAGCAGTGAAATGCAAGGTTAAAAATGGCCGTAAAAAGGAGCAGAGTCAACAGAGTCAACCTTTAATTCTAAGGTGTTGAAAATCCAGTCACCATTCATTTCTACTTGTCTACTTCCTTCCTCACCTCTGTCCTTCTTATGCTAGCTACAGAGGAATAGGAACAATGGATGTCTGTTAAGTAAAAGTGTCCATAGGACTGTAATGAAGACACCAGCAATGGAAATTGTGGTGCCATAAATCATACATTCTTAAGGAAGTGTGTGTTAAAGTTTTATCTCAGTTTCAGAGGAAAATCACTTCAATTCCATACAGTCAACATAATAACAGGTTTGGTAAATTCACCATAAAGAGATTAACTTTCAAATAAGATAAAAACAGAGAGGGAGATAAACCATGACTCTAAATACAGAGAACAAACAGGGTTGCTGGAGGGGAGGTGGGGGATGGACTAAACAGGTTATGGGCATTAAGGAGGGCATTTGTTGGGATGAGCACTGGGTGTTATATGTAAGTGATGAATCACTAAATTCTACTGAAATCATTGTTACACCATATGTTAACTGACTGGGATTTAAATAAAATTTTAAAAATAAAATAAAAGGATCAGGAAAAAAGAATGAATATAAGCTAAAATAAACAAAAACCGAGTCTTTTGTCAATCTTTGTAGCCTTTTAAATGTCAGCTAATGAGGTTTGGTTTATAAAATGTTATAACTGTGTGTATATATATAAATATAAATATAAATATATATATATATATATATATATATATATATATATATATATTATCAAATACATTCAAAGGCTTAAGAAAAGACTTTGCAAAAATAAACTATTGCCACTGTAGAGGTCCATAACAAGTCTTCCCAAAATGTGCCACTTTGACATGTAGACTATTTTGAGTGGAAGCCAATCAAGAGCCTGAAATCTCAAGAGAAATTCTTACCCTTCCCTTAACTCCCTAGAAGAATCTTGAGTGGCTGTCTTTCCCAGAATACAGGTTATTACCAGAGACAAATTTTATCTGAGTGACCCATCTGTATGGTCGGGTAAATATCTCACTACTAAAAATCTGCTCTTTTTCTTATTGAAGAAATTGCCCATGAATTGCCCTCCTCACCATCAAAGGCCCAGACCCCTATCCCAATCCTTAGCCCAGAATGGCATATATACTTCATTTTATCTTTGTGTCTTTGAATCTCTTAAGTATGTGGAGTTCTCATATGTACAAAATTAAATTTGATTTTCTCCTGTTAATCTGTCTCTTGTTAATTTTAATTCTTAGAGCCACAAGAAGGAACTCTGAAGGACATAGGAAGATTTTTTTCCTCCCCAGCACCACCATGTAACTGAAAATTCAAGAAATGCAAGGACTCAAAAGTCATTACATGAATCTACAAGGGAAACAAATTGAGGTCAGAGTTAATCTGACTCTGAGAATTATCATAAAGATTAACAGACTTCAACTGCATATCAAAAGCCGAATTATGCAATTGTTTTTGCAGCTTCATGGCATTGCTAATTTTGGTCTTTGCAAACAAAATGGAGCCAAACTTTTTACCGCTAAAATTATAATAAGTCTAAATCTTTGAGTTACTTCGTCCATTTACTGAGATTTGAAGAATTCACAGACTACTGTGCACACTTTAACATTATTGGATTCCTTTACTTTTTCAGCTCCTAAAACATCCTTTCGAAGGGTTATCAAATTTGTGCCCCCCCCCCCCAAGTGAAAATCTCAAAGATTACTGGAGAATACTGTTTGCTTGTCCATTATGAAACTAAATTCTGGAACCAAAGACACAGGGGAAAAAAAATCACTACATACAAGTAGTTAAAAAGGGGTGGGAGTAAGGAGAAAAAAGCAGTATACTAAACAAAGGAAAACCCCCTTGTGGAATGTTGCAGTATTATACAGATGACTTAATATTCAGGATAACTTTTATTTTCACTACAAGCAGCTAAATATAAATGTATAAATGAGGAGTTAAAATGTTGTGAAGGCTTTTTATCTTAGGTTTAAGAATGGGTTAAGATTTCCAGCTAGGGAAATTGTGTTGTGTTATATCCCTGGGTCATGGTAAGAAGTATGGGATGAATTTTCTCATTGAACTTCTGTCCTGCTCTAAGCTGAAAAAAGAAATGAACACATCAGTGAACAGGGGGTAGAAGGAGTGGTTATGGTAGCATGATAAATGCAGAAAAACACTTTTTCTTCCAGTGCATTGCAAATATTGTTCAGCAGTTTATGTGCACAAAAATAAAATGTGACCCCTCATAAAACAGCCAAGGTCAGTAAGTATTGGTCATGCAAGTTAAGGTTCCCTCAGGCTTTTCAATCTTTCACAAGGTTTTTCCCTTCTCCCTAAGAAGAATAAGAGGTTTGTAGAATACATTTGAATCTCATTCAACTTTCTAGCCTCTGTTACATGCATTTCTACCAAAACTGTTATTAAAGGAACTTTTAAAATGCTCCAGATTATTTGGAAAACTAAGGACACCTGGTGGTAAACAACAAACTTCTATGTTACAAATTTTATGTTTCAAGTTCTCATGTTGCAACTAAGTAATTTTTTGGTGCAACCTATATGGACTGACCTCAGTTCTACATAATTTTTAAATCTCTCCTTAGAGTAAAAAGGGACTCCACAAATGTAAACTGCATGAGGCAGATACACACATTTGAAGGTCCCCCTTTTGCTTGAAATGTGAATTTATCAAAAAATGACTTAAATTTTACATATTTAAATTAAGCAGTTGTTAAGCTTGGTTATTTATTATTATGTGAGATATTAATTTACTATCAGGTCACTGTGCTTGACAAGATAATATAACTAATAGCTTAAAACTACAAGTTCTTTAGGGGAAGGACTTTCTTTCTCTCTCTCTCTCTCTCTCTCTCACACACACACACACACACACACACACACACGTGTGTGCACACACATACACTGTTACTTGCCTAGAACAACCTGGCACACAGAAGTTCTCCAATAAATATTTTTCAATGAATGAAAGAAAAAGTCAATGAATGAATGACTCAGGCATCTATACTACCCATAGATTCAAAATTAACCATATGATTTAGTCACAAGAGAAAAAGATTTCTTTTCAGAATATGAAGAACCCAGAACTCTGAATGGGTGTCCAATCCAAAATTTTACATTTGGTTTATAATATTCCTAAGGATATAAGCTAATTTATTTACTGTTTATTTAATTTCTTCATTATTTATTAAATTTATTAAAATATGAGTAGAAGAGAATGAGAAATAATCCACTGAGGACTGAGAAATACTCACTGTGGTCCTTGCCTGTGTTTGTCCACTGTAGCTGTTAGCTTACCTCCCCTGCCCCACCAGCACATGATGTTAGCCTCAAATTCTCCTCTCTTGCCCTTGATAAAACCCAAACAATGGTTGCTAGTCTGCAAAAACAATTCCTTCCTCTCCTATCATCCCTGGCCATCTAGTCTCAAAACTGGCCAAGGAGAGTCAGCCATGCTTCTCCAAGTTAGTCCTCTGGCTCCTTTGGGGCTTTCTCATGCCTCGCATTTTCAAAAACAGATTTATGTGCCTTCAGGTGCCTTAGATAAGAAGACTCTGGTGTTCATTTTTCTAAAAGTATCTACACTAGTGCTTACAGCCAGTCTAGAGACCCATGATATTCACTGGCAAACATATTTCTTTACTGACAAAGGAGAAGTTGTGCCCTCTGGACTCTGCTTGGTTCATTTCACCGTCTACAGTACGAAGCAGATTACCAGGCTCTGTGCTAATTCTACTAATGAAGCCAAGACCACTGGAGTCCCAGGACGTTTTCCCAGATCACGGAGAACATGAGTGACCTCACCCTTTGTGGCCTCAGCATCTAGGGACAAGGCTACTGCCACATACTAACCATCAGAGAGTAGTTCTGAGATTAATTCTTTATTAGTCATTTGCCCAGTTACTAAATCTATCAGGTCATGTTTATGGTCCAAAATACAAAGGTCCCTGTTTGTCTTTTCCTGAAACTGTCTTTGACACTCAATCTGTACTTTCTTCTCCCTAATCCACTCTCATTTCTTCTAAACCTTTTGCCATGCTCCCTAAAGCATTGCTTTCATTGTAGGAGAAATGAAAAACAAACATACCAACAAAAATTAATTAAAAAACAAAAAACAAAAAACACAAACTAGCTTGACCACTTTACTGAGAATCCCCTTCCACCTTCCTGACTGACATAAGTAGATTCTGGTCCTTACATGGGGCCACTGATTTTTGCAGAGCTTCCCAAAGTGGAGGCTTTGCATTTCACATGACTCAAGTTTCAGAGAAAAGGTAGCATCCTACTTTTCCTGAGCATTTCTGCCAGACTCTTTCCATAGAGGGCTCACATTAATCTTCCTCCAAGGACACTGAGGACAGTCTGAACTCCACCTTGTTACTGCTACTACTGACCTCCTGATTATGCCTTCCCTTTCAGAGAAAAGATTTTAGCCCTGGCTCATGATGTTCCTTTCTGCCATAGCTCTACTATTCAGAGATGATCCAAACAGTAGTCTTAGCTTCTTAAATTTCTCATTTTCTGTTCCTATCACTTCCCCTATTCCCTTTTAGCCACCTAGTCTCATGACCTCACTAAAGCACTTTGGCTAACTCTAAACTGCTTCTTCACTGAAATGTAAATAATAATAACAAATACCACTTTCCAAAAACTCTTTTCTGACCCCCTTTGGGTCTCTCTTATAATCACCCAAAAGACTTGCTCTTCAGCCTCAAAGGGACCCCAGATTTTATTTTCTCCATATCCTCTCAGTCTCTCAGACCCTTCCTGCCTCCACTCTAGCTTCATCAGTTTCATGGTATGTTATTTCAATCCATTTCTTTTTAATGTCAATAAAAATTGCATCTCTCTGACACAGCTAACCCAGCAAAGTCCAGTTCTGAATCATTTCATCACTCAGTATCTTTGTACCTATGCTTTATATCTATTCAGCAATTATAAGAGAAAAAACAAAACAAAACAGTGCTACAGATTAATGTCTTATAAAGTCACAGACAAGCTTAACCAAATCCTTTAAACCAAGATACAGAAATACTGGGTACACAAAAACAAGACTTTCCAAGGGATAGTAATAAAAACATTTAAATAAACAAAACTACTTGTATTAAGGGAACCATTTTCCATGCCTTCAACCTCCAAATGGATTCTGTTCTAAATAATACGTCAGAGAGTTCCAAACAAGTATTGATAAAATAAAATATAAAACAGCAGCAACGATAGCAGCATATCAATAACTAATTCTAGGAATTAAAAAATAATCATAATGGTATATAACTCCTAGGTGACAATAACATGTAGATTTAAAAAGTGGCAAAAGTTATTAAATTCTTCCAGTTCTTTTTTATGGTTTGAGTGGAAAATAAAGTAATAAATTTGAACCTTTTTGTTGTGAAGTTTTCATGTCAGAAATTTAAGAGTAACCACTTAAAGTACAGAATATATAATTTCCACAAGCAAAATATAAAGTAAAATTTGATAAAACTTGATCCATATGAGAAAAAGAAAAGAAACATCCAACAAATGCACATTAAAAGGTAATAAAAAAAATGTTAGAAATAAATCCAAGTATATCAGTATATGTATCAATAAGGATAAATATTTTAAATATACGATAGTGAGGGTAGTGACAAACACTACAAATGATATGACATCCTTTATGTAATTGTAAGCACTCCCTAAACAAAATACATATATATTATAAATAGTATGAAAAATTTGCACAAGAAGCATATATATCATATGCTGAGTAGGTGAAGGAAAGGGAAGAGATGGGCTGTGAAGGAGGGTAGACTTTTATTTGTATCTGTAGGTTCTTTTCTTAAAATATATCAAACAAACATGGGAGTGTGCCAGTATCAGTAAAATCTTCAGAAGAATAAATTTATAAGTGATATATTATTTTATTATTTCTTTATGAAATCTTAACATATTTTAACATTTTATTATAAAACTAAAACATAAAACTAAAAACAAAATACAAGTTAAAAACAAAACTAAAAAAATCATGAGTTTTTTCAACTAATTAATAAATCAATAAAAATTAATGTATTGAACCAAAGTTCAATAATAATGTATAGAAATGTATGATGAAATTCTAAGAAAAATATCAGTACATGAAATTGATTCTACATAATTTTTCACTAAATATGCATCCTTGGAGATCATCACTGAATCTAAATATTTGATAATAACAATAGTCTTTTATGGACTCAAGTGTATATAGCATTTCATATTTCAAATGAAATTTATGATCGAGATTTGACTTCCTTAGATAATAGCCATTTGTAATCATTTATTTAATTTATAAGCATTGTTATGTAATTTGTCATTCCATCTGTTTGCTTTTATTTTGGGACATTGCAAAATAATAACCAAAATAAATTCCTGTTATCTAATCTCTCAGATTTCAAGTTTAATTTATGTGGCCTAAGTGGGGTTGATATGGAAAAATGTCATCATTTAATATGATGCTCTACTTACCTTTAACAACTCCATAAAAAATAATAGTAAAATAGCTGGAAAGCCAACTTGCAACATATTTCAGGTGATATAGTCTGAAGTGTTAGCCTCCTGAGCACAGAACAGGGAAGGAAAGGCAGAGAAAATGTTATCTGAGGGCCAACAGACAAGGCCATGGTAATAATATAGAATGTATGTTTAATAGTGTTAAGCATATATTGAGTTCAACAAAAGTTAGTTAAATTTTTCTTCTATTTTTTATAAATGCAGACTATTTTTATAAGTATATAAAACCCTTATAATGATTTGACAAATGTATTATCTAGGTAAACTTAAGCTCGTAGTCTTTTAAATCTTTATGATAACATACATTGTATTAACAGTATCTAAATTAATATCCATTATTTCCTTATTTTTTTCTCCTTCATTTAATCCGTTTTAAAAGCTAATAGTTGCCTTTTATTTCTTTAAATGTTTATTTTGAGAGAGAGAGAGAGAGAGAGGGAGAGAGGGAGAGAGAGAGAGAGAGAGAGAGAGAGAGAGAGAGAGATTGTGAGTGGGGGAGGGGCAGAGAGAGAGGAGAGGGAGAATCCCAAACAGGCTCCAGTCTCTCAGTGTGAAGCCAGAAGCGGGGCTCAATCCCAGGAACCATGAAATCATGACCTGAGCGGAAATCAACTCAGACGCCTGACTGAGCCACTCAGGCGCCCCAATAGTTGCCTTTTAAAATCATGCATTTAATACTATCGTTTAAAAAGGGATATTGAGATGGTGAGAACAATTTGACAAGTTTGATGTGAGACAAGAACAAGATTCTGGACAGAATTTGGCTTTCATGTCCCAGCTCAGTCTCTCCAACATTCTTACATTGTGAATACAGGTCTACCACTTTGTCCATTTAGAAAGAAGTATAACCTCTTTTAGCCAGTATCAGTTTTCCCCTATTAATCTGTCATATGGATTTATGTCTCTGTCAGTTCAAACCAATGACAGATGAGAAGAGAGCATGAGAAGCAGGGTTAAAGGGACAGAGTAAAAAAAACAAAAAACAAAAAAGAAAACCTTAAAATTAAATTGTAATATATTGGTATTAAAACAAAATATTGTACTCATATTTGCTTACTAATTGTGTTCAATTCCACCTCCCCCATAACTGCACCCCAAAGTGGGCTATGTGCACAAATAGAAAATAGAGTCCTAAGTTTTTAAATATTATTCAAGGTTCCTTTTTTTTCAGGAAAGAAAAAAAGTTTTGTTAAATGAAACAGAAGTAAAGCAATAGGACATTTTGATCCATTCAGGCCATAATGTTGAATTTATTTAAAATATAATTTCAACTAGGATAGTTTCGTTGTGAAATAACTGATGTAACTTCCAAAAAATGGTGAAGTGTTAAAAAAAAAAAAAAGGCTTATGCCAAAGAAATCACAATAAAATGACTGGAACTATTTGTTGCAGCCATAGGTTACACTGACATTTTTCTCGGTCCAAAATCTGCCAGGCAATCAAGTTCCTTTCCTTGGGACATTTCATTCTTAAGTTTTTTTTCCCCTAAATGTTGATAGGCCATGGAGAACTCTGATTCTCATAGATAAGAGATCCAGATTTTTTTTACACATAGCTATCCACTTGTCATAGTAATACAATTTTTATATTTTTCCAATGAATCATTCATTTATCATTTTTTTTAAATTTTTTTTTCAACATTTATTTATTTTTGGGACAGAGAGAGACAGAGCATGAACAGGGGAGGGGCAGAGAGAGAGGGAGACACAGAATCCGAAACAGGCTCCAGGCTCTGAGCCATCAGCCCAGAGCCTGACGCGGGCTCGAACTCACGGACCGCGAGATCATGACCTGGCTGAAGTCGGACGCTTAACCGACTGTGCCACCCAGGCGCCCCTCATTCATTTATCATTAACATACACGTAATCACCAAATACAATGTCTATTTTTATGTACCTTATTCCACTTCTTATTCTTACTTTAGTGTTATACTTTTGAAAAATACTTTAGAGCTCATCTAGTATCTACATCAGCACTGTCCAATAGAAACATAATTTCAGCCACATCTATAACTTTACATTTTCTCATAGCTTTATTTTTAAAAAGGTGAAATAAGCTAGTGGCATTAATTGTATTTATGTTTTTATTTAACTCAATATGCCTAAAACTTTTTCACATGCTATCAATTACATTTAAACATGTAATCAGGAATGCCTGGGTGGCTCAGTCCTCTTAAGTGTCTGACTCTTGGTTCCATTTCGGGTCATGATCTCAGTGTTGGTGAGTTCGAGCCCTGAGTCAGGCTCTGTGCCGCTGGTGCAGAGCCTGCTGGGGATTCTCTCTCTCTCTCCTCTCTCTGCCCCTCCCCTGCTCTCTCTGTCTCTCTCAATCTCAAACTAAAATAACTTTTTAAAAAAATATAAAAAATAAACATGTAATCAAATATAAAAATGATTAATGAGATTAATATGTTGTTTTTTTCATACTAAATATTTGAGGTCTAGCATGTAATTTACACAGAGCACATCTCAATTCAGATATGCAACAGTTCAGTTGTTCCACAACCATATGTGGCTACTGGCTACTTTGTTGGACAGTACAGGCATAGACAAGTAAATGCAGAAGAAAATACAGTAAATGTATTGAAAGAAGATCATCTTTATAAGAGTCATACAACAGTAGCCTTTAAGAACTTTTCAGGGTCAGAGTGGCATGAATTCAAGATATATTTGGGGAAATAACTTTGGATGGAGTAAAACATACAACCTTACTAACCAACAACCAAGCATCTAATTAAGCTACTTTTTAAAAAAAATTTTTTTAATGTTTATTTATTTTTGAGACAGAGGGAGACAGAGCGTGAGTGGGGGAGGGACATAGAGAGAGGGAGACACAGAATCTGAAACAGGCTCTGGGTTCTGAACTGTCAGCACAGAGCCCGATGTGGGGCTTGAACCCATGAACTGTGAGATCATGACCTGAGCCAAAGTCGGGCGCTTAACTGACTGAGCCACCCAGGCACCCTTAATTAAGCTAGTTCTACTCATTGTTCTCGAAAGCTTAAGTTAACTTCTCTTGAATAAGGCCCAAAGGCATGTAACAAATTTCACAGTTGTCTCATTTAGTTACTACCTAGAAAGTTTGTCAGTATTATTTAATAAAAATATGAATTGCAATTCTATATTCACTGGGGTATTCACTTTGAAATTAATTTTACTCATCATAGATTTTACTCAACATCAATGGCATCTTTAGCAGTCTGATTTGATTAATTTTTTTTTTTCTAAGTAACTTCCTGCAGGTCTACTCTGTCAGTCCTTCCTCCCTCCCTCCCCACAAACTAATTCAATCTCCACAAGGTTAATCCTTTTAAAACAGAGACAGATTGGGATATTCTTCTGTTCTAAACCCTCCAAAGAAATCTTGCTCAATTACAGTCAAATCCAAAATCTTCACAGTGACCTGAAAGATCCACAGAACTGACCTATTCTTTAACCTTATCTTCTGCCACTCCCTTGACCTCTTTTCAACTCTATCCAGACACAGTGGCATTATCACTGTTTCTCAGACAGGGCACTTAACAATTTCTTCTGCTTAAATGTGTTTCCATGGATGTGCACAGGACTCTGCTCTCAGCTCTTTAAGTCTTTTCCTGAGTATCCTCTTGTCAATAGCTTCTAATCTGATTACATCTCCATCACCACTCATCCCTGTTCTTTATTTTACTTTGCTTTATACACATCCTTATTTTAAATAGCCTGTTTTTTAAGTTTATTTATTTTGAGAGAGAGAGAGAGAGAGAGAGAGTGCAAGCACAAGCAGGGGAGGGTCAGAGAGAAAGGGAGACAGAGAGAGAATCCCAAGCAGGCTCTGTACTGTCAGTGTGGCCTGACATGGGGCTTGAACCCATGAACCATGAGATCATGACCTGAACCCAAATAAGGAGTCAGAGGCTTAAATGACTGAGCCTCCCAGGTGCCCCTCAAATAGTCTGTTTTTATATTACATTCTTTGTTTGTTTATGTTTCTTCTCCTCTAGAATATAAACTTCAGGAGGGTAGGGGTTATATTCTGTTTGATTTGCTACTCTATCCTCAGCACCTAAAACAGTCCTACAACACAATACATAAAATAAATATTTGTCAAATTGATAAATTTAAATTTTTGACTAATAGGTACATTTAAAATAGCATGATAGAACATGTATACCCCGAATATCATATATTTTTTGTTTATCTGACTATATTTATTTTGATGGTCTAAAAACATAAGAATGTATTTATATAGTATTTATAGCAAATATTCCAAGAAGCCAAAGCTAAATTAATTAATTAATTTAACATGATTTTACTGTAGATATGCAGCTTCTCAATCCTTTTTGCACTTCATTGGGAGGTGACAGTGACAGGATTTGAAAAAAAAAATGAGATAAACACATTGTGTCTGTTCATAGGTATAATGGAAAATTAAAAAACTGAAAAAAATATTAGAAATAAATTTAAACTAGTTTTAGAGATTTCTGGGACTAAATTTTATGCTTTCTTCCACATTACTATAAAGCAAGTGTGAAGTAAAAGAAACTTCAACCTTATTTTATTTTCTTTTTTATGTTTCAAATTTTTATTTAAATTCTAGTTAGTTAACACATAGTGCACTATTAGTTTCAGGAGTAGAATTTAGAGTGATTCACGGTAAATTCAACCTTATTTTAAACTGCTGGAAATTATCCAAGCCTGTTTTCCTTCTTTTTTTAACAAGCAATTGTTCATATTTTTGACAATTAATAAACCACAATGATTACACTGTCTTTCCAAGAGCCTTTGAAATTTTAGAGAAATATGAATTTCTACTGCCTAAGTTTTAAGAATCATTACTCTGTAGCTGTCTCAACGGATAATGTAATAGAGCATATAGTTTTGTGTATTGAAAAAAAATAACAAAAAGTTTTATGAAATAATACTATTTACAAATTAAAAGCAGTATTCACAGAAGGACTGAATTTAAAATATCCATAACTAACAATCCGAGGAGTTAAATGTATTTTAGATGTGGTTTTTGGCTTTTATTTCGAGCTGCCTAATGATGAATATAACATCAATTAAAAATGAGCTACAATTTTTTGAGAATTTACTATATGCTAATCACAATGCTAATGATGTACATTTCAAAATTTCTGAGAACTTGCTCCTTCTGTAATAGTCTGCATTTAATTAAAGAGAACACCACACATGAAGTTGCTTAGCCCCAAGGGTATTAGCCATCTCTAGTAAGAGGGAAAATGGCCATCAAAAGATACAAGGTTCATGGGGCACCTGGGTGGCTCAGTGGGTTAAGCATCTGATTTCGGCTCAGGTCATGATCTCCTGGTTTGTGAGTTGGTACCCCGCATCAGGCTCAGAACCTGGAGCCTGCTTCTGCTTCTGTGTCTCCCTCTCTCTCTGTCCCTCCCCCACTCACAGTCTGTCTCTCACTCTCTCTCAAAAATAAACATTAAAAAAAAAAAAAGATATAAGGTCCTAATTACCCTGTTAGCTTATAAAGAAGAAGAATCTTCCACAGTTCTATTAAGAATCTTGGGGCGCCTGGGTGGCGCAGTCGGTTAAGCGTCCGACTTCAGCCAGGTCACGATCTCGCAGTCCGTGAGTTCGAGCCCCGCGTCAGGCTCTGGGCTGATGGCTCGGAGCCTGGAGCCTGTTTCCGATGCTGTGTCTCCCTCTCTCTCTGCCCCTCCCCCATTCATGCTCTGTCTCTCTCTGTCCCAAAAATAAATAAACATTGAAAAAAAAAATTAAAAAAAAAATAAAAAAATAAAAAAAAAAAGAATCTTGATATGGGGAGATTATACTGGATTATCCAGGTGGGTCCTAAATCCAATCATAGCATCTTCATAAGAGGCTGAGGGACATTAGATATACACAATGGAGAAGGCAATACAGATAAGTCGTCAAAGATTGAAGTGATTTAGCCATAAGCAAAGGAATTTTACCAGAAGCTAGAAGAAGCAAGACAGGGAATCTGTCCTAGTGTCTCTGGAGGAAATGTGGCTCTTGATTTCATCTCAAGCAAATTTCTGTTGAACTTCTGGCCTCAGGAATGAGGGAACAAATTTCTGTTACTTTAAGTCAACCAATTTGTGGTAATTTGTACCAGTAGCCTTAGGGAATTAATACAGATTTTGGTAGGGGGATACGGGGTGCTGCTGTAACAAATACCTAAAAATGTGGAGTGGCTTTGTAATTGGTTTGTGGGCAAAGACTTGGGAAAAAAATTGAGGTAGAGGATAGAAAAAGCCGAATTGCCTTGACCAGAATATAAACTGCAGAAGTATGAGGGTGAAAGGCAACTCTGATGAAGGCTAAGAAGAAAATGAGAAATATGTTATTAGAAATTGTGATTTACTGGCAGAAAATTTGGCTGAATGTGTCCTCTACCTGTATGAAAAGCAGGACTTCTAAGCAAGGAATTCGGGTTCTTGGCCAATGACATTTCAAAGTGTTGAAGGAGTGACCTTGTTTCTTCTAGCAAAACATACAGGGAAAGAGAAATTGAGGAAAGAATTGTTGAGAAAAAGGGAACCAGGACTTAATGAATTGGGAAATTCTAAGCCTGTTCAGATACCAAAAGATGCTAAAATTAGGAGACCAAGTGTTGGGAAATTGTGCTCTGGACAGAAGGCCAAGTGTATGACTAGAAAATTTTTGCTGAAGATACTAGGTTTGTTACCCATGGATTCACTCAATTATCTCAGTACAAGCCAGGATTGGAAGTGGAATTATCCAGAAAAGATCTGTGGAGGACTCTCTTGCTAATGTTCTAAATCCCATGAGATAAATAGAAGACCCAATAGGTTGTTGAGAACGTTGTGTCTGCACAAACACTCTTGGAATGAAAGAGACAGATATAGGACAAAATAAAGGAAAACTGCCAGAGTTCCAAAACTCTTTAAGTAGGAAACATAGTCATAAAACTATTCATCTGAAAACATGTACTACCTTTCAAGAAAAGGTAATGATACATTGAGAGCACAGCCATGGTCCCAAAGAATGGAGTTATAGGCCCAGAGGCAGATACCAAATTTAGGAAACAGATGAGCCATGGGCCCGGAGGTCAGAACCTAAAGCCACATCGAATTATATCTAAGTCATACACCAGGATAGGATTTTACCTGTTGGATTTCAAAATTATTTGAGACTGCTGATTTATTTCCTCCTTATATTTTATCCCATTTGGAATAGAATTGTCTATACCTGTTATCCTAAGGCAGCTGATAAAAGAAATTTTCAACTTTTAACATTTGTGGGCTCTGTTCCCAGGCTCCCAGGGAAGCTATACTTTACCATTTACCAAGGTCAAAACGACTCCACAAAACCTCCAAAGCATAGACTCTCATTTCTGCCCTGAGCACACATTGTTATGTCTGCTTTGTCTAAAAACAAAACAAAACAAAACAAAACAAAACAAAACAAAACAAAACGGGAGCTTCCCAGACATAAAGATAAGAAAAAACAGAAAAACCTCCCTGGTTTCCAAACGGTTAAGATTATACAGACTTGCACATATTAAAATCATAAGAACATCTACAACTTTCTGGAATGTCCTTCATCGTGATGATTTGTAACTCTTCATGTAAAAATACATATATAGCCCTATACCAAATGTTCCTTGCCTGGAGCACACTCTTCTTTGTGAAGATTATGTATCTTGGGCAGCTATCCTAACTTAGGCTTTAATAAAACTCTTTTCTTCCCTCATTAAAATTTCCAGAAAAAACAAAAAAAAAGGTTCATTTTGTGTCAACACAGCTCTACATTGTATTTGGGGACCAGTTAGCTGGATTTCTAGTTCTACAGGTCCAAAGATGGGGATGGAATTGTTCCCAGGATGAAACATGCAGAATCTTAATTATGCTGATATAGATTATTTAAATGATGAGGTTTGACAATTTTGAGCTGATGATATTTAGATACATGCTGTAATAGGTTGATACTTTTGAAGACACTGGGATGGAATAAATGTATTTTGCATGTGGGATGGATATGAATCTTTGGAGGCCAGAGGGAAGACTGTGGTAAATTGAAATGTCCCCCCAAAGATATCTGTGTCTGAATCTCTAATTCCACATTCCTATGCCTGGGAAATATTACCTTCTATGGAAAAAACAAAGTCAAAAAAGGACTTTGAAGATGTGATTCAGTTAAGGATCTTGAGTTATGAATTATCTAGCTGAGCCCTAGATCCAATAAAAGCATACCTGTAAAGGGAAGCAGAGGGAGACTTGAAACATTGAGGAGGAAAAGGCAACATGACCATGTAGGCAGAGATGGAGTAATAAGGCCACAAGGCAAGGAATGTTAGCAGCCACCAGAAACCAGAAGAGACAACAAATTCTCTCCTAGAGCACCTGGATAGAACATTAATAGCAATTAAATAAAAAATACCAAATAAAAAATTAATACTAAAAATACCCCTCTATGTGTCAAAAGTTGCAAGGCATAGCTAAAATTCTACTTTTGGGAAACTTTATAGCCTTTAATACATTTATCAAGGATAAGCAAGATTAGAAACTAAAAAAAAAAAAATCTGGCTTTCAACAGATTTACAGGTACAGTGCAACAGAGAAAAATCAAAGAAAGAAGCTCACAAATTATAAATGTAAGAAGAGGCTCTCTGCTCCTCTCTGTTCGACAGGCAACCACATCTGTGCCAGATGCCAGTGCCAGCTGCATCCCTCAGACACAATGGTGATGGTCGGAGTAAACAGATTTGGCAGTACTGGGTGCCTGGTCACCAGGGCTGTGTTTAACTCTGACAAAATGGTTATTGTCATTGACCCCTTCATTGACTTCAACTACACAGTCTATAAGTTCCTGTATGATTCCAACCAGTGCAAATTCAATAGCACAGTCAAGGCGGAAAATGGAAAACTTGTCTTCTATGGAAAGCCCATCTCCATCTTTTAAGACTGAGATCTCATCAATATCAAATGGGTTGGTGCTGGTACTGACTATGTTAAGGAGTCCAGTGGGGTCTTGACCACCATGGAGAAGTCTGGGGCTCACTTGAAGGGTAGGACCAAGAAGGTCATAATCTCTGTCCCTTCTGCTGATGCACCCAGGTTTGTGATAGGCGTGAACCATGAGAAGTATGACAACTCCCTCAACATTATCAGCAATGCTTCCTGTGCCACCAACAGCTTGGTCCCTCTTGCCCAGGTCATCCACAACAACTTTGGCATCATGGAGGGACCCATGACCATAGTCCATGCCATCACCGCCACCCAGAAGAGCGTGGACAGGCCCTCTGAGACGCTGTGCCATGTTGGCTGAAGGGCTGTCTAGAACACTATCCCTGCTTCTACTGGCCCTACTAAGGCTGAAGGCAAGTTTATCCCTGTGCTGAATGGGAGGCTCATCAGCATGGCCTTCCATGTCCCCACCCTCAACATCTGACCTGCCACCTGGAGAAAGCTGCCAAAGACAATGACATAAAAAAGGTGATGAAGCAGGCATTGGAGGATGCCCCCTCAAGAGCATCCTGGGCTACAGTGAGGACCAAGCTGCGTCCTGCGACTTTAACAGTGACACTCTTCCATCTTCAATGCCGGTTCCGGCATTGGTCTCATTGACCCCTTGGTCAAGCTCATTTTCTGGTATGACAATGAATTTGGCTACAGCAACTGGGTGGTGGGCCTAATGGTCCACATTGCCTCCAAAGATTAAGAGCCTTCTGGACCATCAGTCCCAGCGACAGCAAGAAGAAGAGAGAGGCCCTCAGCTGCTGGGGAGCCCTTGCCTCAACTCATCTCCCAACACACTAAGAATCTCCCAACCTCTCTATACAGTTTCCATCTGAGACCATCAATTAAAAAAAAAAAAAATTAAGAGATGTTAGTAAAAGAGCAGAAACAACACATACTTGTGATAGGGATAATTTTTTTAAAAAACTTAAAAACTAGTTATTTGAAAAGGTAATCAAACATCTAGAGCACTGACAGCAAAAAGAAAGGGCAAGTGTAAATAAATGTATTCTGAAATGAAAATGAGAAATATGTACAGATAAAAATAAGATGTAAAACTACTAAAAGTATAAAAATATGTTAAGAGTACGAATTTCTGCTTTTAGCTATGAGGGAGTAAGAAGTATCAGACTCAATGTCCCACTGTGACCAGAGAAAAATCCGGACAAAATTAAATATAAATATATATATATAGTGTTGCAAGCACTAGAAAACAGACATGCAAGACTATGAAAATAGGAAGGTGGAAAGTAAATGAGGTGACCCATACTATCACTCTGACTTTCAGCAATTTCTAGACTGCTAGTGCAGGGTTGGTTAACACAGAGAGAGTGTGAACTCAGTGATATTAATGGATTCAAGAGGTGGAGACCGGAGTTCTGGGGCCTGCAGAGGACAGAAGTTGTGGAGTTTGAGAGAAGGAGGGAGCTGTCAAGAAAGAGTGTCTGACATCTGCCAGAAGCCTCCTTGAGATTTTACTGAATATGAGGCCACATGCTTACAAGGTGTAAAAACTCTGTGAAGCCAGGCAAAGGATAGTTATGGTGATCTCAGCTCAGTAATATCCAAGGTTCCAACAGGTTGACAGACTTCTGAGTTCTTACCAGCCAGAATTAAGGATCCTTAGCAATCACCTGAGACATTCATTAGAGAGCCATAAGAAGTGACACCTTGGTAATGTGAATTATCTCTGGAGTGAAAAGGTTATGCAAGTTGACCTTAATACATCTTTAAAATATTCCCTCGAGGGATCAAACCGATTCCATAACTTGGCCATTTGACAAAATAAAAGCAAACAATCTATTAGAAAGGACAACAAAATTCCAATATTCAACAACGTACTGACCACCATAACTACAGTTGAAGAGCACAGGCTCCCCTGTTAGTAACCGATGGAACAAGCAAGTATTAAATTTGTAAGGATATAGGCGACTTGAATAACAACTATCAACCTCCTTGGCCTAATTGACATTTATAGAACACTCTACCTAACAATGGGAGAATACACATGAAATATTCAACAAAATAGAGTATATGCTGGGCCGTAGACAAGCCTAATAAAATTTTTAAAGTTTACATCATACAGACTATGTTCTCTGAACATACTGGAATTAAATTAAAAATCAAAAAGTAAAGTAAAAAATACCTGGAAATACTCCATACAATTGCGTTTTCCACAACAATTATTTTAAAATAATCCACAAGTCAACAAAATCAAAACCAGATATTATGTATATAGTAAATGGTATTTTGATAGTGTTGTATGATGACAGGTTGTGGCTACATTTGTGGCAAACACAATATAATATATGGAGTTGTACAATCACCTGACTGTTGTACACTTGAAACTAAGTAACATTGTGTGTCAACTATATTTTAATCGAAAAAAAATGTTTGGTAGAATTCACCAGTGGGAGCAGGGGGAGTTGAAAAGAAAGAGATATATGGGAATAAAGGAAAATAAAAATATAATGTATGAAAATTGTTAGCCTGCAGCTAAAACAGTATTTAGAAAGAAGTTTGAATATTTAGTAGCTTAAATTATAAAAATAAAAAAATTGAAGTTAATAACCTAATTTTTCACCTTAAAAAGCTAGAAAGAAAAAATCAGATTAAAGCCAAGTAAGCAAATTGAGGAAAATAATAAAGATACGAGCAGAAATCAACTAAATAGAAAGTAAACCAACAATAATTCAAGGAAACCAGAAGATCATTGAAAAGATCAGTAACATTGGTAAACCCCTAATCAGCGTGATCAAGAAAAAGAAGTACACAAATTACTAGAATTATGGAAAAAAGAGGAGATACCACTATATATCTTAACAACATGGTAAGGATAAACAAAAGGTATATTATAAACCAGGTAATGGCAATAAATTTGACAACTTAGATGAAATAGACAAATTATTTGAAAGAAACAAAACACCTAGCTTAAGAAGAATTAGATATCCTGAATAGCCATACAGCTATTAAACACACTCAATGTGCAGTTAAAAATCTTCCTAGAAAGGCAAATCCAGGCACAGGCAGTTTAATAGTGAATTCTACCAATCATTTAAGAATGAAAACAATAACAGTTCTATATGAACTCTTTTACTTTTTAAAATTTTTTAATGTTTATTTATTTTTGAGACAGAGAAAGACAGTGTGTGGGGGTGGGAGGGGGAGAGAGGGAGACACAGAATCCGAAGCAGGCTCCAGGCTCTGAGCTGTCAGCACAGAGCCAGACGTGGGGCTTGAACTCCTGAACCATGAGATCATGACCTGAGCAGAAGTCGATGCTTAACTGACTGAGCCACCCAGGCGTCCCCAAACTCTTTTAGATAAAAAGAGGGAAAGCTTACCAGCTAATTTTATAAGCCTAACATTTTCCTGTACCAAAAGCAATCAAAGATTATGTAAACAAAGGAAACTGAAACTAGTTTCTATCATGAATACACAAGCAAAATTCCTTTAAAAATATTGACATGTCCAACACAGAAATATGTAAAAACAGTAAAATATTATGACAAGAAAGATTTATTCCAGGAATGCAAGGGTTTTTTTTTTTTAGCATTAAAAAAAATCAATCAATATACCTCTGTATTTTAAGAAAATAGAAGAGAGAAAAACCCCATCGTCATTGCCATTGATTCAGAAAAAGTCATTTGACCAAATTCAATATCTATTCTTGATCAAAATTTTCAGCACACTGGAAATTGAAGGAAATCTTATCAATCTGCTAAGGGACATATGAAAGCTACTGCAGCTTGTTTCATATTTAATAAGGAGCAAGGCAAAGATTTCTACTCCCACCACTTCTTTTCACACATTTACTGGATGTCCTAGCCAATGTAATAACAGAAAAATGTGTCAAAAACATATGTAAAGAAAGAAATAAAACTGTCTTTACTAGATGATACAATTATGTACACAGAAAATCTTGATGATCAAAAATCTATCAGAATAAATACGTGGGGGCACCTGAGTGGTCCAGGTGGTTGGGCTCCCGGTTCTTGATTTCAGCGCAGGTCATGATGTCATGGTTTGTGAGATCGAGCCCCGTGCTGGGCGCTGTGCTGACAGTGTAGAGCCTGCTTGGGATTCTGTCTCTCCTTCTATCACTCTCTCAAAAATAAATAAACAGTTAAAAAGAAACGATAAATATGTGAGTTTAACAAAATCAGTGGCACAAAGACAATATATATAAATCAATTGTGATCTTACATCCCAGCAATAAATTATTGGATATATAAAAATAGTTTATATTATTTAAGAGTATCAAAAACAGGAAATAATTAGGGATAAGTTTAACAAAATAAGTGCATACCTATACACTGAAAATCACAAAATATTTTTGAGAGAAACTGAAGAATTAGTCAAGGAAGACATATCCATATTTATGGATTGAAATACCGAATATTATTCTGACCCAATTATTCCCAGAATAATCTATATGTTCAATGCAAATCCAATTAAAATTTATGAAAACTTTTTTAGTAGAAATTAATGAAAAATTGAAACATATAATAATGCAAATGACCTAGGCTAACCAAAATAATTTTTTTAAAAAGTCAAATTTGGAGGACTTAGTATAAAGCTACAATAATAAAGTGTGGTTTTGGTGTATCTATAGACATGAAGACCAATGAAACAGAAAACAAAATCTTAAAATAATGTAACACAATAGTCAGATTGAATTTTACTGATTTTTTTTTTTTTTAAATTTTTTTTTTTTCAACGTTTATTTATTTTTGGGACAGAGAGAGACAGAGCATGAACAGGGGAGGGGCAGAGAGAGAGGGAGACACAGAATCGGAAACAGGCTCCAGGCTCTGAGCCATCAGCCCAGAGCCTGACGCGGGGCTCGAACTCACGGACCGCGAGATCGTGACCTGGCTGAAGTCGGACGCTTAACCGACTGCGCCACCCAGGCGCCCCGAATTTTACTGATTTTTGATGAAAGTGTCTATGTAACTCAATAGAGAAAAAACATTCCTTTCACCTAATGGTGTCAAAACAACTGAATGTCTGTATGTAAAAGAAAATAAACCTCAAGTTTTTGGTAACATCATGCACAAAAATTGTCTGAATATGGGTCATAGACTTAAACATATAAGCCAAAACTATGATACTTCTAAATGAAAGTATTTCAGGGAAAATGTTGAAAAACCTTTCAATAAGCAAGAATTTCTTAGGATACAAAAGCATGAATTTTTAAAGAAAAAAAGCTGAGCAACTGGAATTCATGAAAATGAAAATCTTTTTGAATGATACAATTAATTTTATATACTGATGAACAAAATAAAAAGGTAATAAAAGTACTTGAAGAAAATAATTGTACTACATCTTTTTGACACAAGACTTGTATATAAAAGGCATAAGGAATTTTTACAATTCCATATTTAGAGGACAAGAAACCTAACAAAAAAGGGCAACATATTTGAATAAACACTATGCAAAAGAAGACACAGAGATAGACAATAAACACATAAAAAAATATTTGACATCTTTAGCCACAGGGATATGCAAATTTCAAATAATAATCAAATATCAATACACAGCATTGTCTTAGAAAATTTTAAAAACTGACAACTGTCATTTATAATGCAGAGAAACTAAAATCATCATGCATTGCCGATGCCAGGGGATATAAAATGGTACATCTACTTGGAAAACAATTTGGCAGCTTCTTAAAAGGTGAAACATAGAACACACAACATGCATAAATACCTATATACATACAACCCAGCAATTCCAGTCTGAGAAATTCATCCCATAAATTGAAATGCATACCACACAACCATGTACTAAATGTGTCTCCTTATAATCGATAGGTTAATGGCCTAGACCTCCATGTGGTGATATTTGGAGTTGAGGCCTTTGGGAGATGATGAAGTTTACATGATGTGCTGAGGGTGGCACTCCCAAGATGGGTGCGTTTGTAAGCTGAAGAGACCCCAGAGCCTCCTCTCTCTCCACACGCTTGCACCAAGGAGTGGATATGAAAGCACACAGTTTAAAGGTGGGTTCTACAAGCCAGGAAAAGGGCCCTCCCCTAGAACTAAATCTGCTAGCATTGATTTATCTTTATCTTGGGTTTCCCAGACTACACAACTATGAGAAATAATTTCTGTTGTTTAAGCCACCCAAGTCTATGGTATTTTATTTTAGTGGCCTGAGCTAAGACACATGCAAATCTTTATATCATAAAGCACATAGCGGCCTTATTCCTAGTAGTCCTAAACTGACAACCTTAGATGTCCAGCATCATGTGAAAGAACAACAACAACAACAACAAAATGGTGCTATACCCATTTCATGGAATACTTAGCCATAAAATAAAAGAAGGTACTGATACACATAGCAACATGGATGAATCTCAGAATCACCCAGAAAGAAGCCAAATACGAGAGAACACATACTTTGTGATACAAATATGCAGCTCTAGAAGAGACAAATGGACTCGGTAGTTACAGAAAACGCTTCAGTGGTGGCCTGGGGCCTAGGCTGGGGTGGGATCTGGGAGGGTTTGACAAACAAGGGCCAGGCACAAGAGAATGTTTTTGGTTTGAGTGAATGTTGATTGTGGAAGAGGTTATACAGAAGTGTGTGTGTGTGTGTGTGTGTGTGTGTGTGTGTACATGTGTATGCGCATGTGTGTGACATGACTCATCAAATTATACACTTGAAATAGATGTATTTATTTTATATAAATTATATCTGAGCATTAGTATAAAAATCAAAATTAAAATGTTAGAAAACCAACATTAAATGGAAAAAAAACATAAAATGCAAAAAATTTTAAAATAAAAGAATAAGTGTAGGTGCACCTGGGTGGCTCAGTCGGTTAAGCATCCAACTTTGGCCCGGGTCATGATCTCGTAGTTCGTGAGTTCAAGCCCCGCGTGGGGCTCTGTGCTGACAGCTTGGAGCCTGGAGCCTGCTTCGGATTCTGTGTCTCCCTCTCTCTCTGCCCCTCCCCAGCTCATGCTCGCACTCTTTTTCTGTCAAAAATAAATAAACTTAAAAAAAATTTTAAAAGAATAAGTGTAGAAAAGAATAAGAGCAGGTAAATTGATTAATAAATAACAAATTGAAATGGTAACCAAAGACCAACTCATACACCAAAGAGGCCCAGACTTAATTTTATAGATATAAGTATATACTCTTCTGAAAGTGTAAAGGTGTACGTAATTTCTGTCTTATATCAGTTGTTACAGCAAATCATAAAAAACAAGCATTCCCAATTTATTTTACAAAACTATGGCCACCTTGATTAGCAAAGTGCATTGGGAAGTACAAAGAAAATAAATCACAGGCATACTTTGTATGGAATCACAGAAGTAGAGACTCTCAAGAAAATATGATTTCCCTTATACATAACATCTCCATTATACATAACAATTATAATAGTATTAGAAATAATGATAGAATGGGGTTTATTAGTTGCTTATATTTACAAAGGTGTGGAATGATTAAATTTGGTCACTAGCATGGGGCTTATCAGCAATAAGATAAGCCCCATAGATTTTGGTCCAATTTCCCCAGGACAACCTCATGTCTGACTCTCAGAAGAGTGAGGAAGGGCCAGTGTTCCTACAACCCAGTCTCCCTTTACCCAGAATGTTGTCCACATCAAATAAAGCCTGATGGTAAGTGCTGGTGCTACTCACTATCCATTCATGGCTGTCATGTTCTTCCCTGTCTTTTTGGTTGCTACTCTCCAACTGCTCTATAAGTCTGTTTTATGCAAAAAGGCAACATGAACAGTCCTGCACGTCCAATCAGCTTTGCTCCAACTTGTGCTTGACAGACAGGACTTTCCCCAGTTCATTATGTTGTCAATTATCAGTGGTGGCCTTGAAATAGAGTATTTCTTGTCCTTCTTGAAGCACCATCAACTCTCACCATACTGCTGCCAAAAATTAGTGGGACCATCTGAGTTACCTCTTTTCTTGCCTCACTGCAATGTGCTCCCCACTTCTTTATATGCTCCCCAAATTCCCTTTCAGTGTAATATAAACCATGTGTTTCTGTAGGCATTTGTTATTTGCAGGGCATATTGGACCCTTTCTTAGTTTCAAAATATAGGATGTTATCTCTACTATTTTGCATCTTTTTGTTTATTTCTGTATGTATTGGGGTGAGTGACGGTATAAATTTCTACTTGTGAGACTTTCTTTGCGGTCACTCTGCTGATATATATGTTGTGTTTATGCACTTGTATTTGTAAGTATACTTGGGCTACAGAGAGTGTTTATTCCTCTTATTCAAACTAAATGCTATTTTTTCATAACTGCATATTTTCATAGGTTAATAGAAATCAAAATGTTAATCTACCATCAATAGGTATTTCAATTTAGATTTTCCCCCATCATAAAGATGAATGGAATTGAATCCTTTACATTCTTAATCAAGTACATACATTTACAATATAATGATTCAACAATTCTATGCATTACTCAGTACTCATCAAGATAAGTGTACTCTTAACCCCTTTATTTCACACACCCACACCCACTCATCTCCTGTCTGGCAACCACCAATTTATTCTCTGTATTTAAGAATCTGGTTTTTGTCTCTTTTTTGTTGTTGTTGTTTATTCATTTGTTTTGTTTCTTGAATTCCACATATGAGTGAAATCATATAGTATTTGTCTTTCTCCATCTGACTTATTTCATTTAGCATTATACTCTCTAGGTCCATCCATATTGTTGCAAATGGCAAGATCGCATTCTTTTTTTATGAGTAACATTCCATTGTGTGTGTACACACACACACACACACACACACACACACACACACCCTTCATTCATCTGTGGATATACACTTGGGTTGTTTCCATATCTTGGCTATTATAAACAATGCTGCAATAAACATAGGGGTGTATGTATCTTTTCAAAGTAGTGTTTTTGTTTTCTCTGGTTCTAAATTCATCCTCTTAACCCCTTCCCACAACCACACACGTGCGCACACGCTCGCGCACACACACACACACACACACACACACACACACACCCTTCATTCATCTGTGGATGTACACTTGGGTTGCTTCCATATCTTGGCTATTATAAACAATGCTGTAATAAACATAGGGGTGTATATATCTTTTCAAAGTAGTGTTTTTGTTTTCTCTGGTTCTAAATTCATCCTCTTAACCCCTTCCCACAACCACACATGTGTGCGCACGCACACACACACACACACACACACACACACACACACACTGCTTGCTTTTATGTTTGCTGTGTCAGAATAAAAAGGGATATGAGTATATTAGTTCCTGTGACTGCTGTAATAAAGTACCACAAACTGGGTAACTTAAAAGACAAGAAATGTACTCTCCTATTTTTTATGGAGGTCAGAAGCCTGAAATCAAGGTATTGGCAGAGTTGTACGTTCTCTGAAAGCTGTAGGGGAGAATCTTTCCTTCCCTTTTCAGCTTTTGGTGCTGTTGGCATTCCTTGGCTTCTTTGGCTTTTGGCCACATCACTTCAATCTCTGCTTTTGTCTTCACATTGCCTTCTCTTCTTCTGCCTGCGTCTCCTCCTGTATTTGTCTCAAATCTCCCTCTACTTTTCTATTACAAGGATACTTGTCATTGAATTTAGGGTCCACTGTTATAATCCAGGATTATCTCATCTCAAGATCCCTAATCACATCAGAAAAGATCTTTTTGTTTTTTTTTAAATCAGGCAACATCTGTGATTTCTTGGATACTTTTTGGAGTCCCCCCACCCCACCATTTTTTTTAACTTTTAGTGAGAAAAAGAGGTCCTTGCATTGCACCAGGTTGGAGATTCACACTGAAGGCCCAGCAAATCCCAGATTCAACATATTTCTCTACAGGAAAATGGGAGAATCAAAAGGTATCTTACTTTCTCTTCTCTTGTTGACATTTAGCTTATGAGAATTTCCAAGTCCTTTTTTCACAATAAAGCTAATTTCTTTAATCGGGCCCATGTGTTGTTTGGGAATTAATGGTAGATATCCAGAAGGCATACCTGTTTCACTACAACAATGCACTGTAGCAGATTAGTTCAGGAGACCCGTTTTAAATGCTTATCACACACATGTAGTAAAATACACACTTATATTTCTAGAATAACATGACTATGCAGCCCATAGACCTAGGAAAATGATGGCATGAAAACAAACACAATGCATCCTAATAAAACATGAATTCTTCAATAATCTTACATTGTCTCTTATTCTCCTGCTGCTAGTGAGGAAATCACTGTTGCATGATAGGTTGCAACCACCAACTCCAGACTTTTCCTAATGTGTAAAAATCCAGCCAACAGCTGACCTCATATCTCTCTCACCTTACTTGGAAGTAAAGAATCACAATTAAATTACATATATTCCAAATAATTTTTCCATAGTGAATCATGCATCTGTTACATTTATTTTTTTGCATAGGCTATATGCAGCATAGAAAATAGAAGTTTAACAAAATAAATTAATAATTAATTATATCAATATCATCCAAATTTAAACGAAATTGAAGAAAGTAAATTTCTCAGAAGTATGCTTAATGTTTATTACAAAATACATTTTATTATGAATAATGTTTTATTATGGGGTGCCTAGGTAGTTCAGTCAGTTAAGTGTCTAACTCTTCATTTCAGCTCAAGTCATGACCTCAAGGTTAATGGGTTCGAGCCCCACGTCGGGCTCCTTATGGACTGCATGGAGCCTGCTTGGGATTCTCTCCCTCCCTCAATCTCTGTCTCTCCCCTGCTCATGCTCAAGTACTCTCTCTTTCTTTCTCTCTCTCTCCCAAAATAAATAAACATTTAAGAGATAAATAAATAAAAATAAATAATGTTTTATTATAAAATGAGAGAGCCTACATTTTCTTAAAAAGACTAAACATCATTAGGGGCGCCTGGGTGGCTCGGTTGGTTGAGTGTCCAACTTCGGCTCAGGTCATGATCTGGTGGTCTGTGAGTTCAAGCCCCGCGTCGGTCTCTGTGCTGACAGTTCAGAGCCTGGAGCCTGCTTCAGATTCTGTGTCTCCCTCTCTCTCTGCCCCTCCCCTGCTCATGCTCTGTCTGTCTGTCTGTCTGTCTCTCTCTCTCTGTCAAAAATAAATAAACATTAAATTTTTTTAAAAGAATAAACATCATGGAAGATACAATGGAAGAGAATCATTTCATTGTTTAGATTGGGATTGACAATCAATGGCCATTGACTGTTTTTAAATAGTTGATGGAAGAGTTTTGAAATTTTAAAATGGTTGAAATAAACAGACGAAAATATTTTATGACACATAGAAATTTTATGAATTTCAAATTTTAGTGTCCATAAATAAGAGTTTCACTGAATACAGCTACACCCTTTGGTACACTTATGGCTACTCTCAAGTTCCAACAAGAGTTAAGTGTTTGTAGCAGAGATGATAGGTGCTACAGAACCCAAAATATTTATTGCCTTACCTTTATAGAAACATTTTTCCAACCTCCAGGGTAGATGATTGAACCAAAAACATACTTTCCCCAAACAAAATATATCTACATATATGTATCATAATTGTTACAGTCTCCATCTTCAGCAGTCTATGCTAATGGTTTCTATCTCTGTTTGTTTCTGTTTCAATTTCTTTCCAATTTCTTTCATAACCTTCAGTGACTTGCTAATGACTAAGAAAAAAGTTTAAATTCTCAAGCCAGAACTTCAAAACTCCTAAGTCTAGCACTAACCAAACTTCCCAGTTGGAGGTCCTATGTCATAAACCACCAAATCCAGACAACTTGTTCCATTACTCATCATCCTCCCAAATCTAGAGAGTTTCCATCCTATTCCTGCTCCTGATGGAAAGCCTACCCGTTGTCCTCTGTCCCTGATTCAAAACCTTCCCTTTCTATTGAATCATTGTATTTCACTTTAGAACAAAGTTTATTTCTATTTTTTTTAATGTTTATTTATTTATTTTGAGAGAGGTGGGAGGCGGAGAAAGAAGCTGACAGAGAGAATCCCAAGCAGGCTCTGTGCTGCCAGCACAGAGCCCAGTGCAGTGCTCAGACTCAGGAACTGTGAGATCATGACCTGAGCCAAAATCAAGAGTTTGACACTTAACTGAGTCACCCAGGTGCCCCTCTCCTCTTCTATTTTGGTAATTTTCATGGGTGACATTCTGCCATGTATCATACTTGTCTCATTTCTTTTTGGCTTTAAGAACTCCAAATGTTAAGTAATATTTTGGAATAGCTCCCCATTTTTACAACATGCACCCCTAACCTACAAATTACTGCATCTCCCTCCTATAATTAGGTGCCATTTCTCCTATAACTTGGGTTTTTCACAACTCTACACAGTGTTTTTCAAGTTATAAGTGCTTGATTTCTTTTTATTGTATCTAGAATATTCTAAAACAAAACAGTGATGTAGAAATCAATCCATACTTAAAAAATGTTGATTATATGAACCATGTATTATATTTTAAATTTTTGAAAGATATGAGAAGCAGAAAAAGAAGGAGGGAGGGAGAGAGGAAGGGAAGAGAAGAGGGAAGAAGGGGAAGAGGGAATAAGAGTTAGATAATGAGAGAGAGAGAGAGAGAGGGAGATTGTTGGGGTTACTGAGAGAGGGACTGAGGGGTGGGGCACTCGAAAGCAACACCAGAAAATACCAATAAAGCCCCTGGACTGACATCTGTGTTCCAGCCCAGTCTCCAGATCTCTGCTGAATGAAATGGTAGAATCAGTGCTGTGACCATCTGTACCAATTAACTGAACACGAATGTTCTTGCTGCAGCTGATGGCTGAGACCTCTGCAGCACAATAAAGTATCTGAAAATTCTATTTGCCATTTTGCAGAAAGGGGTAGGAAATATTGATCAAGGCTATAACATCAGAGCTCATTCAATTCAAAGCAACAGAGAGACATGAAGACAGCAAATATTTTCAACTAAAGAATAAAGGGCTGGTTGTGCATCAGATATGCGTAATTATGAATAGTTGCTACCTTCTTAATTGGATGACTGGGAAAAGCTTTTTAGCTATAGGCATCCAACTGCCAGGGTCAGAATTGTTCACTGTGTACATTGATGTCTGATGAACAATCTTCATACCCATAGCTCCTGCTATGTGTAAAAGCACTCACCTTCAGACTCTCAATAACAAAAGCCAACCAGCCTTAATTTACACCGTGATGAGAAGTGAGAAAGGAGCATGTCTCTGGCAAATGAGAAAGATAACTTTTTCCTTAACATCTGTGACAAATTGAAATCAGCTAAGTCACAAAAAAGGTCATCTTGTGTTATTTCCTGAAGGCACAAGTTGCTGAATTTATATCTACTAATTAGATATAGTCTATACAAAACGCTAACTCGATTTTGGTGCCAATTAATTCAGAGTTGTGTATATTTGTACAACAAAATTATTTAAGTCAGTATACTATACCAGGCTGTCAGAATATTATGTAAGCAGATAAAAATATACATTTTTATCATTGGCATCATTGAAGCCACAACAGCCAAAGGAGCAACTGCCTTCGGAAATTGGACCGAGGCTAGTGATCCGGGGAGAGCACTGGTATTTTCATGCTCCTGTAGAACTGGTCTTCATTTCATCTGAAATTATCTGGATACTCCTAGTCAATTTCACACAGTCCACGGTGCACCATATAGCTGCCTGTGTCAGCCATCCCACACTGTTTTTTTTTTTTTTTTTTTTACAGCAACTTTCTGTAACAAAGTAGATTTTATCCATCAAATAGGAATCATACAGTAGGGAAAAATGCAACTTTCAGAGTCGGATGAAGAAGGCATTTCTTCCAATGTACCGCTACATTGGGGGAAAAAAAAAAAAACTAGGTTAAGATTTAGCTTACTTCTCAGATAATACACTGCAGCAAAATCAGTAGGGAATTTATGTCTGCCAGAGCGTAGTTATAGTGACAGATATAGATACTGCAATCTGCTTTCTTTCTAATTGTTCTGTCATTCAAAACATTTGTGTGAAGATTAAGAAAAAAAAAAGATGATACTTAAGTACGGGTAAGGCTGAGATACAAAGTGAAAAGCAACATTATCCCCCAGTTGCCTGTTTCCTACATTCTTGCCTTTGTGTCTATGAATTTCAATATTTGTTAAGTACAACTATGTTGAGCTATAATAATAGAGTCTTTCAAAATACAACGGACTAGAACATGAGTCGAGCCTCCATGTTTTATGATGCTATTTCCCGAGGCAGCTCAGCTTACTGCCCCACATCTCGCCCCAGTTTCAGCATTAGAAGGAAATATTAAGAATTCCATCATTGCCTGAGAGGTGAAATACATCTTTGAAGGCTGCATAGGGCAGGAATGGAAATATTATAAAAACTTTACCAGAGAATTATAAGCACATTCCATATTTGTGTTTTCAGGTTTAAGAATAAATGGCTGAAAGTCTGTTTCAATAGTAAGTTTCAACAAAACATTGTCATGCAAAGGCGTTAGATATAATGTGGAAAGTCATATTATCTTTCTAATTATAATTTGCTAGGCAAAAAACATGCGACATACAAAAAAAAGCAAAAGAAGTTTAGCTAAATCTAAAACTAAATTATTAAATCCTTCCTTATTTGATACCCTACTAAACGCAGTTTTCTTGAACAGCATGTACTAAAGCCCTGTGTGATAGTGGTAAAACAGTATGGGTAATTGGTCTCCTGCATCAATATCTTAAAGCTATTAAAATTATTATGTATTTTTTTAATTTCATGCAAAACGTCAAAGTCTCGACATTAGAACAAGATTTTCTACCATACTGTAAAGACCATGAGGGTGAAAACATTTTTTAAAAATATATTTGCCCCTGATAAACATGAGTGGCTCAAACAGTTCATTATATAAAATAAATATACGAGCATCTTTAAGAATATCTTTAAAACCTAAAATGGTAATTATTTTCAGAAATAAAAATAACAAAAAGCACTTTTAAAATTTCTGTGCTTGCCAACCTTTTATTTTTTGCAATTCATAAAATGAATTCTGGCAATTTCTTTTAAATGATTTTATTGCTGGTTATACTTCAAGATATCACACTTATCCTTAAATTGCCAATTTGCTGTTATGGGTTGAGTTGTGTCCCCCTGGAATTCACGTGTTGAATTCTGCACCTCAGAATGTGACCTTATTTGGAGATAGGGTCTTAACAGAAGCAATCAAGTTAAAATGTCATTAGGGTAGACTTTAATCCAATATAGCTGGTGTACTTTTAAAAAGGACAGACACACATATAGAGAGAATACCAGGTGAAAATAAAAGCAGAGATCAGGGTGATGTGTCTATAGCCAAGAGACACCAAGGATTGACAGTAAATCACCAGAAGATGGGGAGAGGGATGGAACAAATTCTCCCTAGCAGTCCAAAGAAACCAACCCTCCGACACCTTGATCTTGGACTTCTAGCCTCAGGAACTGAGACAATAAATTTCTATCATTCCATCCACCCAGTTTATGGTACTTTATTACAGCAGCCCTAGCAAGCTAATACTAATATTAGCAAACTAACAATCTGCATAAAGTTGGTTTGGTGGTTCTTTCTCAGGAAATACCATAATTATTCACAGCATGCCATGAATATTACATTATTTTGTTTAATAAGAAAATATATTTTATTTTAAAACACTGGTATCCTTATAAAAAAAAGTTTACAAAGTGGATTTTCTTGCATATTTAACAGAGATCTTTTTCCACCCTAAAAAGTTCTTCAGTGAATTTTTCAAGAACATTAATAAATAACAAAAATATTTTTCAGTTTTCGATGAATATAGGTTATAAGTCAAATTTGCATGTGTAAGAGATGACATGTTTCAAGGACTCTTTAAATTCTCTGGTTAAATGGAATAAGGACAGTTTCTTCGGCAAGTGGGGCTGGGAAAACTGGACAGTGACATGCACAAGCTGGGCCACTGTCTTACACCATACACAAAAATAAACTCAAAATGGATGGAAGACCTCAATGTAAGACAGGAAGCCATCAAAATCCTTGAGGAGAAAGCAGGCAACAACCTCTTTGATCTTGGCCACAGCAACTTCTTACTCAACATGTCTCCAGAGATAAGGGAAACAAAAGCAAAAATGAACTACTGGGACCTCATCAAAATAAAAAGCTTCTGCACAGCGAAGGAAACAATCAGCAAAACTAAAAGGCAACCGACAGAATGGGAGAAGATATTTTCAAACGACATATCAGATAAAGGGTTAGTATCCAAAATCTATAAAGAACTTATCAAACTCAACACCCAAAAAATGAATAATCCAGTGAAGAAATGGGCAAAAGACATCAAGTGACACTTCTCCCAAGATGACATCCAGATGGCCAACCAACACATGAAAAAATGCTCAACATCACTCATCATCAGGGAAATACAAATCAAGACCACAATGAGATACCACCTTATACTTGTCAGAATGGCTAACATTAACAACTTAGACAACAACAGATGTTGGCGAGGATGCGGAGAAAGAGGATCTCTTTTGCATTGTTGATGGGAATGCAAGGTGGTGCAGCCACTCTGGAAAATAGTATGGAAGTTCCTCAATAAACTAAAAATAGAACTACACTACAATCCAGCAATTGCACTACTAGGCATTTATCCACGGGATACAGGTGTGCTGTTTCAAAGGGACACATGCACCCCCATGTTTATAGCAGCACTAGCAACAATAGCCGAAGTATGGAAAGAGCCCAAACGTACATCCATGGATGAATGGATAAAGAAGATGTGATGGGGGCGCCTGGGTGGCGCAGTCGGTTAAGCGTCCGACTTCAGCCAGGTCACGATCTCGCGGTCCGTGAGTTCGAGCCCCGCGTCAGGCTCTGGGCTGATGGCTCAGAGCCTGGAGCCTGTTTCCGATTCTGTGTCTCCCTCTCTCTCTGCCCCTCCCCCGTTCATGCTCTGTCTCTCTCTGTCCCAAAAATAAATAAACGTTGAAAAAAAATTAAAAAAAAAAAGAAGATGTGATATATATAAAAAATGGAGTATTACTCGGCAATCAAAAAGAATTAAATCTTGCCATTTGCAAGTACATGGATGGAACTAGAGGGTATTATGCTAAGTGAAATTAGTCAGAGAAAGACAAATACCATATGAGGACTTTAAGAGACAAAACAGGTGAACATAAGGGACAAGAAACAAAAATAATATAAAAACAGGGAAGGGGACAAAACATAAGAGACTCATAAATATGGAGAACAAACAGAGGGTTACTAGAGTGGGTGTGGGGGGGGATGGGCTAAATGGGTAAGGGGCACTAAGGAATCTACTCCTGAAATCATTGTTGCACTATATGCTAATTTGGACATAAATTAAAAAAAATAATAATAATAAAAAATAAAATCTCTGGTTAGTTTTGGAAGTCTAACTTGCTCATGAGTTTAATTTTTTTTAATAACCATGGGCTCATTAGGCAAATACACAGTAAGAATCTTTTGTAAACTGGCAAGAACTATTTTAAATATAAAATAACATAAACTAAAATAAATAGAAAATTACTATATCTTACATTTATAAAAGATTTTGTGATTAAAAAAAATGAGCCCTGAATCATCATAGCTTTATGGAGCAATATCCTAGGCGGTATTTTTGCAAATTTGACATGTCAAATTGACCAACACCTGGAGGAAATAGATATTAGACTGTTGTATGCGACAGCGTTTGGAAAGAAGGGAAAATGTAATACAATGTCCTGTTTTAGTGATTTTTTTCATTATATACTGCTATGGTGTGTATGTACTATATGAAAATAAATCACGCTAGTACTTTAAATCAAACGGTACCATAAAGTCTTTTAAGGAGACTTGGCAGAGATCTGCATCATCATTGCTAGCTTTGTTTAAATTTTAAACTCTTCAAATTAACTACAATTGGGAAATATTTGCTTACTTTGCTCAAAGGTCTCACAAGCTCAGCATAATCTTTCTAGAACACAAACTCAAGTTTCTACCTTCCTCTTTGTCTCTGCTATGCAATGCTTCAATGATGATATTTAACCTTTTAAAATGCTTCTTGCTAACTACTCTTTCCGTGTGTGTGTGTGCGCATGTTACATATCTCACCCATGCTTAGTAAACTTTGCCTACAGATCTGTAGCAATGATTACTCATAACTTAAATGTCCATTCCAGGGCACATAACCTCAAGTTAGAATATGTTTAAAATTGGGGCGCCTGGGTGGCTCTGTAGGTTAAGCGTCCGACTTCAACTCAGGTCGTGATCTCACAGTTTCTGGGTTTGAGCCCTGCGTTAGGCTGTGTGCTGACTGCTCAGAGTCTGGAGCCTGCTTCAGATTCTGTGTCTCCCTCTCTCTGCCCCTCCCCAACTTGCGTGGGAGCACTCTCCCTCTCTCTCTCTCTATCTCTTTCTCTCTCACAAAAAATAAAATAAAATAAAATAAAATAAAATAAAATAAAATAAAATAAAATAAAATAAAATAAAATAAAATAAAATAATAAAATAAACATAAAAAAAATAGAATAGGGGAACCTGGGTGGCTGTCGGTAAAGCATCCGACTTTGGCTCAGGTCATGATCTTAAGGCTGGTGGGTTCTCGCCCTGGGTTACCCTGCGTCCCTCTGTCTCTGTCCCTCCCCTGCTTGCACTCTGTCTCTCTCTCCATCAAAAATAAATAAACATTAAAAAAAATTAAAAAAATAGGATATGTTTAAAATAAATGACTACTTATAAAGCTGAAGAACTAAAGTGCATGTTTTCAGAAATTTTATTTAAAATAGTTTATTATTTTTATAATTACTCTTCCTTTATCATTAATAACTTTGAGAAATATTTGGGAATCCAATTCAGATGACATGTCACCATTAATAGTAAGTATGCATTGTTCAAAATATTACCTAAATATTTATTTTTGTTATTCAAAGATTTGAAAGCTATTGCTCATATTTTCCTTTTAAGTGTTATTATTTAATATGTAAATGCAAACTGCAGTTTATATATTATAAAAAATATATTTTGGGGAGTGTTTTACATAACATAAACTGTCTTTAGTAATGAAAATTTGTATTTACTTTCACCTCAATTAAAATGAAAAACTAACTCTCCAAGGTAGATCTCAGTTGGAGCATTTTTTTTTATGACCTCCTGCAATAAGTGAGCATAATGATGAAAATGGAAAACTCTAGAATGCCCGGATAGAGTCCTCTACACTGGCGAAAAATAATTTTTCTCCTCAACTGAAAGTTTATGAATAACATGTTATGCAGAAGTTCACACTTAGTCACTGACACCAGTGAAACCTTGACTGCCTATACAAAATAGCTATGTCAGTGATAAAGCAGCTTCTGTGGGCAACCTTGTAGCATTGTTACAGTTAAAATGGCTGTGAAATACACAAATTTGCTTTACGGTGAATACTCTGAGAAAAAGTCCTCCACAGCTTGGGAGCTTTCTCCCTGCTGTCCCATGTAGCATAAGTGAACTGGCCACAGTAGACTGGCAAATGCATCATCACATCTGCCTAACACTTTAGACTATTGTGAGATTTTCCTGCCCTTGTTTTCATTTTACCTGATACGACATCACAGAAAAACAGAAAGATCTTAGAGCTCCTTTCTTGCTCTTTTCTTTTGTGTTTCCTTTATTTTTCCGCCTTTCTGACATTATGAATGCCTCCTATCTGTAAGGAACTTATTTTATATTTAATGTTAGTGAACATATGAATAAACATACTAAGGGTTGGCATATAACAGAATCACAAGTGGAAACAGAATAACAGAAACATAAGTAAAAAAAAAAAATGGTTTATATACCACACCGCACAGGTGTTGTTTTCCAGTATTGGAAGTATTCCACATTTCTAAATTTTCCAATTGCAAACTCCTAGCACTGTCCTGAATAGATAAGTTCTTACAGTTTTAAAGACTACCATAAATTTATCTAAGTGAATGAAGACATTTTCTACTAAAGGATAATGTTTAATTGGGAGTCCTTTGCTCTGGAAATATTCCCAATTCACTGTAAAGGGAATTTCCTGCTTTCAAAATGTAATACTGTTTTGATGTTCAGCAAGCTAGTTTCGCTCGTATTAATATTAATGAATTTGAGATCAGTTTTGCACCTGGAAAATCAATAAAAAGCATAAATGCATTTCAATAAGAAGCTTACAAGAACACTCTGTGGCATATAAAAGCAACTGTCTAAAGATCAAAATATGCCAACTGTTAATTTGTTGTACTGTATAAAGTAGGCATTCACAGTTCTTTGTTGTTCTTGTTAATAATGTTGCCATTACAATATTATGATCTTTCGCTGAACACTATAGAATTGGTATACAATATGTACTTTACAAATCATAAGTGAACATTAAAGATCAGATGAACACAAACCAACTCTGTAGAAAACCAAAGATCATTACATTGAGCTAGAATCTAGGGCTCTAAGTTCCCACTCTAAATGATTTTCTATTATACCTTTCTTAGCTCTCAGAGTGCAGTGGCCATATCATTCTGCTAACCTCTGCCTCTAGTGCTTAATAAAAAGCCTAACTCAGAGTCTGTGTTCAATAAATTTATTTTTTCAATTAATTTGCATGAAATTGGATAGTACATAATAACAAATGTTTGAATGAATAAATGAATTTTGAATCAGTTAAAAAGTCACACACTGATTAATCTTAGTTTTATTAGTGCCATTAATGTCACTTCAGTTAACTTAAAAAATAAATATTATAATTGAGTTAAGTTATAAGATATCAATATTAATGATTATTTTATTTTAAAATTCATTTAATTATACTTGGTATGCACTAAAATCTTGCTATAAAAATGATAGGTGCCTTCAGTTGACAGAAAATAATTTTTAATTTGAATAATGAACGTCTACTTCATTTATCTTGTCAGTTCACATGCTCTATAAATTTTTTGGAAGTATACCAGCTATAAGTGAGTATAGACAACATGTCCATTAAATTTTCTTGCAAATATATTCATAGTCAAGACATAGAGGTATTGATTTTTTTTTAATTATTGACTTTCAGAAATACGGAAGCTTTTAATTGGATGATAAAGCGAAGTGGGAAGCACTGGTTCCTGAAGAAGTGCCTGGAGATGAATACCAATGGCATCAATTCATTTCAGGTTTAGTGCCTGGAACAGCATTAGAATCAGACACACACAGATCTAACAGGAAGAGGCAGGGAGAGGCACAGCCATGAATCAGCCCTTGCGATTATTAAAAGATGATCACTAGAAATTTACAAAAGTTTGAAACTAGGTTTTCAAGTACCAGATCTTCATTAGCATTTTAAGCAGAAATCTAATATTCTACCATAGCCATTCCCATTAAGGAGGACTATTTCTCAGAAAGAAAGCAGACCGTGGGCTGCACAGCTGTGCTTTAATGCAGACTGGGAAGGAAAGGAAGGACGAGGTGACCTCTCAAAGTTGCTTGCTAAACTAAAATTCAACTCAACCCTGATTTTTTTTTTACAGCTTGCATCTTGTTAGCTTAATTGAGTTCCTCCTTTATTCCAGATAAGCAACAGAGCTCCTCTCTCTCTTTTTTCCATCAGTGAGTTTCAGAACTTCCAAGTTCCTATTTTATTGCTTATTAAATGTTTGTCAAATGAAGAGCTTGCTCAGGCCTGTTAATTGGTATGGCTTCCCATATCCTGTCACGTTGACTCGGCCAGAAACACAACAAAATAAAGATCTGTTAATTAGTTGTGTGAGTCTGTTACAAGTGATTTCACAGTGCAAATGTGCACAGAAAACATTGAAAATGCTTTTCCTTTTCTTCTTCCTTTTTTTTTTTTTTAAATCTTGGTTTTAAAAACGTTTAATAGACACCAGGGATAAAAATATAATACAATAATTTTATGAAGCTTTGCCAAAATTGGTGAGATTAAATACATGTAGGATATTATTGAAGAGAGTTTATATGATTTAGAAAAGATAGCAATTTAAGCAGAATTATGCAGAGATATAATCTTTTAAAACCATAGCAGCTATGTAAGGTGAATTCAAAAGCAATTCATTATGTGAAAAATAAGAAGGGAAATAAACAGCACTCCCAAGAGCTCTGCAAATAATACTAATAATTAGAATAACAAAGTTCCAATCCCCAACTTTTTTCTGCAATAATATAGTGAAATTGATGACAGTGCAGCAGAACGGAATGTGACCCAAACATCTCTTGATTCAATTATCCCTTGCCAGTGTTTATGACTTCTCTGGGATAGCGGTTCCCAAAATTCTCATCTCTGGCAGCTGGTGGGCATCAATGTGTCAGAGATTATATTTGTTAATAAATAATTTCCTTTTATTTGAAATAGAAATATCTTCTGCATTTTCCTCCTCGATTAAAAAAATGCAGGTAATCTGCCATGCCTTTCTAAAACTAGAAGCTAAGATGAAAAATCCAGCAAGAACAACCCATGGGCATTTACAGTATGTGAGACACTACCCTACAAGTATTATTATCTAATGTTTTATTAATCACATGTTACTAACATAGAAACTAAATCTCAGAGAGGATAAGTAAGTTGTCCAAGATCACACAGTATGGAATTGGTATTTGAATGTATGTCTGCCTAACTCCAATAACGAGAGCTCATTTTATTGAGAATTTACTATATGCTCAGTGATGTTCTAAGAACTTTACATGCATAAACACATTAAATCTATACAATAATCCATTGAGATAGGAAATATTATTGCTTCTATTTCACAGATGAGGAAACCGAGGCACCTGAAGGCAGTAACATGCCCACGTTTATATATTTCGTAGAGACAAGAGCCCACATATGAAGAAGAATCATCTCTAAGCCATCTTGTTCTCCAGCCACTCATGTTTTCACTACTATAGCATTGTGAAATAATTGACAGTTTAAACTTTTTTGAGATTCAAAACAACTTATTTTCAGGAACATTTGATAGTGCTGTAGGTAGAGCTGCTTATGTAGTACACTTTAAGTGGCTCTTTTTTAAAAAAATTAATGTTTATTCATTTTTTAGAGACAGAGACAGAGTGTGAGCTGGGGAGAGGCAGAGAGAGAGAGAGGGAGACGCAGAATCCAAAGCAGGGTCCAGGCTCTGAGCTGTCAGCCCAGAGCCCGATGTGGAGCTCAAACCCATGAACTGCTAGATCATGACCTGAGCCAAAGGCAGACGCTCAACTGACTGAGCCAATCAGGTGCCCCTAAGGGTCTCTTGAAAGACTCAAAATATATAAATCAGACTTTTAGTCTTACCTCCTTCTAAAAGCCTTCAGAATATAGCAGAAAAAACACAGATTTTGGTGCTTATATTTAAAAAAAAAACTTCAAAAATGTCTTCATTTGTCTCCTGCCATTGCTCAACTATAAATTCATTTTGTTTTATCATCTTTTAATATATGCATCACTCAAACCAAAAAGCTCAAGGATAGGGAGAGGTAAAGGAAACTCGATTCCAAGACTTTATATTTCATTTAATTATCAACATTTTCTTCTCTCCTCACTCCCCAAATTCTATCAGTGGCTATTTTTACCTTCTACATTTTACAAATTGTAAAATTAAATCTCAAAGAGTTAGATAATTTATTAAAGTCACTGAATAAAATAAAATACCTTATGCACCAAAACCTATGTTTCTTCTACTATACCCGGAAGCCTCTGAAACAAAGGCAAGACTACCAGCCTGATTCACATAGGAAATGAGTACAGAGACCTTTTTTTTATGTTAAAGTGAAATCCTTAAAATAATAGGAACTCTGATGATTATAGAGCAGGAGATAACTTTAAAAGGAAGTTATGAGGTGCCTATTCTCCCATTTATTTAAGATTTGTGTTTACTTCAATGTTTTGTTCCATGATAGTGTTACTTAGTTGTATTATTGTCTTTATATTTTACCTCATCTCATTTAAATTTCACGACAGCTTTGTGGAAAGCCCAGTGAGATATATACACAAATGACCCAGCTACACCCAGCATGAAGGACCTCTCTGAGATCATGATAATGTATATGTGTCGATACAGATTTGGGTTACACATGTATATACATTCATCAAAAATTTCATAAACTTACAGCTACAATTTATGTATTTGCCTATAAAATTTAACTTCAGAAGAGTGAAAACTGTCTATAAATAAGTGTTAAGCTTTCAATAATGATAAACATGTGAGTGATTTTAAGGGGAAATATACTCAAGTCTGCCACTTACTTAGTATATAAAATATCATGAATTGATGAATAGACTGAGGGATGGATAGAGTTACAACAAAGCAAGCCTAGTGAAATGTTAATGGTGTCTATGTGATGAATATGTGGATGATCACTATAAAATGCTTTTGACTTTCTGTATATTTAAAATTTTTCACAAATTAATGATGGGGGATCCCATTCTTCAATGTGAGGAAATCTAGTATGAGATTTCTCTGCTCAACAGTTTATCAGCAAATTTTGCACTCAGATGACGGAGACTTGTGATTTCTCAGGAAAACTTTTACGCAGTGTCTGGGTTCTCTCCTGGTTTTATTTACACAACAAAAACCATCGGCTCCCACTGTTCCAGGTGCTGCAGACACAAGGGGAACTACATCAGGCTCACCTGCATATAACTTCCAGTCTAGTGCAGGGGATAAGTGTTCATATGGATGCCCCGATAAGAGCAATGGAGATGACAGCCTCCTCCATAAGACCTCACTTGGCTGGGATCTTCAGGAAAGCTGTCTGCCAGGCATCTCCTGGTCTGAGATGTGCCGTAAGAGTAGGAATTAACATGAACAAAAAGTCCAGGAACTTGAGGAAGCACAGCCCATTTGAGGCATAGAAAGGCAGTCAAAGTGTCTGCACTGGCAGAAAGCAAGTGGAAGAGATATGCCAGATGGAGCTGGAGAAGTGAGTGGGGATCTGGCCCTTAGGCAGGTCATGCCATTTAGTTTATACTGACATATCTGACACTTAAACAGCCTTTGGGAATTTAATATCTAGAGAGATTCCATGGGATTCGGGGTAAGTGACACCACAATGAGTCCATATTGCTCATACCCCTCCAACTCCAGTTTAGTGATTAATTACTTCTACGGAGATAAGCTGTCTCTGGGTCTAAAGGCAGTGGTATAGAGGGTTCAGGTGAGAATTTTTGCCCTCCCAGAATCCAGGACGGCAAGAGCTGTTCCTCCTGTTCCCAGACCTTGAAATGAGGCAGGAGACTTGCTGTTGAGAATTCTGAAGTAATGATTAGTGTGAGTTTGAGATAGACAGAGAGAGAGAGAGAATCAACAAATGAGAGTGAGTGAATTGTATATGAGAATTTGTGGACCCCAGGGGGAAAGCCTCTACTCACCCCACACTCTGCCTTTGGGAAACTAGGGAAAGGTGCCCACTTCGGGTGGATGCTTAGAAATAAAGCATGCCCTCTGGGCAAACAGCTTGGTAGCCAGATGGTGTCATTTGTGTGTAGAAAACCATGTACCCCTTTTTCCAGGTGGACATAGCCCAGTCCTGGTGTGCAAACTCTGGGATCAGGACAAAAGCCAGGCTTTGGCCTGGATTTTTTTTCTTTGCAAAACTGATTATAAGTTGCAATTTTGCCCTAAATTAAAAAGAAGCTAAATATCCGTGAGTCTCTTGGGGATGATCTGGCTACAAGAGAGGTGTGGAAGCTGAAACGGTCAGCAGATTCAACCTGAATTGTGAGGGATAGAGGGGGACAGCTTTTGCAGCTGACGTCCTGATGGAAAAATGGTAATTTTCAGGTCTGTAGGCAGCTGGCTGCCAGGGAGAGATGCTGGCCCTGCCTTTATGTAAAAGATCCTTCCTGCATAAACTATGGCAGCAGTTAGGCATGAACCCCAGTGACGAAGCCAAAGTAGGAAAGCAAAGAGGCAGACAAATCATAAAGGCCACTCCAAATAGAATGTAACTATATGAACAGACGGTTAACACCTTGAACAAAGAAAGAATAACAAGGGCATTTGCTCAATTACGATATAAAAACAAATCTTTTTGAAAATCAAGAACACTGTTTTAGAATTAAATTATTCTAGAGATGAATCGAAGGAGAAGATGGCCATGTTTGAGACCTGATTTATATACTTGGGAGATTGAGAATCTGAGATGGAAATCATGAAAGGAAAGATTTTGCGGGCAGAATCTCGAAATAAATTCACAAAAATAAAAAGGGATGGAGGAGAGATAATACTTAACAACAACAACAACAACAAAAACAAAACCCCAAAAACAGAACAAAACACAAGAATAAAAACATGTAACACGGTAAAAAGGGAAATTATACAATGGCAAAATGTTTTTTTTTGTTGTTTTTTGGTTTTTTTGAGAGAGCACACGTGTACACGTGGGTGCATGAGAATGGAGGAGGGGCAGAGAGAATCTTAAGCAGGCTCTACGCCCTGCACGGAGATAGGGCTCACTCTTACCACGGTGAGATCATCAATTGAGCGGAAATCCAGAACTGGTAGCATTTAACTGACGGAGCTACCCAGACACCCCATCAAAATGCTTAATTTATGAAGAATATAAACAGTGTAACAAATAAACAACAGCATATTAATACTAATATTAATCCAAAAACTATTATAAATGCAATTAGAACATGATGAATATAAAATAGTGGGAATATTTTAATAACTATTCCAAAATCTAACAGAACTAGCTGCTAAAAATAAGCACAGATATAGAGGATAAATTAAATAAATAAAATAAATAAATATCACCAAATAAATAAAATCACCAAATTCTATTTAATAAATCAATAAAATAAAGAACGTATATTTTTGGTTTGCCACGAAAATATACCAAAATTTAACAAAACACTATGTACTTAGCACAAATAAGTACTAAAAATTTAAAAAGTAAAGCCACAGTTCACAAGCATACTCCAAAAGTTTAGAAATAAAAGATAAATGTTAACTTAAAACACTCTCTTTGAAAATTAGGAAACATAAATATATTTTGTTCAAAGAATAAATTAAAAAGCTGAAATTACACATTATCTAGAAAACAATGAAGATAAAATATTTAATCAAAACTTATATAGAAAACTACACGTTCAAAAAATGCCCACAACCTTAAAGACATATTAAAGATAAAGAAAAGAAGTCCTCAAACTTAAGATTCATTTTTTTAAAAAATTTTAAGGTGCATTTATTTTTGAGAGAGAAACACACACAGAGTGTGAGTGAGGGAGGGGCAGAGAGCAGAGACACGGAATCTGAAGCAGGCTCCAGGCTCTGAGCTGTCAGTGCAGAGCTCCATGTGGGGCCTGAACCCACGAACCACAAGATCGTGACCTGACCCAAAGGTAGATGCTTAACCTACTGAGATACACAGGTTCCCCAAGATTCTTTTTTAAGTATAAACAAAAAGAAATCAAATAAAATAAGAAATAAGAAATTATTTTAAAAAAGCTAAAATTAAGGAAATATAACAATAAAGGAAATGCAGATAAGGTGCTTCTTTGGTTCTATTTTATTATCTTTCAATTTTATAAATTTTATATATTTACTGTTTTTATTTGATTCAATTTCTTTTATATTTCTGAGTCTATATTATTATTATTCCAATAATGTAGATAAATAGGGAAACAAACAAAGCAAGAGAGCAAAGCATCCAGAAATAGAAATGCAAAGAAGAACTGGCAACAATACATAATCCACTAAAAGAAAAGAACATTACGTCATCCCTTAATAATAATTCGCCCAGGGCTGGATTATAAAGTTCCACGGTCATGCTAACCCTTCTCCACTGACTTCACTACAGGGGACCGGTCTGGGAACAGAGGATATTAGTATCCTTTAGGAGACCTGAGGTTACGGAATATCCCTACATTTTAGCCTTTCAGGGATTTTCCCCAAATTCTTCCAAGCTTAGAAATCATTTTAACAAACTAAAAACTGGGTAACTGTGCATGGCGTTAAATTTAATTTTGAGAATAAATACTTTATCTCTCTAATACCTTGTGATATGACAAGTGCCCTGCCTTTTAAAAAGTTGCTAGTAATACCTTAATCTGTAGAAAATGTATGAGTTTTTGGAAATGCTTTTCACAAGTATTTTCTCATTTAATCTTGATGGCAGCCTTGTGAACCAGGCAACCGCCTTGGAATCCTAACATTTATTTTGCAAAGAGAGAAAACAGAGACCCAACAGAAACTTAAATCTGGAGATTTTCCTACATTACACGCTTTGCTTCACTTCCTTTTACCCCCCTTATTTCAATCATCATTTTAAATAACTGTGCCACTCTTAGGTCTCAGGTCTTTCGTGGACACCCTTGCCACTGACAGCATGACTGATAATTAAGCCATATATATTTGACCATATGTGCTTTATATAGGTTATTTCATCCTGTAATGATTTGAAAGTTGTTTCCAAATTCTCATTTTTGTAACAATGATAAATGCAATTCTCATTCCAACCTTCAGATTAAGTCACAACCTCTTTTTTAACTTCTTTCTTCATTTCACATTCTGCCCTCTGCACATAGACCCATAATTTCTTGCTCCTGGTTTATCACATGAATTATTTCGTGCAAGTTGACTTATCACTTTTTTTTTTAATTTTTTTTTTCAACGTTTATTTATTTTTGGGACAGAGAGAGACAGAGCATGAACGGGGGAGGGGCAGAGAGAGAGGGAGACACAGAATCAGAAACAGGCTCTAGGCTCTGAGCCATCAGCCCAGAGCCCGACGCGGGGCTCGAACTCACAGACTGCGAGATCGTGACCTGGCTGAAGTCGGACGCTTAACCGACTGCGCCACCCAGGCGCCCCGACTTATCACTTTTTAAAACCATCCTTTCTGCTCATGCACCCTGCTCCCAATTTTTCAGTAAGATAAGCATACACAAGAAAGGATGAGAGAGACAGAAACAGAGACAAGGACAGAGAGAAAAATGAAAAGGAAGAACAAAACAAAAGAACAAGAGAAAAAAAAAAGAACAAGTAAAATTCTTGATAAAGCCTTTCCTCAATCTTTCAGATGAAGTCAGTTGTTCCACTTTGTAGGCAAAACACATTTCTGAATATACCTTTGTAACAGGATCTTTATTTTATAATCTTCTCTTTATTTTGGAGTTATCCAATAATTTGTTAAAGGGATACTCCTAGCCCCCAGTCCCAAGCCAGGGAAGTCACAAAGTTTACAAACTTTTGAACCATTAATCTGTGTGTAATGAGGGTGGATTTTTCTATGATCTTGGCTATGAGGAAATCTTGAGCTAGTTCATATTAGCACCAACTAATTACTAATTCCAAATACTGGTGAGGAAGAAGATCTCCATCACTTATCTCTCATGTCCTCACGGACTGGGGATGGAGGTATCTAAAAATATCCTGGAGGCTGAAGATGGAAAACAATCCAGAGTGGGCAGCTTAAGTAGAAAGAGCATATTAGGCGGTCACTCCCGCTAGACAATCCTTGGGTAACATGAAGGCAGCTGTAGATGTGCTGTTCCCCTAGAGTGACATCAGCACAGGTTTCAATTTCATTCACACATTCCAGATTAAGAACCATTTGGGTGGGACTGCAAACTGAGGAACACAAGAAGAATGCTGAACAAAAGCTCAGAAGACAGAAAATACCAGGTAGGTTTGGAGAAAAGATTCTAATTGCACAGAAGAAAAAGATATTTAATGGGGAATAATTTCTACTAGTTAAAGTAAAAATGACAGTTCAGGAAGGGCCATGAATGCTATGAAATAGCACAGAAGCAGGGGGCTGACAAAACTGTAGCCATTCTTTATAAAGATTATTTAAAAAGCAACGTGTATGATAGATTTGGGGATAAGATACATAGGAAAGCCAGTTATGAAATCACGATAATAAAGCAGCTAAGAGAAACTAGGACAATTACTACAAGACTAGAAAAACAAGAATGTGTATGAGAAATATTTCAAAGATGGACCCTAGTGGTTTTGCAACAACTCTATACAATTATAATCAAATTCCCTTGTATTGCAAAAGAAGTTCCAGAAGACGTAGGTCTTTACTTTCTTATCCAAAGAACTTTGTTGGATATTCTTGATTAGAAATCTATCATTATCAGAAAGCTTTCAGAATCAGTGGTGTACTCTCTGGTTTCTAAGTTTAGCAAGTACCGCACTTTTATATCTACAAGCATCTATTAAAGAATATACCTATTAACCCAATAAGTATTTATAAACTATTTATTACATGCTATGTACCTTTCCAGGCTCTGGGGATATAGCAGCAGTAAAGAAAACAATTATTTTGTGACATCATGTAGCATACTATGTAGGAGAGGAAAACAGATAATACATCAATATACAAGCTAAGTAAAAATGAAATAATATATTTGATGATAATGAGAACGATGGAAAAAAATAAAGCAGGGAAAGGGGATAGTGTAGCTCAGGGAGGTGGAGAGTTGTTATTTCAAACAGGGTAGCCAGGGAAGGCCTCAATGAAAGATGGCCTTTGAGTAAAGACTTGAAGGAGAGGAGGGAATGAACTATGTGGGTGGAGGGGACAAGAATTCCAACAAAGGCACCAGCAAGTACAAAAGCCCTGAGACAGAAGTACATCCTCCATGTTCAAACATGTGTAGAGAGGACAGTACAGCTGAAGAAAGGAGAGTAGGAAAATATTAGTAGGGGGTATATTAGAGACATCTTTTTTCCAAATCATGTAGGACGCTGTAGGTCACTGTAAAGACTTGGGGTTCAGCTTTTATTCAGGTGGAAAAGGAACGCCATTAGAGGGTTTTGAGAAGATAGAATGTGACTTTAGTTCTAAAAGTATGATTCTTTCTGCTGTGGGAATTGGATCGTTGGCAGTGGTGTGCACAGCAGAGAGATCAGTCGGAAGGTTGTTGCAAAGATGGGGTAATAAATGGATGGCATTGACATAAACCAGGGAGATAGTGGTGGAGGTGATGAGAAGTGGTCAAGCCCTGTTCTTTGTTGGATGATAGCAAACAGGTGAAATCTCCTTAGCCTCAGTTACTCATGAAAACCATTCTTTTTGTTATACAGGCATAAAGGTGAATATTTTGATCTTAAAGTGAACTTAAATTAAGCCAGATTGTCGAGATACTCCATCTCCCCTGCGTCCAGTCAGTGTTCCACAGTCTCGAAATTTGTTGAGCTTTCTCCCTAAGCATAGCACAACACTGGCTAAACTGTATAGATGGACGTGTGCATATCAATCAGTAAGACATCTCCCTATCCAGGGATACTACAACATTCATGTATATATTCAAAGCTTTTCTAGCTGATTCATTCTGTATCCTTAGAACTCTCTTTGGCCCCTGTTTCACATTCAGTACAGGTGTGTTTAAAAGAAATATGTAAAGAAAATGACAGACTGTCTGACATCTAGAGGAAGAGTGTCTGTTGTAAAAGTTTCTTAAAAACGGGTGTCTGGGTGGATCGGTTGGTTGAGCACCTGACTCTTGATTTTGGTTCAGGTCATGAGTCTAGGGCTGTAGGATTAAGCCCCACTTTGGGCTTCACACTGAGCATGGAGCCTGCTTGAGATTCTTTCTCTCCCTCTGCTTCTCTCCCCAGCTCATGCTCTCTCCCTCTCTAAAAAATAAAAATAAAATAAAAAAATTAAAAAATTAAAAGCTTCTAAAATGCAAAACCAATTTTTAAATTTAAAATAAGTCTTGCCAAGGGGTTCTAATATCAAAAAAATATAAAGAACTTGTAAAAACCTCAATAGCAAAAAAAAAAAAAAAACAAGAAATCTGATTTTAAAATGGGCAGAAGATATGCATAGACATTTTCCCAAAGACACACAGATGGCCAACAGGTACTTGAAAAGATGTCCAACATCACTAATCAAAGGAAAGGCAAATCAAAACTACACTGAGATATCACCTATCAGTCAGAATAACTAATACCAAAAATACAAGAAATAATAACTATTGGTGAGGATATGAAGAAAAAGGAACTCTCATGCACAGTTGGCAGGAATGTAAATTGGTGCAGCCACTGTGGAAAACAATACAGAGGTTCCTCAAAAAATTAAAAATAGAACTACCTACCATATGACCCACCAGTTCTGCTTCTGAGTATTTATAAAAAAGAAGAAAAATAGCAAACAACAACAAAACAAAACAAAACAAAAACCAACCTCTAATTCAAAAAGATATGAAAAGATATGTGCACCCCTATGTTTATTGCTGCATTATCTACAATAGCCAAATACAAAAACAACCTGAGTATCCATCAAGGTATGGATAAAGATGTGAGGGGTGTGTGTGTGTGTGTGTGTGTGTGTGTGTGTGTGTATGTGTGTGTGTCTGTGTGTCTGTGTGTATAATGGAACAGATTCCATATATATATATATATATAATGGAATATTATTCAGCTATAAAAAAGAACAAAATCTTGCCATGTATAACAACATGGGTAGACCTTGAGGGAATTATGCAAGTGAAATAGTCAGATGGAGAAAGACAAATACCATATTATTTCACTTATATTTGGAATCCAAAAAAGCGAACAAACAAAACAAAACCAAAATCCTAAATACAGAGAAGAGAATGGTGGTTGCCAGACAGGAAGGGGGTTTGGGGAGTGGGTGAAATGGGTGAAGGGAGTAAAGAGATACAAACTTCCAGTTATAAAATAAATAAGTCATGGGGGCATAATATACAACATGTGACCATAGTCTTTAATATTGTAGAATATATTTTATTTATTTATTTATTTATTTTTTAATGTTTTTATTTATTTTTGAGACAGAGAGAGACAGAGCATGAGCAGAGGAGGGGCAGAGAGAGAGGGAGACACAGAATCTGAAACAGGCTCCAGGCTCTGAGCTGTCAGCACAGAACCCGATGCGGGGCTTGAACCCATGAATCGTGAGATCATGACCTGAGCCAAAGTCAGACGCTTAACCGACTGAGCCACCCAGGCGCCCCTGTAGAATATATTTTAAAGCTGCTAAGGTAGCAAATACTAAAAGTTAACTTTGAATGGTGGCAGATGGTAACTAGACTTCTTGTGGGGATCAGTTCACAATGTATACACATATGAAATCATCATCTTGTATACCTCAAACTAATATGTTATATGTTGATTACACTTCAATAAATAAAGCTTGATATGAACTGCATATTGTCATTAATGAACAGCAAGCAAGCATACTTAAAGGGACAATTAATTCTGTGCCACTTCTGAGGTCAACCAAGAAAAAGCTTAAGAAATAAATTGATATTCATAAGTCTAATTTAAAGTGCAATATTAATGTGCATATATTTTTTACATAAAGTAAAAGTCTAATAATATGTAAATTTTCATTGAGTTCAGTTGTATACTTCACTCAAAGCAACAGTGAAAGGACACTCTTGTACTGATGATACCAAGGATTTTAGTAAGTTTATTAACTGAAAGCATTTGCTTGAGTTTAAGTTCCAGTTAACAGAGTAAGCAAACTCCATCATGTCTTTCCCTCTGAAAGCAGGTATAAAATCTGGGCAAAAGGCATGAAATTGCTATTTGAGGACTCTAAATTAAATAGTAGCAGGTAGATCGGTGAAGTAGATGGCAATTTGAAATACCAAGGGATCAGTAGTGAGTCTATCTATCACTTTTGTTTTTTGCAGTGTGCCCAGCCTGTAGCCCTATGTAGTCCCAAACCTGGAAGCAGGCACAGGGGTTCAAACATAAAGCTCTAGCAGAGGTTCTCTGGTCCTGGTTGCAAACAATCCTGTAGCACTGCATTGGGACCCCACAGGAACCAAAATTATTAGAGTAGATTCTCCCTGCCCAATCAGTACAATTGCGGTCCCAAAAAAAAAAAGAGCTGAATTACCTTTCCAATTTCTCCTTGCAATTTTTTCTTAGCCTCAGATGTTGGCAAAGCTAGAGAAGTAGGTACCAGAGAGGGGTAACTAAAGCCCCAGCTTTCTGACAAAAGGACCAAAAGGGAAGCCCTAGGGAACCAGAAAGTACGGGGGAAATTGCAGAGGGCTCAGGAAAGCAAACCCATAAAGTTATTTATAAAATTCCTGGGCTCCTTTCCCAGAACTGTACATGCATGATTCTGATCCTAGTCAGCAAACTACGTCTTTGAGAACTGAACTAATAGAAAACCTCTCTGGCCCATAAGGGTCACTGAGTGAATAGCTCAGCACTGACTGAATAGTAATGCACAGGCTTTAACTGAACTGACATTGAAACCACAGTCATACTAAATGCCCACTGAGCTATCATTTTTTTCCAGAAATATGAGATCGACATTTTGCTGTATGCTTTGCAAAAATAAAAATCCTTTCTTATTGAAGAGCATACTCTAATGGTATAGTTACTCTGATAATGAAGCTGCTGTTATTTGATATGATGGCCTCTGTGACTGTAATAGTTCATAGTGTTTGCCTCTTACCTGTTAAAATGTTCACTTTTCCTTATTTATTTTTTAAATTAAAATAATAGGTAAGTGATAGGTGATATAATACATTTAAGATTTTTCAATAGTAAATTTAAGATGTGAAATTTATTAATGTTCAATTTCAAATATGTTTCTAGAAGCAAAAATATAGTTTTAAATTAGAATGCTACATTAAAATTTTGCTATTTCAAAACAAGGAAAAATTATCTAAAGATTTCTTGCCCATTTGCCTCAAGTCTTATCTTTTTCTGTTTAAAAGTTTTGCTTATTATTTTTAAAAATTACTTTTACATCCCAGATCATTTATGAGCATTTCTGGTGGATGTTATTTTCGTTTTAGATACAATGCATGCAGAGTATTGCTTACAGGTTGTGGCCATTTCAAACAGTGATGCAAGGAAAAAATTTTGGCTAATATTTTTTTCATATTTGAGCATATCTGTCTTCACTAACATTTATTGAGGCATAACTGACATGAAAAAAGTTGCACATAAAGTGTACAATTTGGTAACTTTTGACGTTTGTGTACACCTTTCATACCACTACAACAATCAAAATGGTGAATATATACATCAGCCTCCCAAATTTTCCCTAGTTAATGCTACCCTTCTACCCCTCAGTCCCTTCCCTAGGCAACTAGTGACATGCTTTCTGATACTATAGATTAGTTTGCATTTTCTGGACTGCAGGTATATTTTAAGATAGATTTGCCAAGACATATATTATTACCAAATTGTCAGTTAAGTGACTGATATTATGGAAGTTGTTTTCTATAATCATTTTTTAAAGTTTTGAGAAAGAGAGAGAGAGAGAGAGAGAGCTCAAGCACCTATGTGGGGGAGGGCACAGAAAGAAGGAGAGAGAGAAAATCCTAGCACAGAGTCCAACACATTGCTTCAACTCGTGAACCATGGATCATGACCTGAGCCAAAATTAAGAGACACTTTACCAACTGAGCCACTCAGGGTGCCCCCAAAGTTGTTTTCAAAGAGTCTCTATCTGGGGCGCCTGGGTGGCGCAGTCGGTTGAGCGTCCGACTTCAGCCAGGTCACGATCTCGCGGTCCGTGAGTTCGAGCCCCGTGTCAGGCTCTGGGCTGATGGCTCAGAGCCTGGAGCCTGTTTCCGATTCTGTGTCTCCCTCTCTCTCTGCCCCTCCCCCGTTCATGCTCTGTCTCTCTCTGTCCCAAAAATAAATAAACGTTGAAAAAAAAAATTAAAAAAAAAAAAGAGTCTCTATCAACTCACTTCTTCAGCAACATGTACAAAAAATGTGTATTTTTGTACATACTTGCCTAAACAGTGTTTAAAATTAAACTTGTTGATCTTTTCTGTTCTAAAGGAAAGAAAAAAAATATCTTGCTGTTTATGTCATTTTCTTTCATTGGGTTAAGAGTAAAGAGAGATTTTGTTTCATGTGTAACGGTATGCATGTTCATACTTCTTATAAAAACTTCTTGTTCATATCATTTGCCTAGTTTTGTACTGCGTTGCACATCTCTTTATTAATAAGAGCATTTTTTTATTTTATAAAGTTAAGCTCTTTTCTGTTATATGTTAACTGCTTTTTAAAAATCATTTTTTCCTGACAATAAAAAAATCTAAGTATAGTGCATACTAATATGTGGGAACAAAAGATGGATATTTTTCATAAAAGTTTGAGGTATGAAGTTTGTAACTGACATTTGTTTTATAAGCAAACAAATAAACAAGTAGGAAAAGGTCATACCATAACTACATGACATCCCCACAAATAAAGTCCAGATGCATCTCCCCCAAACTCGTAAAGGTATTAGAAGAATATCAGTAAATGTGCTTACAATCACTGAGTAGAAGGCTAATCTAAGAAAAAACACAAAAGTCATAGATAAAGCAAATGCTTATATAAATATTGAACATTTCTATTTTCAAAAATACTTAATATTTTTAAGTGATCAAAACATACAGTTCATAAATTTGACTAGGTCTTGTTGTACAAAAATGTATATACACACAGAGCTATTTTCCTACAATTTTTATATTTTATTTATTCTGCTTGTATATTTAAGTGGGATTTTTAGCAATAAATTACAGTAATATACTTTGTGATTAAATCCGTATTTTCACAACAAATGATCACTCTCGGAACAAATTATATACTCCCAAAGTATCGTACTTTTAACCACAGCAAAACTGATCATTCATCTATTTTCAAGAATTCTTACAAAGCTCTTTTTATTGCTGTTAGAACAATCTTCCAAGGGAGATATATTCTGACAAATTAATAAGTGAGAAGAGTCAACTAATATTCAAAGAAGAGGTGATGGGTAAGGTGATAGGTGATATAATGCATTTAAGATTTTTCAACAGTAAATTCAAGATGTGAAATGTATTAATGTTCAGTTTCAAATATGTTCCTGTAAGCAAAAATATAGTTTTAAATTAGAATGTTACATTAAAATTTTGCCATTTTTCAAAATACCTAAAAACTCTGAGTTAAACTTCACTAAAAAAGAATTGTCAATGTCTGATACACCTGGCTGAGAATAACTTATGAATATTTCAGGATATTCTATTAATCACATATCTATTTTTATTATGTATCGCCTATAAACAGTATTCAAAGTAAACACAACTTGATACATTTCATATGGAAAGTCTAGCTAATCAAACTAAAGTCACTTTCATTACTTCTTTAAAAACGCCAACACCTGATGTTGATGTGTATAGTAAAGGGGTGCTAAAATGTTTCAATTATTACCACAACTAACCTTATATTTGGTCCTAATTTAATTAATATTGAGCCCACCATACTCTGGATATAATTTCATTGATTATTCTTGGCCATGCTAAATTGGGAGAATAGAAGACAGTGCTCTTAAAATTGCTCGAGAGACTTAGGAAAAGCTTCATGATGAAATTGTTAGAGGCCCTGCCTGTATGTTGCAGGAAATTGTGACTCTCTTCATAGTGCATCCAGTTAGGAGAGGAAGAAAGAGCAGTATATGTAGGTGGAGCTGTGGCGTGAGCCTGTATTGTTCACAGGGGCAGTATTGAAGTCTAAATGCAAAGCAAAAAAAAAAAAAATTTTTTTGATGTTTTAACTAAAAGGCCTAATTATCTTAACCTTCTAAAAAGCATGTTCTTCGTTTTTTAAGAAAAAATATTACATAGTATGCATATACCACATTTTCTTTATCTGTCATCTGTCAATGGACTTTTAGATTGTTTCCACATCTTTAGCTACTGTGAATTGTGCTGCAATGAACAGGGGAGGGCTGATACGTCTTTGAAATCCTGATTTTAATTCTTTTGGATAAATACTCAGAAATGGGACTGCTTGTAGTCCTATTTTTAATTTTTTGAGGACTTTCATACTCTTTTTTTTTAATATTTTAAATGTTATTTTAGAGAGACTGCAAGCAGGTGAGGGGGAGAGAGAGAGAGAGAGAGAGAGAGGAATTTTAAGCAGCCTCCATGCTCAGTGCACAGCCTGGGATCAAGACCTGAACCGAAACCAAGAGTTGGTCCCTCAACCAACTGAGCCACCCGGGTACCCCTCCATACTCTTTTCAATAGTGGTGGTATATTTTGCATTCCTACCAACTGTGTACAGGGTTCCAGTTTTCCCACATCTTCACCAACACTTCCTGTCTTTTGTTTGTTTTTAACATAGCCATCCTGAGGGGACACATGGGTGTCTCAGTCGGCATTGGGGCCTCGCACTGGGCTCTGCACTGATAATATAGGACCCTGCTTGCTATTATCTCCCTGCTCCTTCCTGGCTTTCTCTCTCTCTCTCTCTCTCTCTCTCTCACTCACTCAAAAAAAAAGCCAATCAGAAGAAATTCTACAATATATACAATATACAATATTCTACAACATGAATGAATCTCAAAGACATTATGCTAAGTGAAATAAGCCAGTCACACAAAGACATAGACTACATGATTCCATTTACACGAGATGTCCAAAGTGGTCAAATTCATAAAATTAATGAGTAGAATGGTGGTCGCCAAAAGTTGGGAAGGAAAGGAGAAAGGAAAGTTATCAATCACAGGTATAAAGTTTTAGTTAAGCAGGATGATTAAGTTCTAGAGACCTGTTGTACAACACTGTAAAGACAGTCAGCAATACTTATTGTACACTTAAAAATTTACTAAGAGGGTAAATGGTACTAAACATTTTTATCAAAATAAAATTAAAATTAAGAAAAAAGGAAAAAAATCATGTTTCCTCTGTCATTTGTTTTTTGTTTTGTTTTGCTTTTTGTTTGGCCATCTTCTACATATCCCTATGAGGCAAAAATGACTTTTTTCAGTAGTTTGCATGAAGCAAATAATGAATGTTATTGAACACGTTTCCTTATGTGATATACTTACTGCCAATCCCTCTCTCTAATTTCTTAGGAATGAGACACTTCTTTTCATCTCCCAGCTAAGAATCTTTGCTGTTAGACTTGAGGATACCTTTATTTGTTGAACAGATATTAGGTGTTTCTACGTGCCATTCAACCAAGGATTTTGAAGAGGACAGAAATATGAACAGATAGAGATGACAGGCATATTTCTCTGGCGGCACTTGATGGAAGGACTACAGGGAAGGAGATCATTAACTGTCACTTAGGTTTACAGGGGAGAACAAGGAAACAGTATGGAAAATACCAGCAATACAAATATACAAGGTATCGTAGAATACGGAGCTTTGATTGAGAATGCTAAATTGAAAGTCTTGGTCTGGATATTTAAAATAAACCTTTGGTAGCACATACTTTGGTGCTACAACCATGTTGGGCCTCCAAGAGCAGATGAGTTTCTGAGTAGCACTATATTGCATTTCCTGTGTTACTTGGCTGTACTCATGTTGGTTACACTGGGTACAGAACAGGGAAAAGGAATATAGGGTCTTGATTACTATTTCCAATCAGTTCTCAGGGCTTCTCGACAGCCAGTATTAAATCAAGTGCTCACAATCCCCTATACTACAGATTAACATTTTATACATGATTTGGTTTAACTGCAAATGTGTCAACTTAGATGAATAAAAGACTTCATCTCTGTTCCCTGTCCTGACAGCAGGATGGCCTTGGTTCCTACCTTACAGTTCCAGAACTCAAAACTGAGCAGTGACTTAAAAAGGGAGCCTAAAGTTTGGAAGGATGCACAGGGCTTCATCAGCTGGATATAGAAAGGGCCTTACGTTCATAGGCAAGCAATTGTCCCCCAATCTTACACCTGCATAAAGAATAGCCTAACTATCTCCACAATTATTCCTTGAGGCTTCCTGATTTTCTTTACTATATATATTTTTATCTTTAAGGATGGCCTTGCCATTCATGGAAACCATGTAATCGCCCTGCAGTATAATAAGGTGATGAGAAGTACCGAAGATTGACTACCTCATACCTAAAATGTCACTTCTTTTTTTTTTTTTAACAGCCTAGGAAGTTAAATAGGAAATGATATTTACCTGGACTAGAGTCTGGTTTATGTTAGAATTTCCATTATAAACCCTTTGGGAGGCTATTCAATATGTTCATTAAATTTATTAAGGTATAAAGCAAGCAAAGGCTTTATAAAGCTTTGGTTGACAGTTTAAAACAAAAAAGGTTTTCCAATTCATATTACCTAAATTGGTTGATCAATATTTCTTTTAGGTTTTTTTTTTCATCATTCACACGAGAAAAATGGTACTATATTTAAAAAATTGTTTAATGTTTATTTATTTTAGAGATAGAGCACAAGTGGAGGAGGGGCAGAGACAGCCGGAGACAGAATCTGAAGCAGGCTGCAGGCTCTGAGATGTCAGCACAGAGCCCAACGCGGGGCTCAAACACACGAACCATGAGATCATGACCTGAGCTGAAGTTGGACACAACTGACTGAGCCACCCAGGTGCCCCTATTTTAAAATATACGTGGAAATAAAATACATGGGGGCAATATCACAGATGTGTATAATAGCTTGGAATGATGTACTACTTTTAGTTTCCCTTAAAATCAGATTGAGCTACTTTAAAATCTATGAAACTGATAAGTTTGCTAAAAGTAAAGAAGAGAAAGAAGATATATAGGGGAAAGTATCTTGCCACCTGAAGTCTTTGCCCTAATTTCTGTGATTCTATATTTATGCTTAAAAAGAAACTTAGAGAACCATCTTAACCTCTCTTAGCCTTGATTCCTCCACGTATAAAATGATGGTGATAATGGTACTTCCAAAATCATAGCTATTACGTTCTTTTACACAATTTTTTTTTTGGTAGGAAGAAATGTGTAAAAGGGATAATTGAAAATTACTGAATTAAATGCTCTAGGTATTATGGTCTGTGTTTGAAAGCATAATTGATACAAATATCCTTCTCTTCCCTAATCATGAGAAAAATAGAATATAGAAGTTTAGTATCTAAGAAATAAATACATTCTTTTTAGTAACACATTTCTATTATTTTGCTTCTGTGTTTTTTCAAAGACACATATTTCTACTAATGGGAACTTTTTAAGTTACCCAGGACAATAAGGTCACCAAATTTTGAAAACAGCTTATATTTGCCTGTTGGATCAATACTCACTGTGAAACACCGAAGGATTTCATGGCTGCCATGACAACCATGGGCTTTCTGAATACAGCTTCTGGTTCTAAGCATTTTACAGCTTTCAATCAGATGGAAATAACCACTATATTATGGCCCAGTCAGATATATTAGCATGGTCACAGAGATCTAAGAGGAATTAAGGCACAAGCTAGTATTTATGAAATGTGAGGGTTCTACACAATGATACTGTATTTTAAAAATAAGGTAAAACTTTACAGTACACAAATATACAAAATTCATTTATAGACAAAAATTATAGTTTTTGCTCTATAATCTGAGGTGTCTTATTCTGATTTCCTTCATGAATACTAGTGAAACCAGTAAGTATGAAAATACATAATCATTTCCTTTAAAGGATTGAAACAATTGGTAATAAACAAGGTTTAAAGCACATAAAGGGGCCATGCATTGTAAACCATATCTATGTGACATAAATATTTTAGCAACTGAACTGTAAGCTTTTTCAAATTGCATTGCAGAGATGAGTAACCTGTGGCATCTGGAGCTATTTTGAGTGGCTTTATAGTGAATGTTCAAATTACAGCACATAAAAATGGTGAGGCACGTACTCAAGGGCAGCTCAATTCTCTTGTCATCCTCATAAAGAGAGAGGAACAACAGCCTCTTTGTTGGGTACTTAAGCTGGGAGCTGGGCAGAGAGAAATTGAGAGGGAAAAAGCAATATTAAGAACAATAACAAAACTGTGTTGGGCTTTTGAGCCCAAGGTCACCGCCCTTAAGACTCCTTTTCCAGATATTACTCTGGTTCCCAAACTCCTCCAACCATTTCTGAGCTCTGCCTCTTGGAACATTATCAGGGCAATGAGGTGAGAGTGGTGCAGAAGGCTCGTGCTTATTTCCAGGTCTCCCATTCTACTTGTGACAAGCACTAAACCACATCTAAAAGGAAACCAGGCATAATGTCTGGGATTTTACCCAGAGGTCAGGAAAAAGGAGAGGGTCACTATGTCATCTCTGTTCCAAGCACAGTGTGCGAAAGCCACTACCTGACCAAGTTGTTTTCAGAGCTGCTATAGTTTCCCTCCCTCACAAAGTGGTTGTGAAAATTAAGAAGCATATAAGGGAACATTTGGCAACTATAAAATAATCTACAAATAAAACTCTCCATCACAAGAAAAGTATGCTGCCAGTGAGAATTCTCAATGATTTCCTGTCAGGTGATATTACCTCATCTATAAACCACACAATAAAATTCCCCTTAGATAACCACCAGAGTTGTAAACAAATTTCTGGAATTAGTAGTCCTGAAATTGTAAATGGTTGGGTAATAAAGATGGAAGTGTTGGGCCAGTTCTTGGATATCTGTCCTAGGTTAATCACAATAAAGAAGATTATGAAACACTTCATACATACATAAAATACATACGTAAAAATTATGATGTTAAGAACCACAGCTAGCCTAAGATTTATAAATAAAGGAAAGGAGGGGTGCCTGGGTGGCTCAGGTGGTTAAGCGTTTGACTCCTGGTTTGGGGTCAGGTCATGATCTCATGGTTCATGAGATCAAGGTACTCACCAGGCCCTGTGCTGACAGCAGGGAGCCTGCTTGGGATTCTCTCTCTCCTTCTCTCTCTGCCTCTCCCCCCACTCACGCACATACTCTCTGTCTCTCTCAAAATAAGTAAACATTAAAAAAAATAAAGAAGGAGATTATGCTTCATCTTGGGGGTAGTTTTTAGCAAAATCTGTTTCTGGCTGTGCTGATACTTTTTCAACTGAAGGAATGAAGTGCCACCTCTGCCCTGACCAGAAGACTCCCTATGTCTTAGTTTACCTGGAAGACCATCTTCTACCCTTGCCCTCAGTTACTATGTGCCAAACATAACAGCTGACCTCAGCTAGAGGTGTCCCCCTGCCCTGCATTTTCCACTAATCCCTTCCTTTAGGTTGACTTCCTTATGCTTGTGGGAGGAAACAAAATAGAACTTTGTATACAGGCGCTCCACTTTTATAGAAATACAAATGCTAAGGCCTTGAGAATCAGATTTCTAGACTAAAAAGAACAAATTATTTAGTAACACAACCATGTTTATTACATCTAGGTTGTTTTCATTGAGACACTCACCAGCCTAGGTTAGATTTACCTCTCTTCTTTCCATATCATTTTTACCTCAGAGCTGAACACAATTTTGATGGGTGAATTGATGTTTCAGGCCATATAAAGGGCGTCTTATCATATATGAGACTTTCATTCTGTTTTAGGGCTTTTTCTTCATTTATTTATAAAATCATAATTTATATCCTACCCATATACAACTACTTTCAAACAAATAAACCTGTCACAAATTAGATACCTTTATGGTCTGTGTTTCAATATACAGTGAGTCGAGTTCATAGAGTGAGGCAGGAGTGGGTCTGAGTGAGTATGGCTTCTGTGTGTGGATATGTTTTCATGTGTTCGGGGACAATAATGCCAGATTAAGGTCTGCCAGAATGCAAAGGTGTTAAAAATAGCTTTCTATTTCTTTCACAATCTTTAACCTCTAGCCAATAAGGGAAAAGTAAAATCAAATAAAATAATAAGTAAAGTCAAGAAGAGGCTAGCTATCCCCAAAGAAGAAATGATGAGTTCAGGTTCTACTACTTGTAATCAAGAAGTCCCCAAAGTATCATGCACAGTGACTAATCTATTCAGCAACTCACTTTAAAAATAAAAGGTAACTTGGGGCTCTTGGGCGATTCAGTTGGTTAAGGGTCCAACTTCAGCTCAGGTCATGATCTCGCGGTTTGTGAATTTGAGCCCCACATAAGCTGTGTGCTGACAGCTCAGAACCTGGAGGCTGCTTCAGATTCTGTGTCTCCCTCTTTCTCTGCCCTCAGCCCCTACTCTCTCTCTCTCTCAAGAATAAACATGAAAATACATATTTAAAAAAATAAAAGGTAACTTTTATTGTCAAAGACTTCCCATTACAGATCTCTCCCCAACACGACACTGTTTCTTTGTACTTGTAGCCACCCTGGTGTAAATAAGGATCTGGGGAGGAAGAGAATACTCTGGTGTTTATATCCTATGTAGACTTTACTGACAGCAGGATGCACCCCAGGATTCCTGGGAGGAGGCAATGTCTCAATCCCATCTCAGGGAAATAGAAGTTCTTTAAATTTTATGCGGTCCCCATGTCTTTCCACAAAATCTTTTCAACTACTTCCTGTTTCATCTCTTGCCCACAGCCGGATACGAGCGATGGGAGCCAGAAATTACTGAGAAACAGAGCTGTCTCCCTCACAAGGGTCTCATCAGGTAATGTAGTAGCCCTTTGCTAGGCAGAGCGCTGCTGCACTAACCACAATTTGCAATCCCTCTTCTGAACCATGATGCTGTTGATGGTATCTTGGTGTGAAGAACAGCCAACCAGCCCTCATACTTCAACCAAGATCAAGGCACAAGATTTAATAAAGCTGATATAGAAAAATGGGAATAGGTGGAGAAATTCAGTAGTATTTACCTTTCCCAATGCTCACGTCTTTAAAAGCAATCATTTTTTGCTTGATCATTTTGAAACAGAATACATTTTGACATAGCTATTTTGATAGTCAATTTATTTTTTTTTCAACGTTTATTTATTTTTGGGACAGAGAGAGACAGAGCATGAACGGGCGAGGGGCAGAGAGAGAGGGAGACACAGAATCGGAAACAAGCTCCAGGCTCTGAGCCATCAGCCCAGAGACGACGCGGGGCTAGAACTCACGGACCGCGAGATCGTGACCTGGCTGAAGTCGGACGCTTAACTGACTGCGCCACCCAGGCGCCCCGATAGTCAATTTAATATAGCAGGAAAGAATGTCCTTGTTAAAGCATTGGATTTAGATCTCGTTTCTTGTTCCTCAATTCCCAAGGCCTTTTACTTCATACCTTATTCGCAAATGTCTATGATTAGATGTTACCTTTATTTATTTTTTTAACATTTATTTATTTCTGAGAGAGAGAGAGAGAGACACAGACAGAGACAGAGCATGAGTGGGCATGGGGCAGAGGTAGAGGGAGACACAGATTCTGAAGCAGGCTCCAGGCTCTGAGCTGTCAGCACAGAACCCGACACGGGGCTTGAACTCACAAACCGTGAGATCATGACCTGAGCCCAAGTCAGTCACTTAACCAAATGAGCCACCCAGGTGCCCCAGATATTACCTTTATTACAAGACAAAATAAAGATATATGCTAGGATTGCAATGTGTGTAAATTTCTAAGGGAGCATCAATTTTGTTTCCCAAATTTTCAGTTTACAGAAGTTTTATAATATTATATGTAATAAGTATTTGGAGAGAGAGAAATGTAATAAAAAAACTGGGTGCTCTAGGCCATTTGAAGACAATAATAGTAAGTGATCCCACTGTTTTAAATAGGTCTTCAAGTTTATAGGGAAAAAATCAGAGAATTTAATATAAAGCAATCATGGATATGGGTGATCCTGAGAGAATGAGCACGGGCTTATCATAACAATTGGTAGGGGCGCCTGGGTGGCGCAGTCGGTTAAGCGTCCGACTTCAGCCAGGTCACGATCTCCCGGTCCGGGAGTTCGAGCCCCGCGTCGGGCTCTGGGCTGACGGCTCAGAGCCTGGAGCCTGTTTCCGATTCTGTGTCTCCCTCTCTCTCTGCCCCTCCCCCGTTCATGCTCTGTCTCTCTCTGTCCCAAAAATAAATAAACGTTGAAAAAAAAAATTAAAAAAAAAAAAAAAAAAAAAAACAATTGGTGGATGTTGTCATGTGTGCATGGCGGTCAAGTTTTGACTCCCAGACGCCAGCAGTTTTTGCCAGACCGGGCCTCATCCCCAGGATCTCTAACCCTCTGCTTAAGATTCTGTCCAGCCCTAACACTGCTCTCTGAACAGAGCCCACCCCATCCCTCATCTTTATTGTAGGGTGAGGTTAGTTCAGGGATAGGGTGAGGCTGATAATAATAAAGGCTGAAAGCTTAATAGTGCCTTTTTTAAGCCATGTCAAAAACAACCTTGCATCAAAATTGCACATCAAAGTGGCATGTCAGAAAGCTTCTAGCATCAAAATGCTTTTGTCAAAGAAGCTATATAGGTCAAAAGAGCCCTATCAAAATGTCATGTACACATCTAACTCTTCATAGCCCAGCCACAAAAGAAGACAAAGACATCCTAAGATGAATGAGAATTCAAGATGTCACTGAAACGCCCCAGAGAAGATTCCAGTGGGGATATTATGGAGGGTGGGGGAGAGGATAGAAAAGTAAAAAACAACAAACAAACAAACAGGTGAGCTAAATAAGTTAAACAATCCTTCAGTCCTTTTTGTTCTTTTATCATTAAATTGCAAAAGGACTCACCTCAAAAGTATTTAAATATTCTTTTCATCAAAACCTCAGTTTAAGCTCTCATGAAGATTAGCCTTAGCCACTTGACACAAGACTAAAGTTTTTTCCAACCATCCTAAAATATGGCTTCCCACCAAAGTGGCAATTCAAATACATATCAAGCATAGAAATAAAGTGCTTAGTAAGGATGAAATGTAATACAATTTTCTGTAAAAGCCAAATCCCATTTTAAGAAAATCTTAATGGTCATAGGGATAATTTATTTTTTTCAATAATAATATATTTTGCAAGTGGTTCAGTTTGAAGTAAGGATAACCAAGGGCATCATTTTCCTGTCAGAAACAAGATCTATTAGAACAGCTAACAGACCTTTTTCGTTTATAATTTCTATATCTCATAAATGAAGAAAATTCTGACTTCTGCCTTGGGTTTTAATTTTAGCTTTTTTTTTAACCTCCCCTAGATGCCACATTACATATATTACTTGAAGACTGAAACATTGGTCTAAGAAGTAAGATATTTTATATGGCTTTGGGAGAGGGGCTCCTGACCTTTCGGTATAGTAACTAGCAAGAGATAAGGAGTGGCTGGATTCCTTGCATGAGGAATATTTTGCAAAGACTTTACTGATATGTTTAACATCAACATGGGGTCTCTTTTTCAGTATGTGCATAAGGTCCTACCTGTGCATAAGGTACTTTGTCCGACTTTGTTTCATAATGAGACAGTATTCTGTCTGTTCCTAAAATTTCCATGCCAGATTCCAGTATGATTAGGTTCAATGGTCTCCTTCCCTCAAGGGCATCTAAGCTTCATCCTTACTCTTATCGATAGCTAAGAATACAGTCCCCAAAATAGGGAAGTTATTACCATAACCATTACATTTTTGGAGATTTTACAGTCCTTATTTTTGTCTCATTTTCCAATTTCTTCTTTTTCTATTGTTATCCATATTTAGTGTTGATCCAAGTTGATCCTACACTGACAGCTTATATTCAGGTTTGCAGATCAAGGAATCGTATGCTCATAGTCAGTCATGAAGTGATTGCACATATTTGGACCTGCTCCCTAATCTCCCCATTCCTTCTGTTCTGATAACTTAAGTTAGGACTCATCTCTAGCTGTATCAGTTGTGATAGGTAGTGGATCTCTAATACAACTTGTAAACTTTAATACAGATTCACTGATCAAGAACATTGATATTGATATTAAAGCTGTGAAAATCTACACACTGACCATTATGGTTTAAGGAAATCTGGCGAACTCAAGATCAGATGGTTTAGCTGGGTATCCATTATTATGGGGGTAGGGAGAAAAAGAGATAATTATTGGTATTTATCTTTCAAATCCCTGAGATAAACAATGCTTTTGCAAGAAAATTAAACTGCTACTTTATTCAACCTGGATTATAAAAAACACAAGAAATAAAGAATAATGTCACCATTTTTAACCTGTTTCCCAAAGCTAGTTATAGACTCTACATCATTTTAAGAGTTTTTAGCCTTTCATTGACTTTCTGTTTTCTGCCACAACTTTTCGTTCACATGACAAAAGCTATGGAAGAAAGATGAAATGTATTTTTGACAAAACAGGTGCTAAAAATATAAATAAAGAATATGTGATTGCTCTGTAGCTACTGGGGGAAGAGAGATGATAAAATCCCCACTTTCCCCTGTGTTTCCTGATAATACACAGAAATGAAGAAATAACACAACTTATACATAGGCCCCAAATGAGATAGTCACTGTTTAACAAAATTATTGTACAAAATATGATATGATATAAATTTTTATGAAAAAATGAATAATAGTTTTTTCTTCAAAATATTTGAGTGTAAGGGCACCTGGGTGGCTCAGTTAAGTGTCTGAGTCTTGATTTAGGCTCAGGTCATGATCTCACTGATCATGAGGTCGTGAGATTGAGCCCCAAGTGGAACTCTGGACTGACAGTGCTTGGGATTCTCTCTCTCTCTCTCTCTCTCTCTCTCTCTCTCTCTCTCTCTCTCTCTCTGCCCTTTGTCCGCTTATGTGCACACACTTGTGCACATGTGCTCTCTCTTTCAAATAAATAAACATTAAAAACTTTTTAATACAAAGGGCCACTAAAAAACTTAAGAAGTTTACGCTTCTGAATTGTGTCTTAACTCAAGTTGAGAAAGCCATGACAAAATCTAAAGAAAAATTAAACACAGTGAAATGCAGCTCTGTATGCCTCCAAACACACATGCACAACCCCACATATACTCATATACCCATATGCATACACATATGCGCACACATATGTGCACAAACACATGCATGCATCTCAACTCATACATATACCTCCAAAGAGCTTCATAATGTGTAGCAGAAAACATTTCAGCAAAAATGAAGATGGCTGACACAAGGCTGTAATTACATAATGGTGAGTTAATTACTTTGGGGGGACATTGTTTCATATAAAAGCAAATTTATATTTACATTTATTATTTCAAGAATGTTTGAACTATTTTACTAATCAAGTTAGAGCTGTTTAATATTAAACTTATATTTGGCTCCTTTCACATCACCTGGTTCAATTTTCTCATTATTTTATAAATGGAGAAAGTAGGGTCTAGAAAAGTAAGTGAATTTTGGACACTCACTGGTAGAAACAGGACAGGAATCCTGGACCGATCATCTTTTGTCTTATGCTTCTAAATATTGCTACCTCAGTCCCTTCCTCTAGTTTTCACATATTTCAGTAAAAATATGATCTCTCCTTCTTTAGGAATTTAGAGCTTAATTAATTAGCTAGTGTAGTTTGTGCAGAGGACAGTAGGTATATCAAGTCCCTTCTCTAACTCCATTTTTTTATTCATTTTGAGAGAGAGAGCGAGAGCACGAGCAAGGTGGGGCAGAGAGAGAGGGACACACAGAATCCCAAGCAAGCTCCACAATGCCAGCACAGAGCCCAACACAGGGCTCAAACCCACAAACCGTGAGATCATGACCTGAAATGAAGTCAAGAGCCAGATGCTTAACCGACTGTGCCACCCAGGCACCCCTCCTCCAGCTCCATTTTATCCATTGATCATTTTCTTTAATACGTGAGCTTCAATTTACTTGGAGCTTAAGACACAGCAGGAGATCTTTTGTAGCCTTACTCCTACTCTGTTTATAATTATGCTCCTTAAGTTTGTTTTTTAGTGATTACACGGATACTTGGTTGATCTACGACATGAAATTTTGTAAAGATCATCACTGGCTACTGTACAAAAGAGGGTTGGGGATGGTAGAGTAGGTGAAGGGGATCAAGAAGTAAAAAGTTCTAGTTATAAAATAACTCATGGGATGAAAATACAGCATAGGGAATATACTCGATGATATTGTAATAATTCATGCTGACAGATGGTGACTACAATTATCATGGTGAGCACTGGGTAATGTACAGAATTGTAGAATCATTGTGTTATATACCTAAAACTAATATAACTTTGTATGTCAGGTAGACTTCAATTAAAAAAAAATTCATTAATGGCTACCGTATAAAGTCTAAAATCTCCATTACTCAAAGCTTACTACAATCTGACCTCAAATTAATATACTACTTAATTTTTATGCACGGAGCTTCCCCAAAATTATCTATTTTTTGCTTTCCTTTTTGTACGCAGTGTATACTTTCTTACCCATGCCTTTGAACTGAACTGCTTCCTCTGACTGGAGTTGTAATCACAATTTTTTGAATGCTTGCTGCGTTCCACAGTATTACGAACTTTACATGCATTAACTCATTTAATTTTCACAGTAGCTTCAATAGATCATGTTGAACTATTATTATACTATTGAACCTACTGTATAAATGAGGAGACTGAGGCTCAGAGTTTAGTAATCTGCTTATGGTTACACAGCTAATAGTTGGTTAAACCAGGCTCAACACAGGGCTGTCTGTCTCCTCAGCCCACGTGCTTCTCTGCAGTCCTGTCTCATGATCCATACACACTGAAGCCCTGTACACACATGTGAGGTGATAGAGACCTGATCTCCCTTAACTCTTTTATTTTTAATTGTTTTTAATGCTTATTTATTTTTTGGAGAAAGAGACAGAGTGTGGGGCGGGGGGGGGGGCGGGGGGGCAGCGCAGAGAGAGAGGGAGGCGCAGAATCTGAACCAGGCTCCAGGTTCTGAGCTGTCAGCACAGAGCCCCACACGGGGCTCCAACTCACAAACCATGAGATCATGACCTGAGCCCAAGTGGGATGCTAAACTGACTGAGCCACCCAGGGGCCCCTTCCTTAACTCTTTAACTTCTGATTTTGTCAAACGTTTATTGACCATCCTGTTAATTTTGTATATGTCAACTATTTCATTTCATCATATGACAACATCATTTCACATTCTCACCAACTTAAAAAACTTTTTAAAAATTTTTATTCTTCACTTTTTTTTTTTCATTTTAGAGACAGAGAGAGCAAAAGCATGAACTGGGAAAGGGGCAGAGGAAGAGAAAGAGAATTTAAGGGCTCAATCCCATGACCCTAGGATCATGACCTGAACCAAAAGAAATCAAAAATTGGCCGCTCAACTGACCGATCTACCCAGGTGCCCCCTCACCAACTCTTTTTTTATAAAGTTTATTCTCCTACTTAGATTATAATCTTGCTGAAGAATGTCTATTTTCTTTTTAAATGGTATCTGGCATCTTATTTTTCCCCAACATAATAACTCTACATATAACACAATTTCCTGGCAAATATAGCCTGAGGGAAAATTATTTAAAAAGTATAAATCAGGGGCGCCTGGGTGGCTCAGTCAGCTGAGCGTCCGACTTCAGCTCAGGTCATGATCTCGCGGTTCGTGAATTTGAGCCCCGCGTCGGGCTCTGTGCTGACAGCTCAGAGCCTGGAGCCTACCTCAGATTCTGTGTCTCCCTCTCTCTCTCTACCCCTCCCCTGCTCTGTCTCAAAAATAAACATTAAAAATTAAAATTAAATAAATAAATCAACAACAAATTAAAAGTATAAATCACTGTGATTTTAAAATACATAATTAAGAGTCATAATCTCTTTGGACCTCTGTTTGTTCTCCATATTCATAATAAAATATATTTTGTTAGGATGAAATACTAATTATGAGGCTAGCTATTACTTACTAAGTAAACACTATGTGACAAACACTCATGAGATTAGATTCTTATAACCACTTATAATCAATTATGCTCATTTTGTAACAAAGGGAAATCAGAGATCAGAAAGCATAGGCGAGATACTTCAGACTTCGGAAGTAAGTGAGAGCGCAAGGATTCAAACTTTACTTAGCTGTAAAGCCTAGACTCTTTTTGCTATAACAATTAAAGAGATAGCATATGTTAAATTGCTTTGTTTCTTTCAAACAGTAATGAAGTATTCCTTGATTCTGATGCATAATCAATTCGAGAAAATATGATTAATACTTTTCTTCAGGGGGAAAAAGATAAACTGTACATGTATACCTGATTTTTTAAGATAAGCATTGATTTTTAAATTGTCAGAATGAAAAGAAAAATAATTTTTTTAATAATTGACAAAATAAGTAGTTAGAGTTGTCAATGAAATGATCTTGAGAAATAGGACTTTGTTTTATTCATCTTTGAATTCTTGTCATTTTTCTTTGGCCCTCATACAGCAGAGACTTAAGAGTGAAAAAATACATGAATCGAAATAGGTCTACACTTTCTAGCACTGACACTGACACAATACTATGCTTATCGCTCCAATAAACACATAACATGATCTATATCCTGATGTGTCTGCAGTCCTCGTATCCATGGTGAACTGTGCTAAACCCCTCTGGTGCCCCAATTTATCACCATATACTATTTACATAACACATACTATAAATACAGATTAGCCAGCCTGAACTCCAATGTGTTACCTAAATTACTTTACTTCTGATATCTGGGTGACATCAGCTGTTTCTATAGATACGTATATAATCTGAATTGGATCAAAGTTATTTTGAATTTTTCACTATAACTTGTTGACTTAAAATTAATATAGTTTGTACGACTAAAGATGCAACGTATATAGGATATTGACCAGAAGGAGAACTTATCACTGTGGATAAAAAGAAATGTTAGTAGAAAATCAAATATGAAATAATATGTGAAATCAAGAGAGTGTGTAAAGGTTACTAAGTTTTTGTAAATAAACAAACAAAATACCGATGCAAGAACTGCAGCGATTATACATTATTATAACAATGTGGAATCACAATGCAAGAGGGGGTTTTGTAAGCATTATTTATATTCTAGATAATGTGATGTTGCCACTCCTGGTTGCCATGGCAATGGGGTTCCTACTATACAGTAATATAATTATAAGGAAAACCACATGCAAATTTAATAAATACTATTTACGGATAGAACTATGTGCTGTCTAGTCCTCTCATAGGGAAAATCTGGAGAGAAATCTGACATGGATTGTGCCAGGAAAAGAGAAAGGATATGAGGGCATTAATCTGAAATATTTATAAAAGATTAGGAAGCTGGGTTCAGTTTATATGCTAGAGTCTCTTGATATGGCACAATTTCTTTCTCTACTACTCACAGTAGTCAAGGTCACTATAGATAATCATGTAGCTGCAGATCCATCGTGTGTAGACAATTCTATCCACTGACACCAATGCGTAGAAGGGAACGCAGACTAGTAACCAAAGAAATACAATGTCCTTATGATCTGTGCCAATGGGTGTGTAATCAGAGAAAAAGTATCAGATGTTTACTAAAATTGCTGTCCGGCTCCTAATTATCACCCAGGAGAATTGTGTACAGCAGAAGGAATGGTGGGTGGGGGGAGCGGGAAGCAATGGGTTTTGAGGATTTGCACAAAAATAGGACATTTTGACCAAAACTACCATTTATATGCTACCCTCATTTAATGCTTAGATATATTCAGAAATACTCTGAAGTCATGGTATTTTTTCTGTTTTAGGTGTTGGATTATACATTTCAAGGTATAACATACTCTTCTGAATTCAGATGTCCAACTCATTCATATTTATTGAGTGTAACACAATAGATAAAAAGCACTATAAGTCAGATATTTCAAGACGATCATCAACTTCAGTAGAGAAGTGCTATGTATCTGTCACACACCAAGTGAATAAGCATGGGTTTGGAACTCAGATAAATATCCCTGGAGTCTTTGCCTTACTCTTTATTTGGTGGAATGACTTATACTTTTTTATTCACACAAAGTGCCATCATTGTCTTATTCACTGCCAATTTTAATTAAAAAATATAGGTATTATGATGCTTTACATTTAAAAGCACTGTTTTGTGAGTATGGGATTCTTGCCAACATTCCTAACCAGCATGTGGTACATTTTTCTTTTCTGTTCTGAGTGGATGTGTAGAAGTTAGGAGAGGAGGAATAGGAGGCATGTTTAATTGGGTTCCAGAGTCAACAGTGTTTTGACATCCATTTTTATAAAGGAGCTAAATAAAGCCCCTGACCCAAGAATGTGTGTGTGTGTGTGTGTGTGTGTGTGTGTGTGTGTGTGTGTGTTGTATAGTAAAGAAACAGAACTTACTGATTGTCACAATACCTTAGTAGACCCTGGTGTATGTGAAGATTTCATTCTAAGAAGCAACACATTAAATCATACATACTGCCATGTTAGTAGTTCCTTGTCCCCAGCGTGCAACAGGAAAGACAATCCCAAATATAGTTCTAGAATCACGTGGCAGTACTCAGTTTCAAAGTGTTCATCAAGGGATTCAGAATGCTTACAATATTCTTCTACTTATTGCAAAAGTAAAAAACAAAAATAAATAAGTAAATACTTAATGGAAAATTCTGAGGCATGTCAGAAAAAAGATCCATAGATGAAGAACAATTATAAGACCCAACTAAGCTTTTGTTTTCTTGCCTCAGATCAGTCCACACTTTTACTTAAATTTAGTAAGCCAGAACCGGCATTAAAACCAAACTACAGAATCCAGAGCCCCCCTTCCCCAGTAATGTTATCAATAATAACAAGATCCAAAATATGGCAATGACACTTGCACCTAATTATAGTATTCTTACTGAAATTATTTTCTTTTATACACACACACACACACACACACACACACACAGAGAGAGAGAGAGAGAGAGAGAGAGAGAGAAAGGGGGTGCTGTATCAATTATAAAAATGTTCTTTTTTTAAAAAAAATAATGTTTATTCATTTTTGAGAGACAGAGCATGTGCAGGGAGGAGCAGAGAGAGGGAGACATAGAATCTGAGGCAGGTTCTAGGCTCTGAGCTGTCAGCATAGAGTCCTTCACAGGGCTTGAACTCACCAACTGTGAGATCATGACCTGAGCCGAAGGCAGATGTTTAACTGACTGAGCGACCCAGGCACCCCAAATAAAGAATGTTCTTAAAAGTGGCCAGTACTCTATCAAGTGTAGCATCAGGTATAATTATTTGTGTTTGTGATTTTAAGATACTTGGCTTACCTTTGAATTTTATTATTTAATCACATCTGTATGTAGCATAAAAATTTACATTCATTTTGAGATATCTACCACATTTACTATGCCTCTTAGCTAATCTTTGTTTCAAGTAGCTCATTAAAATTATGTTTACGTTGGAGGGAATAAAACTGTAAGTCAGATGAAAACACTGATTTATCCTAGTCATGTATTTACACAGCCAATCTATGCCACTAAAAATGCTCATTGGCATGTTTTTACAAATCCCCTAAAGATTGGACAATTATAAAATCGCTGTAAGAATGCCTATTTCTCTAAAGAATTATAAACACAGCAATGGACATACCCAGTAATGTCTGCCTTACCCACCCACCTCCTAAAGCTCTTTTCTAGGTTGCTTCAGAACTCAAAAATTGAAAGGATAGCAGAAATTCACAATCCAACCTCCCACAGTTGCTTTTTTGTTCTTTTTAATCGTATTTCTTCAGACTCTGATAGACCCACTGTGACCTTAGCACTAAAATGAGCACGTCTTCTTCCTTTCTTTCCCCATTCATTAACTTCCTAAAGTCTTCCACCGCCATAATTCTGACAGCCTGTAGGGGTTCACAATAGTTCTTTTTTAACTTGGATAACTATCTTGGCTTCCCTGAACCATTTTTATTTGTAAGCTGTAAGATGAACATCCTCTCTATTATCCTTTGATTTTTAAAGCTCTTGTGTTCACCACATGTCCCAAACAAAAATCTACAACTTTCGTTGGTTAGCAATATATACTTTATAAAATCTATTTAAATAGCAGGTCTTTCAATGCTGACAAAGTTGTGCTCAATTCTTTCAATATGGCATATTAGCCATGTAAACTCATTTGCTATGTTTCTTAACACATCATATGTCAAACTCATGGGAATATGCATATATGTGTGCGTACTTGTATCTGTGAAGTGTATAAGTGTATATGTGTACATATGCATATGTGTAATATATATGTAGTGTGTCTGATTTTAAAGCATTGTGTGTGTGTGTGTGTGTGTGTGTGTATATATATATTTATATTTATATTTATTTTTTAGAGGGGGGTAGAGGGGCAGAGGGAGAGAGAATCTCAAGTAGGCTCCACACAGTGATGCCTGATCCCACAACCCTGGGATCATAAACTGAACTGAAATCGAGAGCCAGATAGATGCTCACCCAGCTGAGCCACCCAGGTGCCCCTGATTTTAAAGCACTTTGATATCAATGTGGCATCATCATTATTATTCTATTACATATAAGGAAACTGACACTCAAAGGAAACTGAGACTCATAGTGGTTAATATTTTGTCCAAGGTCACAGAAGTTGTAAATGATGGAGATTGAGACTCATTTTGGAATGACTCCAAATCTGACACTTTTTTTCCTACAATAATTTTGTCTCTTATACACAATCCCATAAGAATTTCTTTAGATTTTCCCATCTCAATGTTGGTTTTTACATCCATCTTACCATATTGTTTTCTAATACTGGGGCTCTAGTCCAAGAACTAATTACCTCATTTCTTCAATAATCACCTTTTAAGGTTAATTGACTCCACTTAACTTCTGTGTTTTATATAGCTGTCCGTTAAAATTGTTTTAATGTCCTTGCCTGCTAATTCCAACAGCTGTGACAGTTTTGGGTGCATTCCAATTGATTGATTCTTCTTCTCACTATGGGTCATGTTTTCCTGCTTCTTTGTATGCCTGACAATCTTTCACTGGATACCAGAAACTATGAACTTTGCATTTGTAAGTGCTAAATATTTTTGTATTCTTAAGACCATTCTTCGGCTTTGTTCTAGGGTGTAGTTAAATTGCTTAGAGACAGTTTGACTCTCTCAGGTCTTGCTTTTATGAGATGTTAGGTGGGTTTCATGCAGTCCACAGTCTAGACCTAATTGATCCCTCTCTAATTGCCTCAAATGGTTCTTTCCCCTACCCTTGGAAATTAGACTGGAAAATTTCATAGTTCACAGGACATTAGGTAGAGTTCTCAAAAGGCAGTTTCTCAATATTAGGGAATAATTAGCTGTAGACTGTGTTGTTCTGGTTAAGCCATTCTTCCATTAGTCAATGTAAAAGAGGTTTATTTTTCTCTATTTCATATTGATTCAGTGATGAACCCCAAATTTTATATTAGTTTTACTTTCTCTAAGCTCATTTCCTTATTCCTCATCAAACTTCAGTTTTCTGATCTGTAAAACAAGCAAAATAATAATACTCATCCACACAGGGTCATTGTTAAAAAAAAGAAAAAAAAAAAAAAGAAAATCCCCCAGGCATATGAAGTTTTAAGCTCTTTCCTGACATAGAACCCTCAATAGATTTTAACCATTTTGATTATTACTGCATGCAGGTGAAATTTCTGTGATCTAAAGGTTCAGTAGAATCTGATTTTGTACCATCTTCCCCATCTGATTTATTAGTTTTGATTTCACAAACAAATTCTCTAGTTTCAATTCTTTAGTTTCATTCTGCTTACGATTCACAATCATTTCCATGATTTCCAAGTCTCTGCCTCATTTCTCCCATTATTACTGGACTTTGAAAGTTCTTTCTTCTCATAATTTTCATCCATTTAGATACTTCTATCCCCTTGTATCCAGCCCAAGTCATTATCTCCAAACTCTCTGGTGTCTCTAACCCTCACTGATCCCACCTCTTCTGAATTCTTACAACACATAGTCCATGTGACATAAATTAGCAATTAATTTCACAGTATTTTTCACCATTGATTTTTCACCAAATAGACATACTTTGATGGTGTTTTTTTAATTTTATTAACCTTTTTTTTTTCCCTCACAACTATCATTCTGCTTCTCACAATTAAGTGATTAACAATACTGAGTAATTTATTCACTGACATTTTTAATGGAGAATGGTTTTATTATTATTTTGAGCTTTCTACACTTTTCTAAACAGAAAATTTACATTTAAGAAAAAGCTGTTTAAATTTGCAAAGCAAACATTTCATATTGCATACTTTATTGTCAATAAGTATAAAATTATTTTACAACAGGTTTAATATCATATGCATATTATATGGGCCACTTATACTTAATATAGCTTCACATTATTCATAGAGTTTGTATTTGTGAATTAACCTCTTCATTAAAACTTATTTGTAACCTCCAAATCCATACTCATGGCATTTTCAGACTGTCATGAACATGCACAGAGTTGGAAATAATTTGAGTCACCAACACACACATTTCCAACCGAGGTCAAAACAAGGAGACATTTGCAACAACATGGCTAGAACTTGAAGGCATTGTACTAAGTAAAATAAGTCAAACAGAAAAAAAGTAAATAACATGATCTTATATATGATATCTAAAAACAAAACAAACAAAACAAATCAAAACAAACAAACAAAACAGGTCATTGAGAATAGTTTGGTGGTTTTATCCAGGGGAGGGTGGTGGGTAGGTAAAACGGGTGAAGAAGGAAAGTCAGTCAGTCAGAGAAAGACAAACACTATATGATTTCACTTATATGTGGAATTTAGGAAATACAACAAACACATAAAGGGAAAAGAGAGAGAGAGAAAGCAAGAAACAAATTCCTAACTATAGATAACAAACTGACAGTTACCAGAGGGGACATGGGGAGGGGGTGTGAAATAGGTGATGGAGAATAAAGAGTCCACCTGTCATGATGTGCACTGGTGTGATATATGGAATTGTTGAACCACTATATTCTACACCTGAAACTAATATAGCACCGTAGGTTAACTAACTGGAATTAAAATAAACACTTAAAAAACAAACAAACAAACAAACAAACAAAAAAGAGAGTCAAAAACCAAACCAAAACAAGGAGACAGCTTTCTTGGTTCAGCTCTCAGACTGTAAACAGGTGTCCTATTCAGTCTATTCAATGTTGTGTTTTTGCATTTTTGTGCTTTCTGTTGATTTCTCTGTTTAAGCTGGCCCCCAAGCACAGTGCTAAAGTGCTACCTAGTGTTTCTAAGCAGGAGAAAACTGTGATGTGCCCTATACATGTTAGATAAACTTCCAAAATGTTTTTAACATTTATTCATTTTTTGAGAGACAGAGAAAGACAGAACATGAACAGGGAAGAGGCAGAGAGAGAGGGAGACAGAGAATCCAAAGTAGGCTCCAGGCTCTAAACTGTCAGCACAGAGCCTGACACAGGGCTCGAACTCACAAACTGCAAGATTATGACCTGAGCCAAAGTTGGACACTCAACCAACCGAGCCACACAGGGGCTCCTAGATAAGCTTTGTTCAAACATGAGTTAAGTGTTGTCATCCCCGAGCTCAGTATTAATGAAGCAACAATATATATTGAATAAAATATTTTAAACAGAAAGACACATAAAATAGGTAGTATATTGATCAGTTGATAAAAATGTTGTAACCAGATGCTTGCAAGAACCTAACCCTGTATTTCTTCTAGGAGAGATGGTTTAATATTAGCTAGCTAATTCACTGTTTGCAGTGACTGTATAGACGTATCTGTTGTGAAAAATGAGAACTGACTGTAGCTAGTGTCTTACCTTTACATTATTAATGACATGACTAACAAAAATAAAATAAAATAATTTGATATACAAGTGATTATATAAATCACTCTATTTGAAATGTGTATCTGGATAACCTAGAAACTTCTTTTGAAATGCTGAATATTTCTCTTTTTTCAAGTATAAATTAATTCTTGCCTTCACTCTCTACCTGTGGGCCTTTAAAAGTGTCACATGGCTTATGATATCTGCCAGATGACTTATAACTTGAACTGAATAAAGTTAAAAAGAAGGAAATTGCATTTTGGGTTTTTTTGACAATAATCTGGAATGATATATCCCAACTGTCTACTGCATAAAGGGTTAATATTCTCTGGAAATAACACAAAAAGCACAATCAAAACAATATTTTTTAAGAATAAAGAAGCCAAATGAATAACTATTTTTCAAATGGAAGAAACCTCTAATCCCCTTCATATGTATGTGTTTACTCTACATTATTTCAAGTGATCCAAATGAAGAGAAGCTATAATATATTTTCCAATAGTTTCAAATCCATAGTTATGTCATTTTCTTTTAAATAGTAGATGACAGTTACAAAAGGAGCCTCATATTTAAAAATATGAGTATGGATATCATTTTAGAAAAACATTTGGAGTTTTAACTTATCTGGCGTGACACATTCAATCTACTTATGAGTGTGTCTGTGTGATGTTAAATTACATAAGGTATATAAATATAAATTGTTGTATATACTACCTGGTAAGTTCATTCAATTAAAAATATTCACTGAAACCTAGGTTGAGAGTGAAAGATGTAAAGATGTATTAGTTATGGTCTAAGTCTCCAAGGAGCTGAATGTAAAAGAAAAAAAATGATAAGCAAATAAGTATAGTAGAAGATTATACTTTTATGAAAATTACATTATGGAAACACAGAGAAGTTTCTAAGCCACACCTGGAAATGATTACACCTAAAGAAGCATGTCAGCTTTATTTATTGTCACAAAAACACTGGTGACAACCAATGTATCTTCTAATAGGTGAATGGATAATAAATATGGTAGATACATGACAATGCATTTTTCTTCAAAACCCATAGACAATTACAACACAAAGTACAAATGTTAATATACGCAAAAGTAAGAACAAAAGGTATTTAAAAATTTGGGAGCTCCAAGAAGGAATGCAAACTGTAACAAGAGGATCAAATTGTGTTACAAATGTATGAAACCACTTCAGTGAAAGAAATGGAAGGAAAAGGTGCTGACCTAAATAACTGGAAATATGTAGAGTCTCTAAGAGTAAAGGCAAAGAAACTTCACATGACTGTACTCTAGTTGATTAAGTTGTTGCCCATGGGGATATGGGTTAAGAATTCAGATTCTGCTATACATATATATTGCAAGTAAAGAATTAAGTAAATGTAAGGCAGATGGTGGGAGCCAGATATCTCATAGTCACAGTGAAAATTTATTAATATGCAAGGGAGGAGTTTAGAATTAATTATGTAGTAATGGATTAGAGTTGGAGACATTAATATGAACTCATGTTGGGTTTAATAGAGTTAAAGATGGTTGCATATAAAAATATTTATAAATATATGTATGTACCTGGGTTACTTGTGTTTCTTTGCTGTGACAGCTGAGAAGGGCTGATACCCCAGTAGGAGCACAACTAGAGCTCAGATCTTAGTTCCTAATACCCTTCTCCAGCAAAAAGAAACCAGTGTCCTAGGGTAAATGATTAGTTCTACGGGATATATTTCCTAGGTACAGGAAATATACAATAAGAGGTTGTTGAATCTTAGGGAGCCCAAAAGTGAGGAAGTACTCAATAAGAAGAAAAAACTGATGGGAGGTATGTCAAAGGGGCACAGGAGCCAATTAAGGGAGCTCCTAGTGGCCAAAGCTGGAACTATCTGGACAGGAAATTAATAAAATAAAGGAATATGGGATTATAGCCCAAAGTACAAAATAAGTATACATGAACCAATAGTGACATAAGTAAATGATTGGGAAAAAAGGAGGGAAAAGAGATAAGTCTCCTTTGCCTAAGAATTCCAAATAATTTAGATACTCTGTTAATAAGGAGAGGGAGCATAACTCTCCACTCTGTAGGTGTGAGCTGTGCATAGTGACTTCCTTCCAAAGAGTTCAGTAAAAAAAAAAAAAAAAAAAAAAAAAAAAAAAAAAAAAAAAAAAAAAGGGAGGGGGTGGGGGTGGAATAATAATCTTATGGTGGAGAAACTTGACAGTTACCACCTCAGCCAGTCAATATCAGCCATGATTAATTGTGTTGACTATATCTTCTCATGCTGCGGTGTGATAGAAATGGTACTTTACCTCTGTGATCTTCCTCGCAAATACACCCCCCTCTACTTGTGACATAATTTCCTGTAAAGGGATGTCCTGCAAAAGACTTCACCAGTACTCCTCAAATCCATCAAGGTCATCAAGAATAAGGAAAATGTGATAAACTCACAGCTAACTGTAGTTTATAAAGAGACGTTTCAAGTAAACAAATGTGGTATCTGTGCAGAGACAAAAATGGGAACACTGTAAACCACAAAAACGACCAATTATCCTCCTTTCCTAACATGAGTGGCTGTTGCTTCTTAACTAATCACAGCGTTAGTCCCTATTCTTTATCCTCCTGGATTGGGAAAAAAAAAAGTCATTAATACGCCCAATCCTACATTTAGCCTACTTTCTGCCAGCACCCAAAGCAGAGCAAACTTCCTGCTTTCTCAAACTTCCTTCAAATTACAGAACATAAACACAATTCTTTAACCAGTCTTTTCTTAAACTTTCTTACTGAGATGACCTATCATTATCCATGGTGTGCAGTGTCCCTTACTGTAGAACTACGAAACCCAATTTTGTTTGAATGCAGCTATGTTCCTGGTGGCCACTGACCAGACGAGGGCCAGGACCAGAATGCAAGAACACAGCCTGTGTTAAGCAGGTTGGACTTAGTCCTGTAAGAAGTGGGAAGACTGATTGGAAGACTTTTATACATGGAATAATATGCTTTAAACTGCATTTAAATTGTGATGATTAATATGTAAAGAAAGATCTTGAGAGATCAAAGAGTGTAGTTTAGGGACTGCTCTAGCCACACCTGAATATGAGGACAAGGTAAGAATGGAGGGGAAAGTGATAGATCTGAGAGATGTTTACTAGGCAAAATCTGTGGTCTATAGTAATTGTAACGAGAATAGAGTGAGAATAAACCCTCAATCAAAGATACTGATTACTGGTTGACCACATTATCATCTCACAACTGATTGACTCCCTAGAGGTGCCCACACTGCAGACCTGTACAGGAAAGGCAGCATGAGAACAGAACAGATAAGGCACTTGTAATTAATGATTTGGATTAAAATACAAGGCAGATGCTGTTTCCACATTTAAAATTCTACCACGGTAATATAGTACCAGTGTTCTTAGATTAGAGGCATTTTGAATTCAAGGAAAGTACAGTGTTCAGTATTGCTTGATAAAAAGTGACAAAAAACACCAAGAATGTATATTTGATATTTTGCCTAGGAGAAAGACCAAGAGTTGACAGTTTCCCTAAAAGAATGTAATTCAGTCCTAAATAAACAAAGATATCCCCTGATGAAAATAAAGATGTCCTCAGAATATTATTAGTTCCACCTGACTGAAAACTTCATAAGGGCAGGGAGTATTTGTCATGTCTATTTTTTTATTCTTAGCACCCATTCATCATACCTCCTGGTATATAATAGGTGCTCAGTAATTTCTTAGCTGATTACTAGAGAATATAGCCTTGGGGTGCTTGGGTGGCTCAATTCGTTAAGCGTCTGACTCCTGATTTAGGTTCAGGTCATGATCTCATGGTGGTGAGATCGAGCCTGGCACCGGGCTCTGAGCTGGCGGCCCAGAAGCCTGCTTGGGATTCTCTCTCTCCGCCCCCCCTCCATCCCTCTCCTGCTCACACACTTACTAAGCAAATAAATAAATATTTTAAAAATAGAGAATGTAGCCCTAACAGAGCCCAACAACACCAGTGACAGGTCGTTTGACAGGTCGTGTTCTCATTGGGGGTTCTAAGGTAGAAGAGATGCAAGGCATCAATTGCTCAGGGAAAAGGAAGGATATTTGTATTTATGGATTTTCGGTGAGGATAATAAAGTCATCATACTATTTACTGTACTAGGACATTGGATGTTGAGTGAGCTGCAATAGTTTCCCCATCCAAGTTGGGGGTGGCTAAGAAGGTGAATCATCATCAGCTGGGACGCTTTCACACTGTCATTCTATCCCTAATCTAGATTCTGGCAAATCCCATGAGATTATTTGAAACATGATATGGAGAAGTATGAGACAGCCCTTTGCAAAACCATCAGAAAAAAATGGAGAATGGAGCACCAGGAAAAGCGGTGACAGCCAAAGTTAAGAAAGTCTTGCTAGAATAATAATAGCCAAGCCTCGGTGAAAATGGAGTGATGATCAAAATCAAACCCAAGTAGTTTTATGTAAGTACCCTCTGTATCCAATTTAACTGCTGAATACATTCATCTTTTTCATTTATGTCTAATGTAAATAACTTCCAATAACTTTAGAGTAAAAATATCTGGTTAAATTAAAGGACTAATTTCATTCTGAGAAGAAATATCTGAATTTGGACAGACTCTATCCAGGGCAAAGGAAGAGCCTGAGAAGTCTAAGCGGTAAATATGACACATCTCCTCCTCCCAAAGCTACAAACCATCTTACATGATGAATAATAAAATACACATATATTCTAAAATAAGTTCATTGAGACTTTTTATTTTTTCCCTCCTTTCCTTTCTCTTGTGTGCACACCACTTTGTGACGCTTTTTCTTCTGATCTCAAAATGTCCGTCATCATTACTCATCTTTTAGTCCTACTATCAGAATAATTCTCCACTCACCAAGCCACTGGACTACAAAGACAAGGTGAATTTTCCTTAATGTTTTTTTTTGTTTGTTTGTTTTTGTTTTGACTCTCACTTACCAAGCAGAGAGGAAAAATGTAATTGGATTCCCCAAAATTAGTTACAATGAAATTTCATATGTAAAATGAAATGAAATAAAATGAAAGGTGTTGTGAAGAATTAAGAAAGCTAGCACATTTAGGGACATTTCAATCATCATCCAGTCAGTTGCTTTCACTAAGTAGAGTGTTTGATTTTTAATCTGGCAGGATATTTTGTTTTCATGTGGACATCATTGGCCATTCTGGTAGACTCACGGCTTCCCCAAAATAAACTGAAACTGCTCCTCAGCAGCTTTTAAATTTTAAAAGAACATTTTAAATGAACATAATGTATCCAAAAATTTAATATTATCAAACACTCTGTACTAATTCATACTTTCTATTTTTTGCATCCGTTTAATTTTCCACTGGCCCCAGGCTATTGATGTCTTTTAGTACTGGAGTTTACTAATTATTGCTTATTTGTAGTATTGATGCATTAAATGAAACACAATCCTTTGAAACAAACAAACAAAAAAAAAAAAACAAGAAAAACCTGAATAAACCAAAAGCTTGTCTGAAAACAAAGAACATATTTATCTGAAACAAAGAAACAAAAGCTCATGTTACCATGAATGAGATAATTTTTTTACCATAGAATCTTTGAAAGAGAATTTATAAAATGATAGATGTAGAAGAATCAATAAAGTATAGGACTGTAGGTGGCAGGCTATTCTTAACTCCAGGCTAAATCTTTTTGTGATGTGTGTGTGTGTGTGTGTGTGTGTGTGTGTGTGTGTGTGTGTCTGTATGTGAATGTAGCAGTATGTACTTATTGGCATGAACTTCCACCGAATGTGCTGCAGGGTAAGTAAAGGTTAGAAGTTATCAGCCATTTTCAACTAGACTAAGGAATGAAGGCATGTTAAAAAATCTAAATTAGGTATGAATTTCATTGACGATTTTGCTGAAAAGTTTACTTACACATGGTACCACGTGCCATCCATTAAATCGGCAAATGCAAGAACTGTGCCTGTCTTTATTTAGTTTTTCTAAGACTGTAGATTCATTGAGAATTTGATAAAAATCTGTGGATTTTTACACAGAGAGATTTACAGTTAAACCTGCCTCTGGCATGTACTTTCAAAGGGTTTGTACTTATGATAAAGGCCCTTGGATATCTCCCAGTTTCTATGAATGCCATACCTTCAAAATCTGTTTCTAGAAAACACGTTGATGGCAAGTGGTCCTGCTTTTGAAAACAGGGAAAGCCCTCTCACTGAGGCAACGCGAAGAGCAGATCCTCATAGAACGGACCATTGGGAATACTGTGTTGGCTCTGCTACGAGGTAAATTCTGTAGCACAAGCAGAATGAGGGAAACCAAGCCACGAATATGCTGATTATGCTTTAGAGGGAGTTTACCTCTAAAGCAATTCAGTTAATTGGATGTTAACTGAGGGAGATATTTTAGTGACTTCTACTGAGTATAATTAACAATAAGGGAGACATTCTAAATCAGGCCCTGAGAGAAAAGAAAAAAAAAAAACTTGGAAGGAAAAATGAAAACATTTTCAGATAAGGTGAAAAAAACTCTTCAAAGAATGCTGATTTTTATCAGAAATAAAGGATTTATCCAGTCCAGTGTAGTTAATACAACCAACATTATGCATAAAAGTAACTCAAAACATTAGCATGCATATTCTTTCTGAGATGGGGAGGAAGACACCTGATAGTTTTAAAATGATTTAGGAGGAAATTTACCATTCTGCAGAGCTAGTTTTGACTGGAGACACATAGTTGAAAAGAATATATATAGCCTTGCCTAGTTAATAAACCATTAATGGAAAAGAGTAGCAAATAGCTTAACTGACCTTCTGGATCTTGTCAGAATCCTGTCAGGGAGGTGGCAGTCGAAGAATGACAGAGTCAAGTGACTAAATGACAATGGCTGGTGAGACTGATTTTAATGAACTGTATCTTTGAGAAATTGATATAGAACAGATGTGCTTGGAGTTGTTACGTAATACTTTAAATTCTAAGTTGCTATTTGCTCTTCTGCAATTGCCAGTATTCTGGGGTTCAGGTGTTGGCTTGCAACCTTGACAAGGAGAGAAAGGGTAATGTGTGCATATATGTATGGGGAATGGGGTCCTTCCCATCGGACCCTCTCTCCATCACCCTCATTCCCTCCCTTCAAGACTGTAAGTCTTCATGCCCTTTACTACTTTATAGGATGCCATTTTTGCCACACTTACCAATGCTGTCACTTGATCAGTATTCAAAGCATATCCCCAATTTGGCGTTGAACATTTCTAGGTGCAGACACCATCAATGCTTATATAAGTATGTACATAATATTAAATTACAGAAAGTTATTAGAAAGGACAAGAAAAATCAGGGAAGCATAGGGAAGAGAAAATAGATAACTTGCTTCCTACTTTGCTTTCTACTTTTCAAACATTCAGAGTTTTTGAGAAGCCTCCTAATCTTTTATATGCTCTATCTATGACCTTAGGAGCTCAAATAGGAGGAAATTAGGAACGAGGGGTCAGTGGTGACAATAGAATTAGAATGTAGGTGAAGACTTTGAACAGAGAACAAAAAGTATCAAGAAATAAAGTAGTTGGTTGTTGTTTTTTTTTTTTTTTTTTTACCTGACTGCTAACAGTGGGTAGATGTTGGTATAGCTGAATACCATGGATTAAAAAAATGGGAGATTTACCCATGAGATGAGAAAGAAAGAATGACATTGTGAGAAGAATTCTGATTCATCCACTCTTGTTTTCTCTCCTGTTCAAATGTGGAGATAGTGGGAACTCGATTTTGGAAGACTGAGCACTAGAAAATGCCAGAAGGAGCGGTAGGTCCTAGAGGAGAATCTAGATACCCGCAAGGACTGGGAAACAGAAACATTTTATGAAAAGAAAAAAAAAATGTGGGGAAATTTTTAGACTTTGTAAACCCACATATGAATATTCTGAAGGAGGATTTGTCTTGTGTGAGGACAGGAAATATCAGAAGAGGAAGAACAAATTTTGTGGTACAAGAGAAGGACAGAGTTAAGAAATAGGAGTGGCTGCAATTCTGACAAGTAATCAAAGAGGTGAGGTGTCCAAGATTTGGGTAGAATTAAGTGGCCCATGAAGTTTTGGATAAAACTTTGTAGTAAATGTATTTTTGGTGCTAGGAATATTGTGGGCTTGAAAATGTCACAGAGGGGCTGACTGACATCTGTAGGTATCTCCTTCCTGGTGGCTCATACAAAACTAACACCAGCTTTGGGAACATTGTTTTTGTTCACCTCCCTCCAGCCCATTGGTGATTGATGGACTTGGGTAGGTCTTATTGGTGAAGAAGGAAAGTTAATAACTTGAGTAAGAAATATGAACTATTAATTTCTTATAGCATAGGAAATAATGATATTATTTATTGTAATTTAGCAAACACTATTTACTGCTTCCTATAGACACTATTTACTGTCTATATTTTTGTAAGGAGTAGTAAGCCAAACTAGACTTAATGTTCTAAAGATTTCCTTCCTTACTTTCTCCTCCTCCTCCTTTTCTCTTTCTCTCTCTCTTCCTTCCTTCTTCCCTAAACTACTGCAAAGGAGAATTTAAGGCAGCTGATAATATTAAATTTAATGATATAAGATTAAGAAGTAAAACATCTGTGGCAGTGGGAAAATAGAATTTCAGTATTAAACAAGAATTGTAGAGATCTCCAGGAAGATGGTGAAGCAGCATGGAGACCCTCCACTTGTCTCATCCCTGAAACACAGCTAGATCAACACCAAACCATTTTGCACACCCTAGGAAATTGATCTGAGGATTAACACAACAATCTGAACAACTTGAGCCAGAGAACTCAGCAGGTATACAGTGTAGAGAGGCGAACTGGGGGAGAGAAAGGTGTGGAGTATAGGGAGCTGTTTTTGTGGATAGAGGACAGAGAATGGGGGAGAGTGCAGCATATCAGGAGAGTGCAGGAAAAAAAAACACTCCCTTGAAAGTTGCCAGAGAGAAAGAGGAAGACACTTTTCCCAAGAAGACATCCAGATGGCTACAGACACATAAAAAAAAAAATGCTCAACATCACTCATCATCAGGGAAATACAAATCAAAACCACAATGAAATACCACCTCACACCTGTTGAAATGGCTAATATTAACAACTCAGGCAACAACAGATGTTGGCGAGGATGTGGAGAAAGAGGATCTCTTTTGCACTGCTGGTGGGAATGCAAACTGGTGCAGCCACTCTTGAAAACAGTATGGAGGTTCTTGAAAAACTTAAAAGTAGAACTACCCTATGACCCAGTGATTGCACTACTAGGTATTTATCCAAAGGATACAGGAGTGCTGTTTCAAAGGGGCACATGCACCCCAATGTTTATAGCAGCACTATTGATAATGGCTAAAATATGGAAAAAGCACAAATGATGAATGGATAAAGAAGTTGTGGTATGTATATACAATGGAATATTACTTGGCAATCAAAAAGAATGGCATTTTACCATTTGCAACAAAGCGGATGGAACTAGTGTATTATGCTAATTGAAATAAGTCAGAGAAAGACAAGTATCATTTAATTTCACTCATATGTGGAATTTGAGATATAAAACAGATGAACATAAGGGAAGGGAGGCAAAATAATATAAAAACAGAGAGGGAAACAAACCACATGAGACTCTTAAATACAGAGAACAAACTGAGGGTTGCTAGAGGGGTGTCGTGTGGGGGGATGGGCTAAACAGGCAAGCGGCATTAAGGAGGACACTTGTTGGGATGACCACTGAGTGTTACATGTAAGTGGTGAATCACTAAAGTCTATTCCTAAAATTGTTTTTATACTATATGTTAACTAACTTGGATTTAAATTAAAAAGAAAAGAATTTTAATAGAACAAAATCTCTTTTACAAATTTTTTAATGGGGTCAATGGTAAAGCAAATGGAGAAGAATAATTTCCATGACACCATGGGGTAACGAATTTACTCAGAAGAAATCCATTTTTACTAGTACTAAAGTAATGGGACATTTTTCATGTGAATCTTCATCATGTGTTACCCAATGCTCTCAATAGCAACTGAAGTGCAACTATGATATGAAATTTAATATGGCTCTATCTTAAAACTTTGCTGAATGAAAGCTGAGAAAATGAGGTCATGGGGAACACAATTTAGCAGATCTTCAATATAAAATGATAAAGATAAATATACCTTTTAAAAATTGTTTTAGTTTATTTTTTGAGAGAAAGAGAGGGAACAGGGGAAGGGCAGAGAGAGAGAGAGAGAGAGAGAGAGAGAGAGACAGGAAGAATCCCAAGCAGGCTCCACACTGTCAGCATAGAACTCAATGCAGGGTTCAAACCCATGAACCATAAGATTATGACCTGAGATGAATCAAGAGTCAGACACTTAACTGACTGAGTCACCCAGGCACTCCAAGATACATAAACCTTCTTTTGATCAAGTTGGATTCAGAATAAATTTCAAAATGTTTACAGCATGAGTTTTTACTTTCTCTGTCTCTCCCTCTCTTTCTTTGTCCCTCCCCCTCTCTCTATATTTATATATATGAAGTATTCAACCAACTTGTGAATAACGAAGTGTCCTTGGAGATATTGATTTAGTAGGCCTTTGTTGGGGGTCATAAATCTGCAGTTTTGTTTTCCAGCAACTACCAAAATGGTTATTAGCAATTGATCCATGAACCCCAGTTTTAAAAACAGTCATCCGGAATAAACAGGGTTCTTATTCCTTGGGAACATCATAAAGTTATTTCTCACACACAGTTTTGGGTAAAAGTTGGCTTCAGAGAGTACAAAATTATAATTTCTGGTAAGAATCTGGAAAACCAACATTCTGTGTGATAAATATTAAAATCAATGGAAAAGAATAAAGCTGCCCTCTTTTTAGTAATGTTTTAAAATATAGTGAAATACCTAATCAAAATAGGTACCTGAGAAGAAGAAGGTTTTATGGGCAGGCTGAGATGTTTTTTTCAGTGGAAAATTTGGATTACTCCAAAACAAAAATACGTGATTCTAAAAATTACTTCTACAAATTAAAAATAAAAAAATAAAAAGATGGATATGATGAAAGCTCTCAAATCTCAGCAGCTGCTTTGTAAAGATTTTTAGCCTGGAAAATATATATACAATACTAACTATATATATGAACTAAACAATTATGTACCAACTATATATACGTTGCACTTTACTTTTTTTTTTTCTGTTTGTTTCATTTCTTTTTCTTCTTAACCATCCTTTGTGCTTCTTATCGTGTGCAGGATTCCTCTCCTATTCTGGCCCTCTAAACAAATGCTGAAAATGTTCAAATTGTATGTATCCCACGTAGCTCCACCATCACTGTAAGCAGCAAACCAGGTATTTTTAAGAGGAGCTTGCTCCTGCTACCTGCTGCCACATGCAACCATCTCCAAACTTAGTGAGTGACAATAACCAATAGATTTTGCTCTCAGGAATTAGAGAACAGAGGGGATGGCCTGCCACTTCTATACAGTCCGCTGCCTCAGGTGGGACGGGAAGGATGGGCCAATGGCTGAGGGGAAGAATCAGGCGAGAGGCTTCTTCTCTCACCTGTCTGGCAGTGGGCGGGGGTCACCCAAAGCACCTGCACTCGCAGCAAGATTACTAAAGAGATGTTTGGCCTTTTTCCGTGGTGGCTCTGGGTTCCAAGAGCGAATATTCCAGCAAACAGGGTGGAAGCTGTAAGGTCCCCGTGATCTAGTTTTGGGACTTTACAAAGTGTCACTTCTTTAAAACTACAGCACTATATAACACATCAATTAAGTGCCAGAAAGAAAAATCATATCTAAATATAGGGAAATGGAAAAATTGGGTACAATAGTCACAGTCATTTAGGTTCTATTTCAAAAAAGTAGAACGCACTTTCTAAATGTGCTTTTCCACATAATGGAATGACAACTCTGGAGCCTTAAAATTATCATTCAAAATAATTGGGTCTTGCACATATTTTTAAATGTTATTTTTATAAAATATTTTAAATGTACGGAAGTTTGCATAATAATAAAATGCAAAACAATGTATACAATATCTAGCCTTTTAAAATCTTAACATATTTTTTATATTTGTTTCAGAGACACTTTTAAAAACACTAAAACACAACCAAGTTGAAGCATCCTGTGTCAATTTCCTAATCCTATTTGCCTTCTTACCTCCTCAGAATTAACAACTACAATCGATTTGGAGTCTATTATTATTAACATTTTTAAATGCCATATATATATATATATGTATATATGTATGTATATATATATGTATATATGTGTGTATATATATGTATGTATATGTATGTGTATATATATAATAAAATATAGCCATAAAATACATAGTAATTCTTTATAGTGTTTTGAACCTTTGTATATACAAAAACAGATTGAGCACTTGCTCTGTACCAGATACTGTTCTAAATGTTTCACATTTTTAATTTAGATAATAATGTCCTATGAATAGAAAATATCACCACCACCACCACCCCCCCACACACACACACACACTTATTCTACAGATGAGAAAAATAAATCAGGCAAAGAGACATTTGCAAACAAGTGTGAAGGTCTGAGATTTCATTCCACTTACAAGCTAACAAGTTAGCCTGCCAAAGATTCGCGGATACTTGTAGAAGACAGGAGACTCCTGGGTTAGATGAAGTACAATTTATTGCTCACAGTAACAGGAAGAGCCAGAGTATCAGCCTTTCGTGCACTGGCTCCCCCAAAATCTGCTTCTTACAGGGCTTTGCCAGCAGAGTCAGATGATATCTGCACCTGCAGTGGACTGCTTTATAGAAGAGGAACAGTGAGTTTAGGGAAGCTTTAATAATGTCCTGAAAGCATGCATGCCCTTTACTCCAGTGGGAGACACTATCTCTATCTTCAAAGACTGTTTACTATACAAATATTCTTGAAAAGATAATTTTAAACAAAGTGCAGTATGTGCCTCAATCATAAGACCTGAGGAAATGCACAGCCCAGAGAGATTTGTTTCACAGCTAGATAAAGTAACTTGCTCAAGGCACATTACCATAAAGATTGTTAGAGGGTTTGAAACAGAAGCCAGTGCCTCCAGAACCCATGCTCTTTACGATGTTATCCAACCACTTCATCAGCACGGAAGAAGTCCTGTTTCTCAAAGTAAAGCCCAACATGGATATACCCTTTTTTAAAATCTCATATAGGTGTGAAAATGCAGTTAGTGAAATGAGTGAGTTTGAGCATAATCTGTTTATTGGTCATTCAGTTTTCCTTTACTGAAAATAATCTGTTTATAGATTTTGTAATTGACTGCTATTTGCTTGGTTTTTTTCTCCCCCTTAAATGATTTATAGAAAATTTTGTAAATTCTGGATGTTCATTGTTAATGTGCTTTGGAAACATTTTTCTTTTTCCTGTCTGTAGCTTGTCCTTTTATTCGTGAGGCCTTGTGTTGCATAAATACAAACACATGTAAAAACAAAACAAAACAAAATAGTTTATTGTAGGCAAATTAATCAGTTTTCCTTTTTATAGAAAAGGACTTGTGCTTTCTCTTTTTATAGAAATCATTTTAAAAGAAATATTTCATTTCATCAGGTCTGCAAACCTATATTATAGATATTTCTTAAAAAGATTTAAAATTTTTTTGCTTTTCAATAGTAGGTCTTTGGTCCTCAGTGATCTTTGTTAGGGATGACTATTCTGATATACCAAATATTTACTTAAAATTATTCAGTTTTACACACCATGAATGACATCTTATCTCTGTTAGCAGCTGTCAGTCTTGACTCAAAAATAGGAAAGAAGAAAAAGAACCTCTAGGATAACCTCTAAGCTCTAGAAACTCAAAGAGAGTTTCTAAATACTTTTTTTTTTTTTTGTATTTGTGAGCTATTAAAACTTATATCCCCAGGGGAGTAGTAAGCATGATTATACAGTAAGAGAAGTAACTGGAAAGTTAGATAAAAGTAAATAGTTACAATGTAGAGTTTTATGATTCTTGTTATAGCTACAGGGCAATCTTTTAAACAAAAAATAAAGCTAATTTATTTTAAATCCCCTTCAATTGTCAAAATAAATGTAAGAGTTCTAAGTGTGATACATATTGCAAATGTCATGGTTTTTCTATACCCATGCTGTTTAATCACTTCATCAAAAGAGGTTAACAATTTATAGAAATCACATGTCTAAAAAACTGAAAATTTATCTATCACTGGATCTTTTAGCTTTTTTTCCTCACAAATTTTCAGGTAGAGAAGACAACATGGAACATGCTAACCTTTTCATTTTGATTTGTTTTGACTTGACTCTTAAATCTAACATTTCAGAAATGCATGCTCTTTTTTTCTTATCAGCTAATCATCTACATTGAATACAAGTGTTTATGAAACAGTGGACACCAACTAATTATAGACTGATTTGGCTATGTGTGACATAATTTATTCCTATACTTTTTCTCTTATGGAATGTCATACTAACTTTAGCTTTTACTTTCTAGAAGGAAAGAAAAATAGTGACCATCATATAAAAAACAACCTGGAGGGGCGCCTGGGTGGCACAGTCGGTTAGGCGTCCGACTTCAGCCAGGTCACGATCTCGCGGTCCGTGAGTTCGAGCCCCGCGTGAGGCTCTGGGCTGATGGCTCAGAGCCTGGAGCCTGTTTCCGATTCTGTGTCTCCCTCTCTCTCTGCCCCTCCCCCGTTCATGCTCTGTCTCTCTCTGTCCCAAAAATAAATAAACGTTGAAAAAAAAATTAAAAAAAAAAACAACCTGGAATTAGAACCATTATGTTTGAAGTGCTTTGTTTTTGTTTTTTTTTAAATGCAAGAATACCATTAAGAATGTAAGACCTTATTATTTTGAATCTGTAAAAATAGACCATCTGTATCTAGTTGTAGGGATTACAGGTAACTTTAAATTTTATTTTCATATTTTTTACTAATTTTCCATATTTATACAGTTATATGTATTATTTCAGCAAGATTGGCAATATTCATAGGGAAAATACATTTGGTTTGAAAAATAAGTGTTGATTAACTGATTTATCATCTATGGAGATATATATGGAGAGATATAGCATTCAAGATGATATGATTTAACATATAAAAAAGTTATAGTTGCCCCCAATTTTTCTATAGATCCAGAAGTGTCACAATCCAAACTTTAGCTGAAAAACATTTTGCTCCTTATAAAACGCATGCAAAAAAGAAAAAAGTCTAATTCAGAAAAAGAGCTAATTCAACTTAAAAAAAATAACTGAGATACAGTCTTAAAACCAGATGGTAAGCCATAATGCAAAGACAAAGTAATAGAGATAGTATAGAATATGACAGGAAGAAAAAATGGAACAGAATAGAGATTTCTGATATGTAGTTGATACGTTTGAAATATGTTAACAATAATAACAGAAAGTGGAAAATTATAGATTGCCTAATAGACTGATATGAGAGAACTGGCTAATTCTACATAAAAATACCTTTTTTTTGAAAGTTTATTTATTTATTTAGAGAGAAAAAAAGTATGAGTGGGAGAGGGGCAGAGAAAGAGAATACCAAGCAGGCTACACACTGCCAGCATGGAGCAGGATGTGGGCTTGAACTCACGAACTGAGAGATCATGACTGAGTCACCCAAGTGCCCCCCAAAATACTCTTTAATGTATATACTATACCAAGGAAGACTGCACATGGATTAAGCCACGTCAAGCTTTTATTTTAGAAAAAGGAGGGGGGTGTCTGGGTGGCTCAGTCAGTTAAGCAGCTGACTTCACCTCAGGTCATGTTCTAGCAGTCCATGGGTTCAAGCTCTGTGTCAGGCTCTGTGCTGACAGCTAAGAGCCTGAAGTCTCCTTCAGATTATGTGTCTCCATCTCTCTATGTCCTTTCTTCACTCACTCTCTCTCTCTCTCTCTCTCAAAAATGCATAAACATTTTGAAAAAAAAATTAAAAAGGAAATACAGTAGAAGAACCTCATCTAGGAATAGAACAGACTTATTTAAAAAGATCTCCAAAGCACAAAATCTAAGGCAAAGAATAAGGATTTGAATACATCAAAATTAAGAATTTCTGTTCAAAAACAAAGTTAAAAAGGGAGTAAAAAAGAAGAGAAAATATTTTCAACATCTAAAAACGGTGAGATTAATACCTAAAATATACCACTCCCCCAAAAACTATCCAAGGAAATTACACGAAATTTGGTAGAAAATAAGATTAGAAAGATAAACAGAAACTTAACAGAAACTAAATAGGGAGTAAAGTAAGTAAAGAGATGCTCAATCTCATCCATTATCATATTAATAAAATTAAACAATGAAAAAGTATAGTATGTCTATAAAGTAGACAGCATCACCTGGCGTTGGCAACAATATGGGTAATTTAAGAATTCCTGTGCAGTAAAAATAGACACATAGATCAATAACACAGAATATAAAACCCAGGAATAAACTCACAGTTACACGGTCAATTACTCTTTGACAAAGCAGGAAAAAATATCCAAAGGGAAAATGTCTCTTCAACAAATATGTTGGGAAAACTGGACATCAACATGCAAAAGAATGAAACTGGGCCACTTCCTGACACCATGCACACAAATAAATTCAAAATGGATGAAAGACCTAAATGTGAGACCTGAAACTATAAAAATCCTAGAAGAGAAAACAGGCAGTAACTTCTTTGGCCATAGCAGGGGTTTTTTTCCTAGATATGTCTTCTGAAGCAAGAGAAACAAAAGCAAACATAAACTGTTGGAACTTCATCAAAATAAAAAGCTTCTGCACAGCAAAGTTAACAATCAACAAAACTAAAAGGGAACCTAGGGAATGGAGAAAATATTTGCAAATAACAAAATTGATAAAGTGTTAGTATCCAAAAAATACAAAGTAGTTATAAAACTCAACACCCCCCAAAACACAAATAGTCCAATGAAAAATGAGTAGAAGACATAGACATTTCTCCAAAGAAGACATACAGATGGCCAATAGACACATGAAAAGATGCTCATCATCACTTATCATCAGGGAAAGCAAATCAAAACTACAATGAAACATCACCTCCCGCCTTCCAGAACAGTTAAAATCAACAACAACAAAAAAACAGGTGTTGGTGAGGATGTGGAGAAAAGTGAACTGTTTTGCACAACTGGTGGGAAAGCAAACTGGTTGCAGTCACTGTGGAAAACAGTATGGGGTTTCCTCAAAAAGTTAAAAATAAAATAGTAATCATAAAAAAAATAAAATAAAAATAAAAACTAAATACTAATAAGATTAGTATACTTATAGTATACTTATAGTATATATAGTATATTAGTATAGATACTAATAATATTCTTATATTCTTATATAATATTATTCTTAGATATTCTTATAGTATACTTATAGTATATATAGTATATTAGTATAGATACTAATAATATTCTTATATTCTTATATAATATTATTCTTAGATATTCTTAATATATTATATATTCTTAATATTCTCATATATAATTTACTTATTAGTATCTATACTATACTAGTACTATAGTATAGATACTATAGTATACTATAGTATAGTATAGATACTAATAAGTAAATTATATATGACTATATAATTTACTATATAATTATATATAGTATATTATATATATAGTATAATTATATATTACTATATATATATACTATATATAGTATATATATATATACTATATATAGTAATTATATACTATATAATTATATATAATTATATAGTACTATACTAGTACTATAGTATAGATACTATAGTATACTATAGTATAGATACTATAGTATAGATACTAATAAGACTAATAATTAAATAAGATAAAAACAAAATTACCCTATGGTCCAGTAATCACAATGCTGGGTATTTACCCAAAGAATACAAAAACAGTACTTCAAAGGGATACATACACCCCTATGTTTATATAGTAGCATTATCTACAACAGCCAAGACATGGAGGCAGCCCAAGTGTCCATCAATTAATGAATGGACAAATAAGATGTGATGTATATATATGTATACACACACACACACACACACTCATACATATACATACAATGGAATATTGTTCAGCCACATAAAAGAATGAAATCTTGCCATTTGCAATGACCTGGATGGAACTAGAGAATATATTGCTAAGTGAAATAATTCAGAAAAAGACAAATACTATATGATTTCTTTGTTCCACTTATGAAACAAATGAGCAAAGGGAAAAAGAGAGAGAAAGAAGACAAACTAAGAAACACTCTTAATTATGGAGAACAAACTGACGGTTACCAGAGGGAAGGTAGGTGGGAAGATGAGTGATATAGGGGATGGCGATGAAGGAGTGCACTTGCTTTGATGAGCACTGGGTGATGTATGGAAGTGTTGAATCACTGTATTGTACACCAGAAACTAATATTACACTGTATGTTAACTAATTGGAATTAAAATAAAAACTTAAAAAAAAAAAAAAGAATTCCTGTGCGGTAACTATGGGTATAAATTGGTACATATATTCTGTAAGGCAACCTGAAAGATTATACTGAAATTAAATATAAAAGCATCCTAAGACTTTAGGTACACAACCAATGAATCTTCTTACTAGGATCGGGATGAGCACTGTGTTTTGAGGATTTGTTCTAGCAGTCCATCCAGTGGATGTAGCCTGAGATGTTTTACTAAAGTTTGAGCATGGCACGGACCCTAGTCAAGGCATTAAACCTATGGCTTAAAGCATAAGAGACTGTTAAAAACTGAGGACAAACTGAGGGTTGATGGGGGGTGGGAGGGAGGGGAGGGTGGGTGATGGGTATTGAGGAGGGCACCTTTTGGGATGAGCACTGGGTGTTGTATGGAAACAATTTGACAATAAATTTCATATATTAAAAAAATAATAAAAAAAAATAAACCTATGGCTTAAGGGTGTTGCTTCGTATCCATGGTGACTTAAACCACTTCACCAGCATTGTTACTTGATAATGATGAGATTTAATGATTTGAATATAGTCTCGGTGAACTGCCCCCGTGGTAAAATCTGATTAGGTCATCTCCTTAGTCATGTCTTGCTGATTGGATTATACTATCATGGTTTATATTTGTGTTTGTTTCAAAGAAGAGCTCACGAGTCCTATAATCCATGTGTTTGTATGTATTGTGAAGTATGTCTATCACCAATAACTTTTGTAGAATTAGTGCCACTGCCTTTTCACATTGAATGCTACTGTAGAGATCTTTATTTTTTATTTTTTTTTATTTTTTTAATGTTTATTTATTTTTGAGAGAGAGAGAGAGAGAGAGAGAGAGGGAGGGAGGAGGAAGGGACAGGGCATGAGCAAGGGAGGGGCAGAGAGAGACGGAGACAAAGAATCTGAAGCAGGCTCCAGGCTCTGAGCTGTTAGCACAGACCACAACACAGGGCTTGAACTCATGAACCATGAGACCATGACCTGAGCCGAAGTCAGATGCTTAACCGACTGAGCCACCCAGGTGCCCTGAGACTTTTCTTTCATAAATGTGATGTGTTTTTTGGCCCAGATGGCCCTGCAGAAATCTTTAAAGTGCATAAAGATTAACAAGGTATGTATCAGTGCTGAAAGCACCTGGATCAACTTTCTATAATACCTAATAGGAGAAGAGTTGTCTTCTATAACCTTTAATACACTTTCCAATCTTTCCTTCAGGGACACTAGTTATGTTTACTCAAGTCTCCTCTTTCTTCCATATATATTATCTCCACCATTTAATTTTGCTTGATTTTCTCAGGTCTATACTGACCGTCCCTGTTTTCAGCATTATCCATTCTTTACTCAGATTCTAAACTGACTTTATGACTCTGTTTTTCCACTTATTCTAATATGTTCTAGATCACTTTTAATCTCTTTCTAGGCCTTAATACATTACTATTTTTTAAGTTATTTAGCTTGGTGATTTTTTATGACATCTCTAGTAAATTAATACAGAAAGCAATATGATAACTGAAGAACTACCAACCTGCTATCACATACAATTTTTATATTTTAAAAAAACTGTCTATGCTTCCTTTGCTTAGTAATTCCTTAAAAATAGGAAACTATTACAGGAATTATTTTTTAAATAATGACTAGAAAGAAATATACATTATTTATATATATTACATTGAAGACAGTGACCAAAAGGTAATTTAAAATAAAATCCATAGAGGGGCACTGGGATGGCTCAGTCAGTGAAGCATGCAAGTCTTGATCTAGGGGTTGTAAGGTCAAGCCCTACATTGGGTAGGGATTACTTAAAAATAAAATCTTTAAAAAAAGAAAATAATAAAATAAAATCCATAGAGACACAAATTTGTATTTCATTTATTATTGCTAGGTGACTTTATATTTTATTGCCATTACTGCTTAAAATATTCACATGAAAATTTGGCTACATAATTCCTTTATTTTAGAGAACATTAAATGTCTTCTTAAGCAGACAACATATTATTACAGAAACATTTCAAATGAAGAAGAATTTGGAGGAAGGATGCAGGGGTTTCACACAGAACCCAAGAACAAGAAGTAAAACTGGCCCTTCCACAGGGAGAGACCTGGCACATAGAAAAACAATAACCACAACTTATATTGTCTCTTAATTTCCCTCTTTATTTTTTTTCTGTGAGGTTGAAGGGTCTATCACCTCTGCTTTTGTCTGCCTACCTGCTTGACTGTTGAACATTAGACTTCTCTGCACATTCAGTCATTTGCACAGTTTTCAGTGGCCACCCCAAAGCTGCCATCTTCAACTCCTGCGTCCACTTGACCTTACAGGCTCTTCCTAGAACTTGGAACTCAGTATCTTGGCTCTAAATCAAAATTTTTAGAAAAGGGAAACTGATAGGATGGCCCTAAGTTAGACAATCTCTGATCCTATAAACTACAGCCAAAGGACCGAGCTTACATGGAACTCAGGGCTGGAAACTCCAAGGTTATGGGAAAGATGGGATCTTTAAGAAAGGGGTGTGAGAACAAGAAAGAAGTGTTCAGTATTTCTATCACAAAATCTTAAAGCTTTACAGATTTCAAATTGTTATTGCTTTGTTAAAAGCTTATTAAGATAAAGTCATTCTACATTTTTAAAAAATCAGTTTTAAAATTGATATAAGTATCAAAACCTAATTAATGCTTCATAACTGAATCGGTAACTACAGTTATGCAACATAGTGAGAAAAATAAATGAAAATAGATTAAGAAGGCACACACACACACACACACACACACACACACACACACACAATGGAATCCTACTCAGTGATGAAAAAGAATGAAATCTTGCCATTTCCAACACCGTGGATGGAACTAGAGGGTATTATGCGAAGAGAAATAATTCAGTCAGAGAAAGACATATATCACATGATTTCACACATATATGGAATTTGAGAAACGTAACAGATGATCACAGGAGAGGGGAAGGAAGAATAAGATAAAAACAGAAAGGGAGGCAAACCATAAGAGACTCTTAAATATAGAGAACAAACTGAGGGTTGATGGGGGTGGGGTAAATGGGCTATGGGCATTAAGGAGGACACTTTTCGGGATGCACAGTGGGTATTGTATGTAAGTGATGAATCACTGGGTTCTATTCCTGAAGTCAGGATTACTCTGTATGTTAACTAACTTGAGAATTTACAAAAAAAAATTAAAAGAAAAAAAAGAAAAAAAAGAAAAGAAACTAGAAAATGTAGAGCCCAAGCCCACTGCCACTCCCTGGTCACAGAATCTCGGACAAGTCATGCAACCTCTCTCACTATCCCATTGTTACCTATAATACAGTTAAAAATAAGAATATATACTTTAAGTGGTTAATGTGAAGACAAAAAAACAAGTTCATGTATAGGAAAGAGCCTCAAAAAAGTGTAAAGTGCTTATAAGCACTGAATATAATATCATGTTACTTTGTTGGAACCCCTATAACAATATAAACATAGCTCTGCAATTAATGCATAAGTGGATGTCACCTGTACATGGACCAATACCCATCTGTATTATCTTTCTCCTGTCATGTACTGTCATGTATTTAATTAAATGTCTTTATGGGGCACCTGGATGGCTCAGTGAGTTAGGTGTTGGACTTCACCTCAGGTCATGATCTCACGGTTCGTGGGTTCAAGCCCTACACTGGGCTCCATGATGGCAGCTCAGAGCCTGGAGCCTTTTCAATACTGTCTCTCTCTCTCTCTCTCTCTCTCTCTCTCTCTCTCTCTCTGTCTCTCTCTCTCTCTCTCTCAAAAATAAACAAACATTAAAAAATTTCAAATGTCTTTTAGTTGCATGTAACAACAAAAAAGGATTCTTGTTTAAGCAAAAGCATGGAAAGAAACTAGGCTAATTTAAATAAAAACTTAAAAAAATTATAGGATCCAAGTCTTAACCAATACCAGGGTAAGCAGGATTTAAGTTGGCACTAGGGACCTTGGCAGGTTCAACGAACTTCCACTATAGAGTACGTACTAGAGTGCGTACTATGGCCACAATCACATTTTGACTACCACTCAAGCCAATCGTTCCATACTTCTTCAAGAGGAGATTGGATATACCTATGTTGGTTAAAATGTCTAACTCAAGTCTATCAGCATCACATGATGAAAATATAGTTCCTGAGGTTCCGCCCTGATATTGGTGGGAGTTTCAAGAAGGCAAAATTAGTATGAAATAGGGCATCACCACAAGAGCTATCTGCTATAATTGAGCAGCAATCATTTTTATCACTTAGTTATATAAATGGTATTTTCTCCACAGCCCATGTTCATTTTTTCTACCTTGAATTTGATTTAACATAGATAATTTGCCTGCATATATGTGTTTAATCATACCTTTCCCTCCTGATTCTACATGTTCTCTCATTTCTGTATCTTTCTGTGCATGACTTAATTCTGTGTATTTATTGATCATATATTTTCTCAGCATACATACAGCTGTTCCAACCCAAGTTCAAGCAGCAAACTAAACACTAAGAAATGTCTTTAAAATCCAAATTCAAATTCCTGGCAGAGATGGGAAAGATTCTGATGTAACCCAACCTGGTGCCAGTGTCTGTTCAGCTGTGCTCGGAGACAAGTCAATGCCAGCTCCCTCTCGTCAGTGCTGCTGGAGACATTAAGGTGTGTGTGTGGGTGGGGGGGGAGGGGGTGGTTAGGAGCTATGGGTGATTAATTTTCCTTAAGAAAAAAGGAATGAGTGGGTCTACAGAAGGTGTAGATGATTAGCTCTAACCCATCCACTGAATACCAGAACAATATTTATAGACTTCTCCATCTGTATATACCATGAGCACTTTAAATTCAATTTGTCTAAGAGTGAACTCATCATCTGTAAGCTCAGCCTTTGGTCTTTCACACTTCCATTGAATGTATCACCATTGTCCTGGGCCCCCATATTTACAATCTGACAGTCTATTTTAGTTTGTTTTTTTCTATCAACCCAATCACCACTTCCAGTCAGTTAGCAAGTAAGCCATTTTTACATCTATAGTGCCTCTCAAATTCTGTTTGCCCCTTCATTTACCTACTGCCACCACTCTGTTTCAGACTCTTATTACCCAACCAGTACATGCAATAACATATGCAAAGAAAAAATATCGTTGTCTCCAGTACCTATTCTTTAAATCCATCCTACAAATTAATGCCAGAAAATGCTACTCCCCCAAGACCAGTCTCTAGCTCAGAAATCTTCAATGCTTGGAACCTGCTCAGTTCTAAATTCTAAAGCCAATATTTAAAATAATACCTCGAATGTATTCCTATCTGACTTCTTGTCTGAACCCTAACTGCCCCTCTGTGTGGGAGAAATATGACAGATGATTTGAAGCCTGCTTTGGCTTGCTCCCACTCATGAAGAATTCACACATGCAATTATACAGTAGAGAAAACAAGGTCCTTTCACTGCTTCCCCATGAAAAACTTTGCCCAAGGTAGGTTTATATATGCATTTTTACCTAAGAAAAAAAACTATAAATTCTACTTCCTTTCTCAAAACCAGGCCCTAAAGATGATCTTTTCTTCTGATAGAGGCAGTCAGAAAAGAAGAAAATGTGATAATCAGAGCTGCATCAATGCCACCCACCACCACCTATCCCCTCCCACCGCCCCCCCCAAAAACCCCAAACAAAAATGAGAGCCAGGGCTTCACTTGGACACAAAATTGCATTTTCAAAGGCAAAATGATGCTGTTTTCATAACCAAAAATCAATTCAATAATTATGACCTAATTTAGATCCTTTACTCTGATCAGTATATTTCCCTTTTCTCTATGTTCTAAGCAGAGTGAGAGCTGGATACACAACAAAGAGATGCAGGTAGGCTGAGGTGCAGACATGCTCCCATCCCCCACCTAGAGGAGTATTTTCCTCCAGTTCTGGTAAGACTTAACAAGTATGAATAGCTGAAAATTAATTTGGAAAGTAGATTGCATAGTCTTTTAATGGTAATCATCCTATATATCATCTAATATACTTGAATAGCATAAGAAAATTTTGAAGAATCAAGTATTTTGACCATAGATTTTACCTCCAAGGTCCTCCAGGACGTAGTCTCTGGTTTCCTAAAAAACCAAATTTTCTATCATAAGGACAGTGGTAAATATGGAAAATCAAATATTTCCTGGAAATTGAAATGGTAAACAAATGGCAGTAGTATAAGTGGTAGGAGACTTGTGAAATATACTCCTTTCACCAATAACTAACACATAATACAGACAAAATTGCCAGAGGTTTCCTAAACTCTCTAAATGTCCTAATTTCCCAAGAGGCACGTGGTAGCTTTCAACTTGTTCTATTTCTACTTTTCTGTTGTGTAAATTATATGAAAGTAGCAGATTGCATACATATTTTTTTAGTTATGGATGAAAAAAAATAGCACTAGCATAGAAAAGTCCCTGGAGGCTTTCTTGGACCATTCTTCCAGGAGGAGAAACAATCATTTTGCTTTTGGCAGATACTGTCTCATGTGGAGGGAATACATGTATAGTAATAAAAAAAAAACTGTGAAGAATGAAATAGAGCTATTATTTCATCCTATCCAATATTAAAGATATTTTATTTTGAAACATTTGAGGTTTAAGAAAACATCACACAGTAACATATTTCAGATGCTTGCACAGGCAATATGTCTGATAAGCAATATAAAGTCATATTGCTAATCTATAACAGGATGGTGGTTGAAAAAAGTTAGAAATTTCTTCTTCAAATATCTGTAAGGTTAACCCCACTTTGTGAAAATTAATCCATTCTTTTATACTTTAACTAAAATAACAGTTTTATGTACATTATTCATCATTGAAAAGTTCAACGCAGTGCAATATAACTGTTAGCAAATGTTTTGTTTCTCATGCTCAAATGGCCAAAAACTTGGCATTAAGAAAACTTAATAAAGTCACTTTGTTATATTTTAGTCCTAGAGCTCCTGGTCTGCCAAGAGAATTAAAGTGTTCCTGAGGAAATAAAGCCTCCCTACAAGCCTTGAAATTAAGTTTCTGTTCAAATGTTTATAATCCAAAAGTCATAAGGGATAGTTAAATGTATATAAGACAGCAGGTCAGAAAGTAAACGTAGGCTGTCTACATATAATCACTGACTAAGTTGTTTTGATCCAAACATTTATTTTTGGCAAACAACCACCTACACACGAAGAATAAAATAACAAGCATCCAGTAAAGAAGCAAATAGCTTCTAACGTCTGCCTAGGGAGGAAGCTGGCATGTGGAAGAAAATGAAAGGAAATTTTACTGTGGAACAGAGTGAACAACCATACACAAAAGGTTTTAACATAATTTGGAGACAGCCTTAAATACTGCAATGAACCTAGAAGATCACATCTTCCAACCTATCATCATTTGTAGCACTCATTCCAGGAACACAGACTTTTATGAGGGCATTTTGTGATAGCATTTTTATAGATGACATTAGAAGAGGCAGTTAGGAGAGTTATAGCTCCTGAATGTGTACGGACTTCTGATATAGCAAGTAAAACAAACACAATAGTTCACCACAAAAAAGTAACTATTCTAGCCATTCTTGGGTTAGGGACATTATTAGGAGACAAAAAAATTGAATTACACTATTATTATGATGAACTCACCACACACACACACACACACACACACACAAATTGTGAGATAGTTTTAGGATGTTTATTTACTCAACATATTTATTAAGCTCCTACTAAGTACCAGGCAACAGCAGATACAGCAATGAATAAAATAGATAAAAACCCCTGCCCTCAGACATCTTAGGGTCTAGCAAAGAAGATCATATTATACGGGTATAATTAAGCAGTTCATTATTTGCTTTACCACTGTGTAACCTATTATGAAAGAGTACAGGATGATCTCAAAGTACATTATGGAATCTGAGTCTTAGTATACACCTGTGGGGAAGGTCTATAAGATGGTTTCCAAAGACATCTATCACCTTTTAGACTACCCATGAGACATCCATCCTTATTGACCTTCTAGTCAGATGACAGCTCTTGGTGTTTTGACTTCACTGTGCTGGTGTGTGTGGTGAGAGTGCTCTTGTATCAGGGGGATGATTCAGAAGGTCAGAGGGGGAGGTCAGACATCAACAATACTACAGAAGACTGCTATCTTTCTGTGACTTTCTATTAAATCATCTTGAACCTTCTCTATTTCCTGATATTTCTCTACTACCACATTCTCCCCAACCAACATTAATCACTTACTCAGTTTGCATCAACTTTTCATTTAATCTTTATGACATTCTCAGTGAGTTAGATGCTATTATTGCTATATTAACACAAAGACACCAAGACTCAGAGTAGTTTAGCCTAAATGAGTCATCATGCAAGATGAGTAACTACAGTGCATCAAACTAAATATATCCCGAGGTATATTGCATTGCAACCAAATCCAAGAAAAGTGGAGGATAGATGTGCTGCATGCTTCTGTGCCTGTTGCAATTCTGACACTCTATTTCAAAGTGTCTAGGTCTTATATCTAAAGAAGAGGGGTTTTGTGCATAAACATTACATTGTAATAGAGAGTTAGGCAAACGAACTATTTTTAGGCTTTTTGATGGACCAGGACCAGGACTCGTCTTCAGATGTTGTATTATTTTCCAAAGAGGCTAATACTTACTGGAAAGCAAATGATGGTAATAGAATCCTTTGTTCCCAGCCAGGATGCCAGTTTGGTTACCAAGATTGATACTAGATTATAGATAGAAAACCGTCTTGGGTGTTTTTATTTGGCTTGTTCATACTTTCCTGGGAACCTAGCATCTGATTAACTTTTCAGTGAATTGGACATATTTCCGTGAACTAGTTTCATAATGTGGATTCACACATTATAAACATTATTTTAGTTAGCACTGCAATATCTCAAGTTAAGGAAACACTTTCAGTTTTTAAGAGCTCTTACCCAAGCAGGAGGATCCAATTACTCCTGTTATGAAAATACCTGTTCCAAATTGGGCTGTCCAGCTGAGCAGAACTATTTTTCCTGTTCAGGCACGAACCTTCCGAGCTGAAGAAACTCAGCAGTTCTCCAACCTGCCCGTACATAGTCATCGCATGAGGAGGCAGAGACGTCTTTTTCTTACCTTCTGATATTATGATTGATTTGACTCATGTGGAGCCCAGACACTGGTTTTGTTTCTAGAAACCACTTCTCAAAGTGATTCTAACGTCTAGCCAGGGTTGAAAATCAATGAGCTCTGTTGGCAGATAAAAATAGAGTAATCTCTAAGTAACCTAGAGGAGAGAGAGGAGAACATTTTAGTGCTTCATGGTGGCCACAGCAGAGTCGATGGCAGAGGCAGTGAGAGTGGTTGCATATTTGTTTGTATGTGTTTTTGAAGAGACACATCTTAAGGGCACCTGGGTGGTTCAGTCGGTTAAGCATCCGACTTCGGCTCAGGTCATGATCTCACAGTTAGTGGGTCCGGGCCCTACATCAGGCCCTGTGCTGACAGCTCAGAGCCTGAAACCTGCTTCGAATTCTGTGTCTCCCTCTCTCTCTGCCCCTCCCCGCTCACTCATGTTGTCTGTCTCTCTTTCTCTCAAAAATAAACATTACAAAAATGTTTTTGAAGAGAGGTGCCTTAGAATCATGTAGCTACACTGGCTGTGGAGAGATTCAATGTGTTTTCTTCCCTTACGGGACAAACGTGGTTATAAATGCATTTCTGTGAGGAAAACAACTTTTGACGTTAAGCAAATCTGGTGGTGAGTTTCAGGGAAAATAAACAAGGGCCAGTTTATTAAATCCAAGTTTAAAACTGAAGTCAATGGAGCAAAAGATGAGACAGCCCCAGTATGAGCACAGGACATGAAAAGCTATCTAATTAGATTGGTATTTTGACTCTCTTTTGCTCTGTTAGTGTCCTCCTCACAATGATGATGACTTACTACTAGTCGAGTTAGAAACTATTATTTAAATGGCATTCATTTTCTCAATAACTGTGGAAATGGGCATATTTCTTGCTGTCTTTCTCTCAGTGTCAAATTGTGAATGCTTAGGTTAGTAAATTCTCACAGAAGAGAAGAAACAAGATAAAATAATAAAACCCTTCTCAGTTTACTTCAAATCTAGGGTCACAGTTTTGGAACAATCAGCTGAAATGCTCACATATTCTTTTGATTTTTAGCTCATTTTTTTTCATGTGATTTTGTGCTGAGGAGACTGTTTTTGCAGTGATTACCTACCTTTGACCAAGATAACCTCACACGATGCAGACTCTCCATTGCTGCAACTGTGAACTTACACAGTACAGATTTTCCATCCCCTTTGACTAATTTATGTTGTAGATTACAACACTGATTTCACTTTCCATCCTACACAAATTTATACCTCATTTTTATATAAATCACATACAGCTCTATTATTTTATAAGTCACAGAACCAGATAAAGCAAGGTGGATGATGTAGAGAAAGTGCTGTTTGTGGAGGTGGTTACATTATCTTTGGTGCAAGCAAATTCAGAAAATATATATTAGGCTTCTACTACATGTCAGGTATTATATGGGATCAGTGGCTCTCAATCTTTCCTGTATATCAGAATCACCTAGAAGTCTTCTTAATACACAGATCAGTGGGTCCCACTTCCAGGGATTTTGACTCAGGAGGCATGAGAGGAGCACAAGAATTTGCATAAAACACTACAAAATGGTGTGCTACTGCAAATCCATTCCCTACTCCATGTTCAGTACTATCCTTTTGGTAGACTAAAATTGGCCATGGTCGGAGTATTTACACCACAGATATCCACAAATACTATAAATCAATCGTTCTCCCTTTTTTTCCCCACCCTCCTTCTTCCATGAGCCAGTTTTTTAAACATTTGCCAGCATACCACTAAGGACATTGGTATTTTTTAGCCATCCCCCTTCTGATTCACGTGTTTAGTTAGTATTGAGAACCAATATTCTATGGGGGAGTTCTAACAAGGAAGGTAAATGAATATATAGTACTTGGTGTGGTAGTATATGATGTATTTATAGCGAGGGAACAAGAGGAGGAGTGATTGATTCTCTTTGGGGGAAATAACTAATGGAGGAGCATGGTTTGAGCTTGGATCTGAAAGCTATATGAGACTTAAAGCAGAAAGTCAGCAAAAAGCATTTAAAGAGAAAAATGATATTTCTGTTGAGAGAAATGACAAGGGGACATGTTTCAGGAGCACATTAATTTCAAAATAATTTCCTCAAAGTCAATATACATTATTGAATTTAGAACATTTGTTTAGTATCTTTTTGACTGTACTGTAGGCCCCATGAGGGCAAGGATTTTGCCTGCCATGGTATAGCCAGCCCCTAATTCAACATCTGGTACATAGTAGGTGCACAATAAATATTTGTGTATAAATGAATATACAACTAAAGGGCATGAGTGAGATAAAGAGGAGGCATTATTCACAGGGACTGGATCTATAATATGAAATTAAGTTCTGCTAGATAAGAAAAATCTACAGTTACATATGAAAAAAGAATTGGCAGTTAGAGATACCTGAGAAAGAACAAAGATTGTGGAAAAGAAAAAAAAAAGAATGAACAATGATTTGTGGAGAAAAGATAGGAGCCATGATTTAAGTTTAAGGGACCACAAAATTAGGCAATTTTTATGAAAAAATAAAAAAAAAACATTTGTAAAGACCAAAAAAATGATATTGAGACGTTGTTTTAAATGTAAAATACTTATTGGGTCTTACTATTTAGGGGACAAATGTAGTTATTAGAGGTAGAGATCACTAACCCAAGTTGAAAAACTAAGCAGTATTATTTGATTTATAAGAATAATTATAAAGATAGTTGCCTACTTTAATTTACCAAGAAGTATCCTGAATATGTAAATTACTTAAATTAAGTACAGTCAGCCTTTTAAGAGAGAGAGGTGGGTAGGCACCCCAGGGGCTTGGTTAAACCTCAGACTCTTGATTTCAGCTCAGGTTAAGCCTCTGACTCTTGATTTTGGCTCAGGTCATGATCTCATGGTTCATGAGTTCGAGCCTCACTTGGAAGCCCTGTCACAGGCTCTGTGCTGACAATGCAGAGCCTGCTTGGGATTTTCTGTCTCCCTCTCTCTCTCTCTGCCCCTCCCCTGCTTGCTCCCACATGCAGTACTTTCTCTCTCTCTCTCTTTCTCTCTCTCTCTCTTGCTCTCAAAATAAATAAATAAACATCAAAAAGAGAGAGAGAGAAAGATTTTCTACTATTTGTATACTCAGATCTCTCCTAGGCCAATGTACAGAAAGCCTTCAAAATTTAAAACTCAGATAAATAGTAATGCACAAGAAAAATACTTAAAAGTATTTAGGATTACATTCTTCTAAAATGAAGAAAATGGGCTTAAGTCAAAAATATCAGCTATAATCAGGAAGCTATAAAGAGGTAGAGTTCCACTGATTGCCTTAAAAATTAATTAAAGAAAGATACCTGGAAAATCCTGAAATACGTAGAGAGTAAGCAGCACACTTCCAAATTACACATAGGTCAAAGAGGAACTCTCGAGAGAAATTTAAGAATATTTTCCACTAAGCAAAAATGAAAATACAACTTATCAAAATGTGTGGGACTCAGTGAGAGTAGTGTTTAGAGGTAAATTCATAGCAATGAACACATAGATTAGAAAAGAATATCTAAAGTCAATCATCTAAGCTTCCATCTTAAGAAACCTGGAAAGTAAAAGAGAGTGATCAAATTAAAGCCAAAGCAGTAGGAAAGAAAAACAGTAAGAATTAGATGAAATCAAGGAAATTGAAAACAGGAAGTCAACGAAGCAAATCAACAAAACCAAAAACTATCTTTTGAAAAGATCAATAAAACTGTTAAGATTTTAGATAAGAAAAAAAGAGGACATAAATTACTAACATGAAAAATGAAAGAGGGAGGATTACCATAAATCTCACGAACATCAAAAGGATAATACAGAATGCTACAAACAACTCTCTGCCTACAAATTTGACAGCCGAGATGAAATGAACCAAATCTTTCAAAGACACAATCTGTCAAAACTCACATAAAAATCAACAATTCGAAAAGATGTGCTTCTACTAAAGAAAATCAAATCAATAATTAAGCCTTGCAAAACAGAAAGCATCAAGCCCAGATAGCTTCACTGGCAAATTACACCCAATATTTAAAGAAGAAATTATACCAATTGTTGCAAACTCCTTCAGAAGATAGAACAAAACGAATACTTCTTAACTCATCTCTGAGGCCAGAATTACCCTAATACCAGTACCAGACAAATGCTAAGTTTACTACAGACCATTATCTGTTGTGAACACAGAAATCCTCTACAAAATATTAGCAAATTGAATCCAGTAATGTATACAAAGAATTAATGCCATGATCATGTTGGATTTATCCCAGGTATGCAAGTCTAGTACAACATTTAAAAGTCAATTAATGTAACCCACCACATCAACAGGCTAAAAATCCTATAGCTTACATCATACTTAATGGTGATAAACTCATAGCTTTCCCAATAAGATTAGGAAGAAGCCAAGGATGTCCCCTCTCATCACTGATTTTCTACATCATCCCAGAAGTTCTAGCGAATGCAGTAGACAAGAAAACGAAAGAAAACATATACTGGGAAAGAACAAATCAAATGACATGATTTTTATGTAGAAAATCTAAAAAAAAATTACCATGAAATCTTCCTTGAACTAATAAGTGATTGTAGCAAAGTTGCAGGATACAAATTAGTGTACAAAAGTCAGTCACTACCCTATATTTTCAAAGTAACAATTATGTTTCAAGAAAACGGAAAAAAATTAAAGACATTCATTTTAAAGTATTGTTATGCCAAAATTATACAAGGATTCTACTAGAACAAAAAATTATAGGCCAATTTCACTTATGAGAATAAATGTGAAATTCCAGACATAATACTGATAAACTGAATTTAGCAATGTATACTTTAACAATATTTCTGTCATGGCTAAATTGAGTATATCTTGGGATTTTAATGATAATTTAACATTAGAAAATCAATCAAATATTGATCAGATTAAGTGATTATGGGAGAATAACCTCATAATCAGCTGGACATTTAAAGTAATTGTTGAAAATTACTGTCCATTTATGATTTTTTAAAGAAGTTGTTAGCAAATTGAAAATTGAGAATTTTTAAAAATAAAAATTGGACAGCTACTAAACATCTAAACATGTCATTCTTACTGGTGAAATATTAGAGAATTTACTTTAAAATAAAAAAATACACATAGATATTCCCTATCACATCTTTTACTCAACATTGTATTAACAACTTGATAAATCAGAGAGCAAGTATTGAAGATTAGTCTGTTGTTCAATCAATTATGCTACAGTAACTGGTTATCTATAGAAAAACGTAAAATTGGTTTACTACTGCCACCAAACTTGGAAAAGAAAGTTCAGGTAGGTGAGCACATAATATAATATACAAATTAATATAATATACAAATAATATATACAATTAAATACAATTAATATATTCCAATATAATATACAAATAATAAAATATTTCTTTACTTATATATAGAATAACATAGAATATCTTAATGAACTTGGAGTCAAAGTGGATGTTAAAAAAGTGATAGAAAGCATAAGTCATAAAGAAAGATTAATAAACTCAACTGACTTGCCATTAAATATTTCTGTGCATACACATGCAAATAAAATATGTCATGACAAGATAAACTACTTACTACTAGCATGAAAAATGTAAGTTAAAAACACATGACACATGGTAGGTACACTTGTGGTGAGCATAACATGTAGAGAAGTTGAATCACTATGCTGTACACTTGAAACTAATGTGACATTTTTCGCCGCATTTTTCTTATCCAATTGTCAACAAGTTAGAAGTGGGATAATTCCTAATGCTTTTGAGTAAAAGAATTGCAATTCTCATTGATAGCTGAGAGTACTATGAGCACTGTTAAAGTCACTTTGGAGATGATGAAGACATAATCTAGTAAAAAAGAAGTTGCTTAAACTCTATGACCCATAATTTCCATTTCTAGATGAATTGCCTAGAGAAACTCTTATAGAGAAGTAGAGAAGACTTTATAATGATGGTCATCATGGCAATGTACACTACTGAAAAATTGGAAATGATTTAAAGGTCCATTATGAATTATGTCATATTCAAATGACAGGACACTATATAACAGTTAAAATGAATAAACTAAAGTTTCGTACATATCAACATAGAAAAATATCGTTGACATGTTAAGTGAATAAACAGAATACAAAAAATGTGTATTACATACTTGTTTTCAAACTTTATTACAAAATCACATTATTATTTAGTAACATATGTATGAAAGATAAAATAAAAAGATCATCATGATAAACACAAACACTAAATATATCTGCAGAAAGAAAAAATGGATTTGGGGAGATAAATTTATAAACTTTTTTTAAATGTAGATATCAAATTCTTAAATTATCTTCATTTTGCATACTTCTTAGATATATACATACTTTTATTTTAAAAATGCATCTAGAAATCTATCTGCATTCCCCCTCATGTTATACATGGCCTTGCTAATACTATAGGAATACTTACGTCCATAGGTAAAATAAATCAGCCCCAAGCTCATTAACCCTCTTGTCGAAGAGAATTGATGTCTTTTAAAAAAGAATTTTTTTAATGTTTGTTTATTTTTGAGAGAGAGAGACAGAGTGCCTGAGCAAAAGAGTGGTGGGGTAGGGGGAAGGTAGAGAGAGTGGGAGACACAGAATCTGAAGCAGGCTCTGAGCTGTCAGCACTGAGCCTGACACCAGGCTCAAACCACCAACTTCAAGATCATGACCTGAGCTAAAGTCGGACACTCAACCAACTAAGCTGCTCAGGCGGCCCGAGAATTGATGTCGTTATCTCCCTCCTCTTAAATCTGGACAGGCTCTGTGTCTGCATCATCCACTAGTCAAATAGAATACATCAGAAGTGCTTTTATTCCGGTTTTGGAGTTTTAAGGGACTGGCAACTCCTCCTTTCTGTCACTGGGAGCCCTAGCAGCCTTACAAGAAATCTGACTGTGTGGAGAAAACATCTAGGCACTCCAGCAGATGGTTCCAGTTGGACTCAGCCTTCCCATGGTCCCTGTGAAGAAACTAGACTTGTCAGTGAAGCCATCTGGGACCTTTCAGACCATCCATTCACCAGCTAGGTACATGCAGTGAGCTCAGTTAACTTCATGGAGAGCAGAAAAATCATGTGTCTCATTCCTACAGGGATTCCTGACCCTAAAATTGTGCTAAAATAAAACGGTTGTGGTTTTAAGTTACAACATTTAGGAGTAGTTCTATAGATAACTGAAAAAATCATCTGAAAATGCTTCTAACCTCTGCTGTGAGTGATTAACTAATTTTGGTTAGGCCATAGAGAAATGGTTTTTCTAGTGTCCTCTAGATGATCCTTTCATGCCAAAAAGCAAGTCACTATTTTGAATTCTTTTAATAGGAATTAGTTGCTAGAAACGTTATTTTCCCTCCCATCATATTTTGCCAATATTCTATTCACGAGTCACTGACAACCATACTAATTTCTCCTGTGTCTGCCATATGGGTCCTAGTTATTTGTATTTCTTTGCTTCACTTCACGTATTTCTATCATTTACCATAGGCTGTACTATTTTCATAAATCCTTACAGCATTCTGGAAACAAATGGGAGTTCTGAGGTTGATATACCATGTAGAGGGACTAGCAAATACAAAGCCCCTAAAAAGAAGCAAACTCAATGTGCAGAACAAATGAAATGTAAGAAGCATGTGGGTTTGTGGTAAAAAAAAAAAAAAAGTGGGTTTGAAAGATCCTCTTCTACTTCCTTGGTGCCAGCCCCAATTCCTAGAGCTGAATCTGATTCTCATTTTGTCCAGCTTCATTTTAGATAATCTCTGATTACTTCACCGTGCCTATATGGTTCTCATCATTCTCCTTATCCTTGTAAAGCTGGGCACTCACACTGCTATATTATGCTGGATTATAAATAGGGTTGGAACAGAACGGCTATACTCTGATGTTCCTCTGATTGCCCACTGAAACACCACTTCAATATTTATCTTGTGTTCTGTTCTAATCTTTCTACTGGGACTTAATAACCTTCCAAATCCTCAAATCTAGCTGTCCACAAGCTGACCTTATAATTTTTCTCCATATAATCTACATTTGTTTGGTTCCTAAATTTGCCAAAGACATGCTTCATTATTATCTCAAACCTGGAGCAATTGATAGGGATCAACTAGGTACATACATCCCAATCTTCATACTGAAGCCAGAGCTTACAGGATGTCATTTTACTTAGGCATAAACGAAATTTTTACCTCTAAGGGAAAAAAAGCAAAATTTAAAGATTCTATTATTTTTAAAGATTAATCATCAACTTCAATTAAAAATTGAATTAAAAATTAAAACCAAAACTTGTAAAATCGTAACGAGTAAGGTAAGTTTTCAAATCTAAAAAAATGTTTTGCGTGGGTGTACCTGGGTGGCTCAGTCAGTTAAGCGTCTGACTTCGGCTCAGGTCATGATCTCATGGTCTGGGAGTTCAAGCCCCATGTTGGGCTCTATGCTGACAGCTCAGAACCTGGAGCCTGCTTTGGATTCTGTGTCTCCCTCTCTGCCCTTCCCCCACTCGCAGTCTGTCTATCAAAAATAAATAAACATTAAAAAATTAAAAAAAATATTTTGTCTATGCATATACACACCAATAAACACATTAATTTTTAAAAATTGTCTTCCTTTTGATGTAGTGGAGTAGCTCGCTGGAATACACATGCACACGCACAGTGATAAGGAGGTTATGTGCAAAATTTGGAATCAATAAAGGTAGGTATGTGCCTCTATTGACTGAATGACTGAAGCTTGTGTGTTTATCTGGGAATTGCATGGGTAGATAGGATAAATCACATTGCATACACTTAAAGCACTTAGAAATGTCACAAGTAATCCCACTGTCCATAGGACATGGTATACTGTGGCCTTATTTTACAAGAAGAGTATTAAGGGAAATCTATTCAATCCTTAGGCAAGAAAAAAGAATAGGAGATCTAGCTCCATGAGGGGTTGGAATCTACAGATTACCTAACTCCATGCTCCTGAACAAGCATGTAGCCTGGGAGATGACTGTGAAAAATAATCAAGTAATCTCACCACTGAGGGCTATAATACTGAGAAAGTACAAATGGGACTCATTAGCACAGAGTGGGGGGTGGGGGGCATCATCCTCTCCCTAGGAGGCACAGAAGCCAGTGCAGGCATTAGGAAGAGGAGAACATCATCACAGCACTGGTCACACATGGTTTTCATGCTGTGTCAGCAAGTCTTCCACAAGGACAGAAGGTGACTGAGGAAAGAAATGGTCACAGTAAACTGATCAGATTCCAGCTCTACTCTACGTGGGCATGGATGTTAGACCAACACTTTTCAAACTATGAAAACCTTCAATATCACTGAGCAATTTAAAAGAGAGAGATGACCTTAGATGGGAGTTACTGGATATCCTGAGGATGAAGCAAATGGGAACTCAACCAAAATTCTTTGGAAAAATTAAACGTCCGTGACCAAATTTGCATGCTGACTTGGTAAAGCAGTTTATGAAAGCTATCTATGCCAGAAGAGAAGTTCTGAATAAAAAAAGAAAAGAAGAAGAAAGGAAAATGAAAACAGAACCACTATATTCTATAAGGTCTAAACATAAGGAATCATGTTATAATAAGAACAAGTTAACACAAACACACTTTCCTCTTTTCCCCCAATCTCCATTATTATATGTCATACTTGCCTCCTGAAATGTGAGGCTAATACTTGAAATATATAATACATGAAACATATCTTTAGGACTAACATATAAAATGTTTAAAAATCACAGAAAAATGGTGAATTTTATTCATCAGGATAACAAGCTGACTTTTGTTGCTCTGTGTTCAAAGTATAATAGAGTTTCCTGTCATTTGTAGAAACAAACTTCATTCAAATTACAAAATTAACATGTATTAAGTGCTTACCAGTGCCAGACACTATTTGAGTGCTTTCATGAATCACTTTATTCTACACACACAAATGCACAAGTCTATGATTACCCTATTTGAGATGATATTAAGTAACTACATATCTAGTAAATACCAAGGGCAGGGTCTGAATCCAGCCATGCTGTCTCCAGGTCAGACATGTGTAACCATCCACCTTTGCTACCTTCTGTTAAATATAATCAGATATATAAAGAGAGTCACAAAGGGCAATCTTTCACTAACTTTATGGCCATTGGGTTTTTGTGAAGAACTTGTTTCAGCTTTATCCTTGACAATAATTCTAGAATAGGAATTATATTGTTCACTATCTCAGTTGATGACAGAAAAACTTCATAACTGTAATATCAGCATCATCTATAAGGTCTCCTTCACCATCATGTTTAATCAATAACCTAATTTCATGTATTCTAGTTCCTGAAAGTTTTTCATATGAATTCACTGTTTTCCATTCCTAATCCCTCTAATTCAAACCTGTAATATCTTTTGCCTCGACTACTAATTGCTTCGTAAGTTTCCATGCATCCAGTATTTTACCCTGTGAGCATTCAGATTTCATAATCCCCAACAATTTTTCTAAAGTTCCTATTTGATCATTTTATCTAACAGTAATTAACATATTCCCATTCATGCAGAATAATCTCAAAATCCTTCAGAGTGGTGGTAAACTGTCTACAGTTAATAATCTTTATTCATAGTAGTGTTCTATAAAGTTGCCTCAAACACTGAATTAGTGAATAAGGAACCATTGCTCCTAGTGGAAATACAGGGTTGTGACCTTACAAGCCTCTGGCAATATAACCTTATTTTATGTGTGTTCCTGTTCAAAGATATCTTGTTTAATATGTTTCTTAGAAATAATGAATTGAATGGTCTTTGAATGGTTAAAGATAGGGACTTCGGAGGCCATTTGCCTTATAATCGGCTCATGTGCACTAATGTCCTTGTAAAACAAGAGAGTCTCCTCAGTAGTGAAAACACGCTCTTCCACAAAACTGTTTTCCTGTATAACATTAAGCAGGTTTACAGCCTGAGAGCTGAAACTAGAAGGCAGAACATCATCTCGTTTGACCTCAGCTGGGAACGTGTGTGTGCATCCAGCAACTCAAAGTTTTCACTGCTCTGCACATGATTGTAAATGACTGTGGAAGCATTGCAAGTATTGATTTGGGGGTTACAAGTAAAGTTTAGCAACTAGGTGAATACTTAAATACAGAATCTGCAAGCAGTGAAGATCAAATGTATCTCTATTTTCAGCCTCTCTTCTCACTAAATCTTTACCTTCAGCTATACCAGGCTGTTCCTATTTTCGAATCACTCTTTCAAATGCTCCGTTGTTGAACCTTTTTTTTTTTTTAAGTTATATTCATTGCCATAAATGCCTTTATCTGACTTAATGTGCATCAATTTCCATACTTCAAGGTTCAGTTCATTAACAATTTGCTCTAAATTTTCTGTATAGGGTTTCCCTTCCTCTAAGAGATTCTCCAGGGATTTGATTTTGATCACTGTGGTAAGCAGAATAATGCCCTCCCACCAAAGACGTCGATGACCCAATCTCCGAAACTTGTGAATATTGCCTTACATGGCAAGAAGGACTATGCCAATGAAATTATGGCTACAAACCTTAAAATGGGTAGGATACTAGATTATATGAGTTGGCCCAATCTAATCACGAGGGCCTTAAAATAGAAGAGGACGGCAGAGGGGTAGGTGAGAGAGATTCAGCGTTAGAAGAAAGAGGAAGGAGAAATGCAAAGCATGAGACTTGACCTGCCGTTTCTGTTTTGAAGACTGAGGAAGAGGGACACAAGTCAAGGAATATAGCAGTCTCTGGGTGCTGGGAGCAGCTCTCAGCTGACAGCTTCAAGAAGAGGTCCTTACTCCTACAAACACAAGAACTGACTTCTGCCAACAACCTAAATGAATAAGAAATGCATTCTCCCTTAGATGCTCCAGAAAAGAAAGCAAATCTCCAGCCACTTTGATTTTAGTCTGTTGAGACACATTCCAGACTCCTGACCTATAGTACTATGTAACAAGTACATTGGGAAAACGGCATTGTGGCATATGAGATCATTTTGTGAGTTTATCTTCTACTTAGTAAATAATTTTTTTTAAGTAAGAAAAGCTATTATTGGAAAACCTTCCATATAATTTAAATTTTAGATATTTTAATATTTTATTCAACTCGCAGTTCATATCTATGTGCCTTACTATGTTCCAGATGAGTAAGCTAAGTCTCCTCTTACTGTTCAGTGCAAATTCCAATTACTAAGACGGAACATTTGTGGTTTTCCTAGGGAACAACCGGTCATCCAGTTTGTTCCAAGCACAGGGTATGGAAAAAAGACATAAATCTGAACAGCTTAGTTGAAATTTAATTATTAATGACCAGAATAAGAGAAATTTTCATGGAACAAGTAAACAATGGAGATGTTGTTGGTTTGAAGTTTGTTTTGTTTGTTTGTTTTCTTTTTGAGAACACGGTGTTATGATCGCATCTTACTTTGGGAGGATTAACCAGGAAGTTAGTCTAAAAGATATGCTGCCAAAATAGAAAGAGATTATAAGCCTAAATCCCAGAAATTTATTGAAATAGTTCAGGGCATGTCTGGTGGGAATTTTCACAACAGAAATGGAAAAATGAACCTAAGATCAAAATAGCAGAGAAGTTAGACAAATGTTGGTATTAACCTGACGGGAGAGTGAAGGGAATGATAATTAAAGCATGATTTCCTGATTATGAATATGAATGACATAAACATTAGTTTTACAGACATTTTCCACAGAAATTCAGAAGTCATAAGGATAATCTGTTTTAAAAAAGGAGAAAAGATCAGTTTTGCTTTGGTCCCAATACCAAATATCTGAATGAAAATTTTAAAAATTTACCTAAATATTTCGATGTTTACATTCTTCTAAAGTGTACACATGGTATTTTTACATGGGGTTACTTTATGAGGTAGCACTGATATTTATGCTATAGGTATGTGAAAACATGACCTTGGCTAGTTCAGATTCATCCTCTAAATACTTAGCCAAATTTCTTTATCATGACTGAAACACTAAATGAGATTGCAATGAAATTGAACCTGCAGATATCTTAACATAGACAATAATGCTTAGTGGTTTTGACAGTGAATATGTTTACACTGTCTAGGAAATACAACATTCTGAGACATTTTAGGAAACTGACAGCTACAAAGAAAAAGGCTGCAAGTATTTGGATTCAGCATGACATCCAGAACCCTCAATGTGCCTACATGTGCAACACTGCATTGACAAGAGTCGATCCCAATCTGCCCTAGACTGCACAATGCATGCATACTGGACTTAGTGTTGAATTTGTGGCTTGACAATCTATTGAGTTACACTGTTTTGTGTGATAGGATCATAGTGATCAAAACTCACTTGACTTTGCTTTATCTGGTCACATATAAATAATACTCTGTAACTTTTTAAAGCTTATTTGAAATATAGAATATAAAAAAACATTTAAAGTTAAATTTCTTTTTTCTTGATATTGTAATTTCTTTCTAATTAAAAAAATGATATCAAAAAGTCCTAATCTATGAGAAATAAAAAGGCAGTATTTTCTTTGGCTAACCTGTTTTCAGTTTTGAGAGAAATTCCTCATGCCAAAAAGAGGCATAGAAAGACAGCAGGCAATCTCTCAGACATTCCAAATTGCTTCTAAATTAGAATTGTTTTATGATTGTTTTAATATATTATTTTATATTTGCCTGACCCCCGGGGTGGACATTTACTTGAGTGCACTAAAGGTAGCATCATCATCAACCAAAGTACCCTTCTCAACAGGGGAAAGAAATCAAAGCCTTTCCTTTTCTTAATCATTAATGTCTAGTTTAATTCTGCTGATGCTCTTTATTTATGTGAAACTCTGAAAAAAAGTTGGAATTCAAATACTTTTCATCAAGAGAGCACTGTTATAATGGATTACAGAATGAATTGCAACTCAAAATAATAATTCTGACTCAAGATGATATTTAAATAATTGAATGGATGTAAAACTTTTTAAACTTGAAGTTGCAAGTGCATGAAGTTATTGGCTACATTTACAAGTTAGTGCTGACTGGAAACAAGAAAGATTGTTTTTATAAGTACTTCTTAATTCATTGTTTAGTAGATCTCACATCTGTATCAATAAGAATGCCAAACCACAGGTAGGGAAATGCAGCCTAAAAATTAAAATTAAGTCTTATTCTACGGACATGTTTTCAATAGTGAGTTATCATTGCAAAAGAGAAATTTTGTTTTCATGAATCATAAAATAATTCATCTTTACTGAGGATATAAACAGTCTGATTTGATTTTCTATTAAGACAATATTCCTGAACCCCAGCTTGAAAATACAGGCTTACTCATTGCCTAAAAATCTAATGCTCACATTAAGCCAATGTGGAAAACCCAAGTCATCATTCTACAGGTGGGTCTGAGAGAAATAAGGACAACATGAAGCCTATTAGTATTCCAGGAGCATTCGTACTGGTTTCGGTCAATGAAAATCACGACCTAAAATGTTTACTGTTGCAGAAAACACTTTGCTAAGTTATCTGAAGGATTCAAATTAAAGGTATGGTCTTCACTCTCAAGTAACTAATACAAGGCAAAAGCTCCCAATGTGTGTACTCTTAGATAACAGTAACAGAATCATATGACGGTTATTTTAATTCAGTGTATCCAATTCAGCAATAAATATCAAAAGCCTTAACATTTTGTATAACATATGATCCAGTCTTTTCACTTTTAGGAATTTCTCTTGAAGACATAAGCATACAACTGAACAAAAAATTAGCAAAACGTTTTTTTCACTGGAATATTGCTTAACAAATAATTTAAAAAATCAAATATATAACTTGAGAGTACTGATTAAATATGTATATTATAGCCACAAAATGGGAATGTTCAAAAGATATTTTTAAGTTGAAGATAGTAGGTTGTTTACATTTAGATGTGAATAGATTAAAAGAGAAACACAGGTAGAAGGAGAAAGATGATTGATACATAAATGATAGGTAGATATAGAGACAGATTAAAATGTTGACAGTGAATATCTCTAGGTGGTGGTGATAACACACTTAATTTTTCTTTCTCCTTCTTTTCTTTTGTATCTGTGGCTTCAAAACTTCTTGCCAGGAACATATATCTAATTTTTAATAAGGAAAAGGCAATTTTTTAATGTTTACTTACTGTTGAGAGAGACAGAATGTGAGTGGGGAAGGAGCAGAGAGAGAGGGGGAGACAGAATCCAAAGCAGTCTTCAGGCTCTGAGCTGTCAGCACAGAGCCCAATGTAAGTTTTGAACACATGAACCATGAAATCATGAGCTGAGTCAAAGTCAGACACTTATCTGAGCCACCCAGGCACCCCAGTAATTATTAGAAAAAAAAAAAACATTATAATTGAGCCAAACTAGACATTACATCAAAATGTCAAGCATGGTAAATTTTTAAATTAACTGTTTTGAAATATTTTTCACATGATTCTATGTTAAAAATAATACCAGTTTAGTTGCTTATAGAGACATGGGTTTTGAGTATGTAGAAAAATGGGAAATACATTCTAACTTGGATGGAATTCTACTATAAAATGACAGAGATTGAAAGGACCTAGGTTTAAAATGACCATCGACTGATGAATGGGTAAAGAAGTGGTATATACAGGAAGATGGCGGCGTAGGAGGACGCTGGGCTCACCGCGCGTCCAGCTGATCACTTAGATTCCACCTACACCTGCCTACATAACCCAGAAAATCGCCAGAGGATTAGCAGAACGGAGTCACCAGACCCAAGTGCAGACGAGAGGCCCACGGAAGAGGGTAGGAAGGGCGGCGAGGCGGTGCGCGCTCCACGGACTGGCGGGAGGGAGCCGGGGCGGAGGGGCGGCTCGTCAGCCAAGCAGAGCCCCCGAGTCCGGCTTGCAAAAGCGGAGGGGCCTGACGGACTGTGTTCCGACAGCAAGCGCGACTTAGCGTCTGGGAGGTCATAAGTTAACAGCTCTGCTCGGAAAGCGGGAAGGCTGGAGGACAAAGGGAGGGTGAGCTGCGGAGCCCCTGGAGGACAAAGGGAGGGTGAGCTGCGAGCCCCCGGACGACAGAGCTCAGTTTGGCGGGGAACAAAGGCGCTCGCCAGCGCCATCTCCCCCACCCATCCCCCAGCCAAAATCCCAAAGGGAACCGGTTCCTGCCAGGGAAATTGCTCGCTCCACGCAAACACCCAACTCTGTGCTTCTGCGGAGCCAGACCTCCGGCAGCGGATCTGACTCCCTCCCGCTGCCACAGGGCCCCTCCTGAAGTGGATCACCTAAGGAGAAGCGAGCTAAGCCTGCCCCCCCAGCCACCGTGCACCTTGCCTACCCACCCCAGCTAATACGCCAGATCCCCAGCATCACAAACCTGGCAGTGTGCAAGTAGCCCAGACGGGCCACGCCACCCCACAGTGAATCCCGCCCCTAGGAGAGGGGAAGAGAAGGCACACACCAGTCTGACTGTGGCCCCAGTGGTGGGGTGGGGACAGACATCAGGTCGGACTGCGGCCCCGCCCACCAACTCCAGTTATACACCACAGCACAGGGGAAGTGCCCTGCAGGCCCTCACCACACCAGGGACTATCCAAAATGACCAAGCGGAAGAATTCCCCTCAGAAGAATCTCCAGGAAATAACAACAGCTAATGAGCTGATCAAAAAGGATTTAAATAATATAACAGAAAGTGAATTTAGAATAATAGTCATAAAATTAATCGCTGGGCTGGAAAACAGCATACAGGACAGCAGAGAATCTCTTGCTACAGAGATCAAGGGACTAAGGAACAGTCATGAGGAGCTGAAAAACGCTTTAAATGAAATGCAAAACAAAATGCAAACCACCACGGCTCGGATGGAAGAGGCAGAGGAGAGAATAGGTGAACTAGAAGATAAAGTTATGGAAAAAGAGGAAGCTGAGAAAAAGAGAGATAAAAAAATCCAGGAGTATGAGGGGAAAATTAGAGAACTAAGTGATACACTAAAAAGAAATAATATACGCATAATTGGTATCCCAGAGGAGGAAGAGAGAGGGAAAGGTGCTGAAGGGGTACTTGAAGAAATCATAGCTGAGAACTTCCCTGAACTGGGGAAGGAAAAAGGCATTGAAATCCAAGAGGCACAGAGAACTCCCTTCAGACGTAACTTGAATTGATCTTCTGCACGACATATCATAGTGAAACTGGCAAAATACAAGGATAAAGAGAAAATTCTGAAAGCAGCAAGGGGTAAACGTGCCCTCACATATAAAGGGAGACCTATAAGACTTGTGACTGATCTCTCTTTTGAAACTTGGCAGGCTAGAAAGAATTGGCACGAGATTTTCAGAGTGCTAGACAGAAAAAATATGCAGCCTAGAATCCTTTATCCAGCAAGTCTGTCATTTAGAATAGAAGGAGAGATAAAGGTCTTCCCAAACAAACAAAAACTGAAGGAATTTGTCACCACTAAACCAGCCCTACAAGAGATCCTAAGGGGGACCCTGTGAGACAAAGTACCAGAGACATCACTACAAGCATAAAACATACAGACATCACAATGACTCTAAACCCGTATCTTTCTATAATAACACTGAATGTAAATGGATTAAATGCGCCAACCAAAAGACATAGGGTATCAGAATGGATAAAAAAACAAGACCCATCTATTTGCTGTCTACAAGAGACTCATTTTAGACCTGAGGACACCTTTAGATTCAGAGTGAGGGGATGGAGAACTATTTATCATGCTACTGGAAGCCAAAAGAAAGCTGGAGTAGCCATACTTATATCAGACAAACTAGACTTTAAATTAAAGGCTGTAACAAGAGATGAAGAAGGACATTATATAATAGTTACAGGGTCTATCCATCAGGAAGAGCTAACAATTATAAATGTCTATGCGCCGAATACCGGAGCCCCCAAATATATAAAACAATTACTCATAAACAGAAGCAACCTTATTGATAAGAATGTGGTAATTGCTGGGGACTTTAACACCCCACTTACAGAAATGGATAGATCATCTAGACACACGGTCAATAAAGAAACAAGGGCCCTGAATGAGACACTGGATCAGATGGACTTGACAGATATATTTAGAACTCTGCATCCCAAAGCAACAGAATATACTTTCTTCTCGAGTGCACATGGAACATTCTCCAAGATAGATCATATACTGGGTCACAAAACAGCCCTTCATAAGTTTACAAGAATTGAAATTATACCATGCATACTTTCAGACCACAATGCTATGAAGCTTGAAATCAACCACAGGAAAAAGTCTGGAAAACCTCCAAAAGCATGGAGGTTAAAGAACACCCTACTAACGAATGAGGGGGTCAACCAGGCAATTAGAGAAGAAATCAAAAAATATATGGAAACAAACGAAAATGAAAATACAACAATCCAAACGCTTTGGGATGCAGCGAAGGCAGTCCTGAGAGGAAAATACATTGCAATCCAGGCCTATCTCAAGAAACAAGAAAAATCCCAAATACAAAATCTAACAGCACACCTAAAGGAAATAGAAGCAGAACAGCAAAGGCAGCCTAAACCCAGCAGAAGAAGAGAAATAATAAAGATCAGAGCAGAAATAAACAATATAGAATCTAAAAAAACTGTAGAGCAGATCAACGAAACCAAGAGTTGGTTTTTTGAAAAAATAAACAAAATTGACAAACCTCTAGCCAGGCTTCTCAAAAAGAAAAGGGAGATGACCCAAATAGATAAAATCATGAATGAAAATGGAATGATTACAACCAATCCCTCAGAGATACAAACAATTATCAGGGAATACTATGAAAAATTATATGCCGACAAATTGGACAACCTGGAAGAAATGGACAAATTCCTGAACACCCACACTCTTCCAAAACTCAATCAGGAGGAAATAGAAAGCTTGAACAGACCCATAACCAGCGAAGAAATTGAATCAGTCATCAAAAATCTCCCAACAAGGGGCGCCTGGGTGGCGCAGTCGGTTAGGCGTCCGACTTCAGCCAGGTCACGATCTCGCGGTCCACGAGTTCGAGCCCCGCGTCGGGCTCTGGGCTGATGGCTCAGAGCCTGGAGCCTGTTTCCAATTCTGTGTCTCCCTCTCTCTCTGCCCCTCCCCCGTTCATGCTCTGTCTCTCTGTCCCAAAAATGAATAAACGTTGAAAAAAAAAAATTAAAAAAAAAAAAAATCTCCCAACAAATAAGAGTCCAGGACCAGATGGCTTCCCAGGGGAGTTCTACCAGACGTTTAAAGCAGAGATAATACCTATCCTTCTCAAGCTATTCCAAGAAATAGAAAGGGAAGGAAAACTTCCAGACTCATTCTATGAAGCCAGTATTACTTTGATTCCTAAACCAGACAGAGACCCAGTAAAAAAAGAGAACTACAGGCCAATATCCCTGATGAATATGGATGCAAAAATTCTCAATAAGATACTAGCAAATCGAATTCAACAGCATATAAAAAGAATTATTCACCATGATCAAGTGGGATTCATTCCTGGGATGCAGGGCTGGTTCAACATTCGCAAATCAATCAATGTGATACATCACATTAACAACAAAAAAGAGAAGAACCATATGATCCTGTCAATCGATGCAGAAAAGGCCTTTGACAAAATCCAGCACCCTTTCTTAATAAAAACCCTTGAGAAAGTCGGGATAGAAGGAACATACTTAAAGATCATAAAAGCCATTTATGAAAAGCCCACAGCTAACATCATCCTCAACGGGGAAAAACTGAGAGCTTTTTCCCTGAGATCAGGAACACGACAGGGATGCCCACTCTCACCGTTGTTGTTTAACATAGTGCTGGAAGTTCTAGCATCAGCAATCAGACAACAAAAGGAAATCAAAGGCATCAAAATTGGCAAAGATGAAGTCAAGCTTTCGCTTTTTGCAGATGACATGATATTATACATGGAAAACCCGATAGACTCCACCAAAAGTCTGCTAGAACTGATACATGAATTCAGCAAAGTTGCAGGATACAAAATCAATGTACAGAAATCAGTTGCATTCTTATACACTAACAATGAAGCAACAGAAAGACAAATAAAGAAACTGATCCCATTCACAATTGCACCAAGAAGCATAAAATACCTAGGAATAAATCTAACCAAAGATGTAAAGGATCTGTATGCTGAAAACTATAGAAAGCTTATGAAGGTAATTGAAGAAGATTTAAAGAAATGGAAAGACATTCCCTGCTCATGGATTGGAAAAATAAATATTGTCAAAATGTCAATACTACCCAAAGCTATCTACACATTCAATGCAATCCCAATCAAAATTGCACCAGCATTCTTCTCGAAACTAGAACAAGCAATCCTAAAATTTATATGGAACCACAAAAGGCCCCGAATAGCCAAAGGAATTTTGAAGAAGAAGACCAAAGCAGGAGGCATCACAATCCCAGACTTTAGCCTCTACTACAAAGCTGTCATCATCAAGACAGCATGGTATTGGCACAAACACAGACACACAGACCAATGGAATAGAATAGAAACCCCAGAACTAGACCCACAAACGTATGGCCAACTCATCTTTGACAAAGCAGGAAAGAACATCCAATGGAAAAAAGACAGCCTCTTTAACAAATGGTGCTGGGAGAACTGGACAGCAACATGCAGAAGGTTGAAACTAGACCACTTTCTCACACCATTTACAAAAATAAACTCAAAATGGATAAAGGACCTGAATGTGAGACAGGAAACCATCAAAACCTTAGAGGAGAAAGCAGGAAAAGACCTCTCTGACCTCAGCCGTAGCAATCTCTTACTCGACACATCCCCAAAGGCAAGGGAAGTAAAAGCAAAAGTGAATTACTGGGACCTTATGAAGATAAAAAGCTTCTGCACAGCAAAGGAAACAACCAACAAAACTAAAAGGCAACCAACAGAATGGGAAAAGATATTTGCAAATGACATATCGGACAAAGGGCTAGTATCTAAAATCTATAAAGAGCTCACCAAACTCCACACCCGAAAAACAAATAACCCAGTGAAGAAATGGGCAGAAAACATGAATAGACACTTCTCTAAAGAAGACATCCAGATGGCCAACAGGCACATGAAAAGATGTTCAGTGTCGCTCCTTATCAGGGAAATACAAATCAAAACCACACTCAGGTATCACCTCACGCCAATCAGAGTGGCCAAAATGAACCAATCAGGAGACTATAGATGCTGGAGAGGATGTGGAGAAACGGGAACCCTCTTGCACTGTTGGTGGGAATGCAAATTGGTGCAGCCGCTCTGGAAAGCAGTGTGGAGGTTCCTCAGAAAATTAAAAATAGACCTACCCTATGACCCAGCAATAGCACTGCTAGGAATTTACCCAAGGGATACAGGAGTACTGATGCATAGGGGCACTTGTACCCCAATGTTCATAGCAGCACTCTCAACGATAGCCAAATTATGGAAAGAGCCTAAATGTCCATCAACTGATGAATGGATAAAGAAATTGTGGTTTATATACACAATGGAATACTACGTGGCAATGAGAAAAAATGAAACATGGCCTTTTGTAGCAACGTGGATGGAACTGGAGAGTGTGATGCTAAGTGAAATAAGCCATACAGAGAAAGACAGATACCATATGGTTTCACTCTTATGTGGATCCTGAGAAACTTAACAGGAACCCATGGGGGAGGGGAAGGAAAAAAAAAAAAAAGAGGTTAGAGTGGGAGAGAGCCAAAGCATAAGAGACTGTTAAAAACTGAGAACAAACTGAGGGTTGATGGGGGGTGGGAGGGAGGGGAGGGTGGGTGAAGGGTATTGAGGAGGGCACCTTTTGGGATGAGCACTGGGTGTTGTATGGAAACCAATTTGTCAATAAATTTCATATATAAAAAAAAAAAAGAAGTGGTATATACATACAATGGAATATTACTCAGCCATCGAAAAGAAGATCTTGCCATCTGCAACGATGTAGACGGAGCTAGAGTGTATTGTGCTAAGTGGAAAAAAAGAAAGACAAATACCGTATGATTTCACTTATATGTGGAATTTAAGAAATAAAACAGATGAACACAGGCAAAGTGGGGGTGGGGAAGGGAAGGAAACCATAAGAGACTCTTAACTATAGAAAACAGGGGCACCTGTGTGGGTCAGTTGGTTAAGCCTCTGACTCTTGATTTCAGCTCAGGTCATGATCACAAGGTTTGTGGGTTCTGCAATGACAGCATGGAGGCTGCTTGGGATTCTCTCTCTCCCTCTATACCCCTCTGCTACTCATGCGTGTATGTGTTCTCTCTCTCTCTCTCTCTCTCTCTCTCTCTCTCTCTCTCTCTCTTTCCAAATAAATGAGTAAATAAATTTTTGGGTGCCTGGGTGGCTCAGTCGATTAAGCCTCTGACTGTTGATTTCAGCTCAGGTTATGATTTCACATTTCCTGAGATCGAGCCCTGCATTGGGCTCTGTGCTGACAGTGCAGAGCCTAATTGGGATTCTCTTTCTCCCTGCCTCTCTCTCTGCCCCTCCCCCACTCACATTCTCTTTCTCTCTTGCTTGCTCTCTTGAAAGTACATAAACTTTAAAAAACAGAATTTTGATAATAAAGAAACTTAAGAAAAAAACAAGCTGGAGGGAGGTGGGTGACGGATGTGCTAAATGGGTTATGGGCATTAAGGAGGGCACCTGTTGTATTGAGCACTGGGTGTTATATGTAAGTGATAAATCACCTAAATTCTACTCCTGAAACCAATATTACACTATGTGTTAACTAAATAGAATTTAAATAAAAATTTTGGAAAAAAAAATAAAACAAAAAGAATGAAAGGACATAGGTTTGATAATAATGAGCAAAATAGTGGAGTATACTGGAAGTTCAATCACATAAGAAGACTGTGGCCATTTATGGAGAGTCTTAAATGCCTGACTAGAGATGTAAGTTTTATCAGACATGATATAATGCCTCACTATTCTCTGCAAGCTTAGCTTACATCACTTTCTTCATTGACTCACTGTTCTCACCTATATTTACCCTCTTTCTGCTCTCTCCTTTGACTCTATCAGGGCTTAATGCACATGCTGGTTTCTGTGTCTGGACTTTCCTTCTCCTTGATCATCACATGGCTGGCTCGTGTTAGTCATTCAGATCTCAGCTTGTGCTTCACCTCCATTAAAGAAGTCTGGCCACCCACCCTGAAGAGTCATACACTTCCATATGTTTTAATCTGCCACTGAGAACTTATTATTAACTGTATTCCGTGTGCTTATTATCCCCCATTGGAATGTAATCTCCCTGCAAGCAGAAAATTTTTATCTTGTTTGTCACTATATCCCAGGACCTAGAGACATGTCCAGAAAATATCTGCTGGACAGAAGAATAAATAAATAAATACTGATCTGTTCTTGACAGAAGGAATCAGGAGATAATATGATAAGGACGACAAGAGATAATTTTCTTCCAAAATAGAACCCAGAAAGATAACAGTATCTAAATCATCCCTAGGAGTTAAGCTTATACACCTCAGAAAGCAATCCATATTATTCTTATTTACGTTGGTATGCCATTTTCTAGACCCCATTACATATATTACAAATATTACTAGTTTAATGTTTAATTATCTCTTCACTTAAGTTGTAAGTTACTGAAAAGTAAGCAAAGCGTGTCCATTTCCTAATACCACCCCCAACACACACGCACATACACACTCCCAAGATACCACAAATGGAGTAAATAGCATTTGCTCCTAGACATTCAGGGACAAAAAGGATATCAAAATGGTGAAGGTCAGTCATATATAAACCAACACGTAAAATTAAATCTGAAAAATATGTATATTTTAGGATCAGCCTGCACAAAATAATTACATGAAAAATTGCCAGATTAAATTAATTTCAGAGCATATTCAGGATATGATTGTATCAATAATTAGTGGATTTAAAATTTTATGCAGATGAATCTTAAAAAGAACTCATGAACCTAGTTAAAAATGATCAATGTCAAACAATGTCAAAGACATTTTCATTTTCTGAGTGTAAAGCATGAGCTTTGGGCTCATGTTAGATATTTTTGATGCTTGAGCTATAAACCACCAACGTTATGCTTTTTGTATGATGTATTTATTCACTGTCTGACAAAGGCAGAAGTCAGACCACTGAAGAATTATACTTTTATAGGAGAATTTCTATCAAGCCTTCATTTTTGTCCTCCTGCAATATCTTATTTTTCTAGAACATGATTAGGATCCTTTCAATTCTAAAGGGACTCTCTCAGAGACATTGTTCTGATAAATTCTTATACCTAGACAAAGAAATAATGCATCTCTGGAAATATAGAGAACACTGATTTAACATATATTAGAGCCAAATGTATCTTTTATATATACAATTATAGAGATGACAGTGTTATTATAACTAAATTATAATATTTAGATTTAAATCGCTATAAAAATTATTCTGAATGACCTTTACCACTAATAATATGTTCTCATTTTCCCAATATTGTATGTGTATGTGTTTACCTGTTATGTATACATAGAAGCAAAATGGTACAGAAATTGTAAGTTTCTAAATGGTAATAATAACTCAATTTTTAGAAGTATTTTCTATGAATTTGCCTATTCTATGTACCTGGTTCATTGAGACAGAAAGTACAATAGAGGCTACTAGGGCTGAGAGGAAAAGTGCAAAGAGTAGTTATTACTTAATGGGTACAGAGTGTCTATTTGAGATAAGAATAAGGTTTGGAAATATGCAGTGATGATAGTTGTACAACACTGTGAGTGCAGTAATGCTGCTGAATTGTACACCGAAAAGTGGCTATCATGGTAAATTTCATGATGTGTATTTTGCCACAATAAAAAAAGAAGAAAAAGTCTATTTTATATTGAACACATTTTATTTTTATTTTTTTTTTATTTTTTTTAACATTTATTTATTTTTGAGACAGAGAGAGACAGAGCATGAACGGAGGAGGGGCAGAGAGAGAGGGAGACACAGAACCGGAAACAGGCTCCAGGCTCTGAGCAGTCAGCACAGAGCCCGATGCGGGGCTCGAACTCACGGACCGCGAGATCGTGACCTGAGCCGAAGTCGGACGCTTAACCGACTGAGCCACCCAGGCGCCCCTGAACACATTTTAGAAGGGCAGAAAGGCAAACCCGAAAACAAAAGAGACCTCAGGTATCATTGAGCCCCTAAGAGGTTCCTTAACAGTTAAGAACAAAGACCCAAGTTGATTGTCTGAAATTCAGACAGTAGTAAAATTCAGTCTGAGTTCAATTACATCCCAACCCACCTTCTCTTTGATAAACTAAATGACCAACCAGATGAGTATCTCAGCAACATCACAAACTAAACACATTAAAAGCTGAAAAAATAATCATTTCTCCAAATCAGCTGTTCATTCAGCGTTCTCTAGTTTGACTAAAGGCACTGTCTTCTCCTGAAACACATATTGCCTCCCATAGCCAAATACCCACAAGTCATATTCCTTGAATCTTCCCCAAGTCTCTTGATTTTTTTCTACTTCTTTTTATTATCCTGACCCTGCCTTAAATCATAATTCCCCATTTGTTTCTTACCTCCTGACAATGTCAGGACAACCGACAGCTGGGCTTTCTGGATAGCATTATTTGACATGCCATGAAAACCTATTGTACTCCTCTTATTCTAGCCCAAAGTCTACCCTTTTCTTTCTTTGCCTATGGAAATCTTACACATTCTCTGAATCTAGCTCTAACACTCCAAATACTATTTCCTTCTCATGTTTTTATGCAAAAATTATTTATTGAATGCCAAGCATGGTACAGTGTTAGGTTCCAGGAGACTGAATGGTAAACCAGAACAGAGACCAACCAATCCTATCTTTATGTAGTCTACACACATGTAAAACAGACTAATGTTAATCAAACAATGGTGAACCACTTGAGTGCTCTCTTAATTAAAGCAACCGTGTCAGATGCTAAGTTCCAAGGCAAAATCAGTCATGAGGATAAACCTAAGATTCATGGATCTTATAAGGGAGGTAGAAATCGATGTGAATATGCAAAGCTTGAGAGAGCCTACAAACTCATCATAACCAAGATGAACCAGAGAGCAAAGACCACTCTCCTGGGAATGACTAGCAATAGGGGAGCCTGGGTGGCTCAGTTGGGTTAAGCGTCGGACTCTTGGTTTCAACTCAGGTCATGATCTCGTGGTTTGTGAGTTCGAGCTGTGTCAGCGTGGAGCCTGCTTGGGATTCTCTGTCGCTGCTCTTCCCCTGCTTATTCACTCATTCTCTCTTTCTCTCATTCATCCATTCTCCCTCTCTCTCAAAAGAAATAAATAAAATTAATAAAAGAAAAAAAATGACTAGCAACAGCGCTATGGCAACTCTGTAGTCATCAATGGGAAGGTGACTGCTAAGGATTGAATGAATGTTGGTGTCCTCTGAAAATTCACATTGAGGCCCTAATCTCAAATGTGATGGTATTTGGAGATGGAGCCTTTGGGAAGTAATCAGAGTTAGCTTAATCATGAGGTGGAGTCCTCATGATGGAATTAATGTCCTTGTAAAAAGAAAAAAGAGACATGAGAGCACTTTTCCACCATGTGAAAATACAGCCAGAAGGCAGACATCTCCAAGCCTCTCACCAGACACCAAACCTGCCCGGCACTTTGACCTTGGACTTCACAGCCTCTACAACCGAGAGAAGTAGACATTTATTGTTGAAGCCATTCAGTCTGTGGGATATTGCTATAGCAGCTTGCACAGTGACCAAACCTTAACAAATAAAAGAATGAGAAGAAAAGCCTTTTATACAGATTTTTTTTTAAGCTAAGAAACTTTTTTAAATTTTTTTTTTCAACGTTTATTTATTTTTTTTTTGGGACAGAGAGAGACAGAGCATGAACGGGGGAGGGGCAGAGAGAGAGGGAGACACAGAACTGGAAACAGGCTCCAGGCTCTGAGCCATCAGCCCAGAGCCCGACGCGGGGCTCGAACTCACGGACCGCGAGATCGTGACCTGGCTGAAGTCGGACGCTTAACCGACTGCGCCACCCAGGCGCCCCTAAGCTAAGAAACTTTAAGAGGTCACAGTTTAAAAGTCATATTTTAGCTGTCACAAAAATTTCCAGTTACCTGAGTATGTGCACTGGGAGAGAAATGCATGCCACCACATTTTATCATTTATACAAACTAATGAAGATGTGGTTCCCATACAAGAAAATAGGAATCTTTTAATTCTTTCGTCTCCAAGAATGAGAAAGCACATGTAGTATAACTTTTTCTTCATTTTTTTAAAATACATATTACCATATAATTTAAGGAAATTATGGTGAGCAGAATGTACTCCATTTTATAAAGGAAGTATGACAGTTGAGGTAGAAACTTGACGTATAAGCAAAAGGTACAAGCTTTCAGTTATAAAATAAGTTGTGGGGATGTAATTTACAGCATTGTAAAATACTGTATTGCATATGTCAAAGTTACTGAGAGTAGATTTTAGAAGTTCTCATCATAGGATAAAATTTTGTAACTATGTGTGATGATAGATACTAACTAGACTTAATGTGGTGATCATTTCATAATATATACAGATATTGAATCATTATGTTGTATACCTGAAAATAATATTAATATTATATGTCAATTACACCTCAATAAAAATTTTTAATGACATTTGATATGAAACTTGAGGAGTCTCAAGACATGGAAACCAAGATAAAATTTTAGAAAGTTGTTCAAATCTGTTTTAAAGTGTTTGTGTTCTCTAACAAACCTTGATTAATTCATTCATTGTATAAATAGATTTTTGAAACAGATTCATAAGTATTTCACTTATCAACAGTATGATTAAATATTTATTTTTTTCCTTTTCTAAATAAAGCAAAAAGAATAAAATTATTAGCAAAATGCGAAAGAAAGGGGAAAGATTCTACTCTCTGGTAAAAAGGGGCCACAGTAAGAAGAAAGTGATATTTCCAGAACCAGCTAAAATTCTGAAAAGAAAAAAAAAACAATGTCACCTGAGGTTTCTAAATTTCTGGAGATTTTTACACAATTTCTCGATTGTCACGTTTGTTACATCTGGCAGCTTGCCTGAAAAGATGAATTGTAAATTCTAAAAAGGAAAAGGACTGTGGGTCGGCTAGGGGGTGTTAACCCACACAGTCACCCTCCCCACCCCCTGCTACACAGCCAAGTCTTGAAAGCCTTCCAGCTGAATTCCTCATATGCACTGGCCCCCAAGGTTTCAATGGCGCTCTACTGACATGAGGCAATAGCTGCAGAACAGAGGATAAAAGGAAAAGAAATGGCATTTTTCTTGCTTCTAATTCCTGCAGTGGCATCAGTGGCAACAGGGAGCAACTGTGTGCTATGAGAGATGTCGATGAGCCCCTAATATAGTGGAAGTGGGCAAAGCAGTGGTAGCAGTAGGTTACTGAGGTTGGCAGAGAGGTCCCAACAGCATCAGCAGCAAACAGCGGCAGTGACCGTAACAGAGCTCTAGGAGTCAGTGGCACGTGTAATTGTAGGCTTTGGATTATACTACCTCTCCCTCTTGCACTCTGCTTTACTAATCAACTCCCTATATTAAATGTCTACATTTATCAATATGATTAACTTCCCATTCTATTCAATGTGTTTGCTTCAGCTGCTGGCAGTGGCTTTAGCAATAATTGGTTGGTTGACTAGGACTGGGACTGGAAAGAGATTTATATCATATAAGCCTGAGATGCCTGAATTTCCTGATTAGGATATAGAGGAAAAATTCAAAGATGTAAGGAAATATGAATATTGGAGTACAAAATTGTATTATGTGCATCCCATTCATGAACCCCCCCCCCCAATCATCTCTCAAATTTGACAAGTACACTAAGGGGGGGGGTGGGGTCCTACATTCTTAGAAATTTCCATCATTCGTTGTTCTTTCTCTGTAGGTCTGAGATAAAGGTGAGAGCTGTAACCATTGAAATGTGAGTTTCTAAGATGGCAGAGGCCATGTGGCTACCTTACCCCTGAGGCAGGGTAGTCACACTTACTATAAAAGTAGTCAGCATATTTTGACTCATAGACATTTTTAGCCAGGGTTAATCACTAAAAATAAAACAGAGTCATCCTTCTAAGTAATCTATCAGTATATAGTCACAAGGAAACACTAGGACTTGTGAGCACAGGTTTGATTTCGGTCACCACAATAAAAAGTCTCATCTCCTCACCAAGTTTCCATCCAGAGCTAGATCACAGACCAGGAAACCTTTGAATGAAAGAAAGGCCAGGTCCACTTAAAGAAGGACCCTGAAATGCCATGCCAAGAATGGTTTATCAATCTTCCTTAAAGCTTCCCTGATGAGATCCCTTTGGCATATCAGGACAGCTAGATATATACAGTAGGAAAACACACACACACATACACACACCATTCAGAGACGGAAAGACACTTATAGTGAATTTATTTAATCTAGGGACCCCAAAATACTGTCAGGACCTACTGGTTAAAGTTGAGGCTTATGGGAATTAGGTGACAAATGGTGTTAGATGGGAGTCTATCTCTCAAAGAACCCAAATCTGTCAACCCAGCTTTAGGTAACTTCCCAAGTTCCTGAAAGCATACTTGAAATAAACAAGCCAGGGGAAACCCTCAGAACGTTTCCTCCTCTACCAATATTGTAACCAAAGGCTATAACATACAAAGGGAGGATGAGTGGGATGCCTGAGTCATATAAGAAAATGCGTTAAAGAGAATTGGAGCTCGAGACCCTCACGCATACTGTTTTAGAGAGGGAAACTAGACTCCACAGAATAGAAGAGATTGTCAGTCATATGGAGAAAGTAGCACAGTCTAAATTAATGGGACCTGTGAGAGAAAAGTAAGCTCATTTTGCTGGTAAGAGACCATGAAGTGGACCTGTGGATGTAACTAGAAGGAGACCATGGTAGGTGTTCCCATAGGCAGCCTACTTCATTATTAGCCTTAAACATCGACACACTCTCCATAGACAATGCTCCAAATAGCTATTTTAAGAATGTTTGACAAAAGTGATAAGTCTATTTTGCCAAAAGCCCCTCTTGGGCAATATTTTATTTTCATCATAGCCTCTATTTTTCCTCAAGCTGCATTTAATTTCCTTGAATAAATTCATTGTGGCCACTGCAAAGACAATCCCATGACATTAACAAATGAAAATAGCATATAAGGACATATGTCTTGTTAGCTGTGTTCCTTCAAAAGACTTCAGGGCCTAAGATAGAACCCAGAGTATTATTTTGATTAAATGAAAAACACTCAGAGGGAAAAAAAAAACAATTTTAAAATGTTGCTCAAGCCATCCCTGTTGGTTTCAATTGTCCAGAATTCAGTTGTATAAAGTTGTGGCATATAGTTTTGCATCTCTTAGTGCTGAAGTCATAAGTATTAGTCAAGACATTATCTATCAAACGAAATACAACATTTCAATTACTTCGATGATATCAATAAATATTGTGAAATAATAAATTAATGCATCTAGTGTGGCATTTAGTTGTAATATGTCATCTAGTTATACCAGCTTTAAACATTTATTGATCATTTTAATACTAAGTACATTATATATATGGTGTGTGTGTGTGTGTGTGTGTGTGTGTGTGTGTGTGTGTATACAATAAGTCTTACATAGTAAATCTTTGGCTGCGGAATATTAAAAATTGAAATAAAATTCCTATTGGACTTCTGCAGAATCTTCAAAGAATACATAGAAATAAAAATTCAGAAAGAAAATTGTAAGTTCAATCAACTACATAAAACATGAACTCCTTGGATAATGATAACGAAACTTTTCAGGAAGTTTAAAGTGTATATCATGTGTGTATGTATAGCTACTTCATTTCTGCCTCATTTTTCTTCTTGATCAAGATGTAAAATATATTATTATAGAAAACATTTGGACCCTTTAAAATAATGTAATAATTAATGGAGCTTTTAAAATATGCAATATAATATCTATTGGTATTAATTATTAAGTATTTAATTTATTGATTATATAATTATTAAAATATGTTATATATACTTTGATACTTTCAAGCATCTTATAGGAACGTTTTTTAAAGTTTATTTATTTTGAGAGATAGAAAGAGAAAGAGAAAGTACATGCACAGGATGGGCAGAAAGAGAGAGAGAGAGAGAGAGAGAGAATCCCAAGCAGACTCTGCTCTCTCAGCGCACAGCCGGACATGGGACTCAAACTCACAAACCATGAGATTATGACCTGAGGTGAAATAAAGAGTTGGAAGCTGAACCAACTTAGCCACCCAGGTACCTTAGAACTATTTTTATATAATACCCTATCTAATCCTAACAATCCTATGAGACAAGTATTGTTTTCTTATTTTACAACTGATGATGGTAAGACTGAGAAAAATAAAGGAGGCTTAAGTAACTTGTTTGAGACAGAAATTTCCATAGAATAGATGACATTAGGACTCATATTTCTTTGAAAGTCAGGGCTGTTTATATGGTGCAATTGCTTCCTTTTTCAATGTTGAAATTCTGGAACACACACATATACACAAAGTATTGCACAAACCATTTTGTATATTCCTATACATATTTTTAAAACTCCTTAAAATGTGTATCATACAATTAATTTCATTATTAGCTATTCATAGGCCAAAAATTTATAGTTCAGATAGATAGATATATATGTAAAGGATATTTCCCTAGTACAGCTATTAAAATATGTGCATTATCCAATTTAAATATCTCATACAATGCTACAATATTTACAATTACTCCTTTGTTAACTAGAACTAAAAATAGTCAATCAAAGACATACTGTATTGTCAATTTTTACTTCTAATATATTCAAATATATTAATATATTCTATAACTTTTCAAGATGGCAAGAGTGAATCCCATGATATTTTGTACATTGTACTCCACTTCTTAAATAAAGACTTCCTCACCTGAAGTAGAATTATGGCTTAAACACATGATGGCTTCATGTAATATAAGTTAATAACACAAGGATAAGTCATTTTTAATAGTTTATTACATACCCAGAAGGCAAAATAAATATTTTTTCTATATATAAACATTTATGAGGGATACAGAAATGCTTCCTTCACAATCACATATTATACCTTTTGGTAGTGTTACTTTACATTTTTTACACAAGACAAATACACAATCCTCATATATTACATATATATTTTGGCTTGTTAATTTTTTTTAGGTTTCGAGAGTTTGATTAATAGCTATAAAATGGAACAAAGTGTTTAATATATCCATGGAATTAAGCTATGTCTGTATTGATCCTAATACCACCACCTATTCTGTGTTGTCTCTCTAAAACACATTTTCTATGTTAATAATTTTTGGGAAAACACCCAAACATAAAAACAAAACACTTCTGGCCAGTGACTTCATCAAACTGGAAACATTTTCTTCACGTAAAAGAAAAACTGAAATATACTTAGGTGACAAGAGACATTTAACAAAACATTTTCTCTGGATTTCACACATAGACATGATACGGTTCCAAATGCTCAAGAACTTCCAAGTTCATGTAGGAAATGACATTTATGAATCGTCAGGTGTCTCCTTCTTATCCTCGTTTTTTTTTTTCCTCCCCTAACTGACTGAATCATTATAAAAGCCTCTGTTAGCTCTCTTTTCCCTTCTGCATCTGCCAGAGTGTAGAAATAGAACTGGCTGACTTAGGTAACTAACTCACCATAACCACAGCTGGTTTGCAAGTAGAGTCTTTTATTATTTCATGAGAACAAATGTCTTATCAGGAAATAGATCATCTGGAAAACTTCCCTTGAAACACTGCCTGGATGAGCTTTAAAAGAAACTTTTCCTGCTCTGTTCCTGTCAGCCACTGTTGTGGTCATCAACAGGCTAGGTTGTAAATCTCTTAACAGATGACCTTTTAAGAAATGATTTATAATTTTTAAATGCCTTTAAAATTACAAAAATCCTGGGCTATACATATGACACAAAGTCATGTCATATGTAATATGTATATTACTTCACTGGAGAAGTATATAAGAAATATAATTTTAATATGCTACATAAATATTAAATTACTACCTTAATAATAAGCTTATCAGATCTGAGTCTGCTGCTTTGTTATTCATAAGCTGCTATTTTATTGCTTTGATTGCTTTTCCAAAGATGATCTTCACATAAATGATAAAAACAAGTGTCTTTAGTTACAAGCAGCACATAATAAATACTCATTATAATGCATAAATACCTGCCATTACCCTCTGTTCCGCTATTATTAGTGAATAGTCCCCAGTCACCAGAGTACATTTCTACCATTCACCACAGTGGCAGCTTCAAACTGTGCATTCTCAGTGGATGTCATGACAGAAGAAGCTTCCTAGCTTTGTGGCAGGATAAAGTTTACTGCATCGTGGCAGGAAATGAAAGAAGTTTGGTTAGTCAAGACCTGCCTTGCAATTTGTCAGCTGTTATATTTGAATACAGGGTGCTTCAGATCAGGTGCTGAGTGTCAGATGGTCTTGGGACACATAACTAATGAAAAAAATCAATGGCCAGTTGTTTTTGAAATGTCAGGGAGAACTAAGGAAATATCTGAAATGTCAAAATGCACTTGAAATAGGATATAGTGATCCAAAGGCACTGAAGTAATTTAGGGTTTCATACACAAAAGCCCTGAAGCAGGGCAGTGGAAGTCCTTCAGCAATCCGTAGGTCTGTAGTCTATGAACTACTGCATTTGGTTCAGTTCCAAATAAATCTTAAGGAAACAGAAAGGCTTTAAAAGAAGAGATGCAACAGTAATTATGGTGGAATGACCAGCAGTCTGGACTAAGACAATAAAGAAAGTAATTACTCCTGAAACAATAAAACTCCTAGAAGAAATCATAGGTGGTGAGCTCCTTGACATCTTTGCAATGATTTTTTTGGATTTGACACCAAAAGCAAAGGCAACAAAAGCAAAAATAAACAAGTGGGTCTATATCAAATTAAAAAGCTTCTGCACAGCAAAGGAAAACACTGACAAAACAAAAAGGCAACCTATTGAATGCTAGAAAATATTTGTAAAGCATGTAACTGATAAGGAGTCAATATTCAAAATATAAAGAATTCGGGGGCGCCTGGGTGGCGCAGTCGGTTAAGCGTCCGACTTCAGCCAGGTCACGATCTCACGGTCCGTGAGTTCGAGCCCCGCGTCGGGCTCTGGGCTGATGGCTCAGAGCCTGGAGCCTGTTTCCGATTCTGTGTCTCCCTCTCTCTCTGCCCCTCGCCCGTTCATGCTCTGTCTCTCTCTGTCCCAAAAATAAATAAACGTTGAAAAAAAAAAAATTTAAAAAAAAAAAAAAGAATTCATACAACTTAATAGCAAAAAAATAATCCAATTTAAAAAATGGGCAGCAGATCTGAATAGACACTTTTCTTTTAAAAAAAATGTTTATTTATTTTTGAGAGAGAGAGAGAGAGCAAGTGGGGAAGGGATAGAGAGAAATGGGGACAGTGGATCCAAAACAGGCTCTGAGCTGACAGCAGGGAGCTGAATGAGGAACTCGAACTCGTGAACCATGAGATCATGACCTGAGCCAAAGTCGGAGGCTTAACCAACTGGGCCACCCAGGCACCCTTGAATAGACACTTTTCGAAAGAAGACGTACAGTTGACCAACAGGCACATGGAAAGATGCTCAACATCACTAACCATCAGAGAAATGCAGGTCAAAACCACAATGAGGTATCACTTCATACCTGTTAGAATGTCTATTATCAAAAAGACAAGTAATAATAAGTGTTGTGAGAACATGGAGAAGCAAGTGTTCTATATTTGTTGGTGGGAATATAAACTGGTACAGACAATGTGGGAAATAGTATAGATATACCCCAAAAAGTTAGAATTGTCATATGATCCAAAAATTCAAAAATATATATATATAACTAAATATTTATTCAAAAAAAAACTAAAACACTAACATAAAAAGATACATACACTCTCATGTTCATTGCAGCATTATTTACAATAGCCAAGATATGAAAGCAACCTAAATGACCATCAATGAGTGAATGGATAAAGAAAACGTCTTATACACACACACACACACACACACGGCTACAATTTATTAACAACCTCATCCAACTCAACATGAATGGAGCCTGGGTGGATCTGTAGCCTGACTTCCTACACTCACTGGTCCTCCTAAGACTCCCCAAGAAGCAATTCCCAACAGCACACAGAATCTTGCTCATTCTAGGCCCTCAATTGCAATTGCCAGAATTTTCTTTCTTGTATTGCTTTTTTTCAATGAAAGCAGTGACTTTAACCTAAAATACAACATATTTGGGATATCAGTTTCAACTGGCAAGCTGATTTTAGCACCTGAATCCCAGTAGTCTTAGAGGGCAAGCAACCAGTAGAAATGGTTTCATACAGAAATTTTATATAGTTATTTTCATTTTAATCATCTGCCTCCAGTCAGGCAGTCCTAAACAGGAGTGTACTGGTGACCCCAATGTTCTTATAAGCTAGAGGAGTAACCAAGAAATGACAATAAACATTACCAACTTGACATTTTTCTAAATCCCCCCAAATGTTCTCCCTAAGAAGCTGTTTGTTCTAGATTCGAAAAGTTTGTATTACCTGTTTTTCTATCACAAATCCATGAACAAATAGCTTTTTTCCTGGGTCAAGGATTCTGCATGCCTTCTTCCCAGCCATGGTACCTTAACTAGTCTTGCAAATTTTCTAGATCCCATTGCTTGTAACCACATCCATAGCTCAATTGTTTGGTACCAGTACAGAATCGTTTGAACACAAAACAAAATCCCTCTAAACTTCGATGAAATGAAAGGTAAGTCTTTTTGCATGTAAGAGCAGATTTCTAAGACAGTCTAAAGTACAGAAACGCTAGGCCTGCCACAAACTGAACTTAAATAGGAACTTCATTAAAAAGTGAAGGCACTCCCACTCTCCCTCAGCGAGAGGTCCACAGGGTGTCTGTCACCTCAATCTGTGTGTATGTGTGTTTACTGCATTCTCTTCTCCCTCTTGACTAGCTTACTTAGCTTTTTCGTTTTGGCAATGCCCCACAGCCCTGCCCTGTGCCCTTCTGGATCAAGTTCTTGCTGCTCACTCCAGTCTCCATGTCTAGCTCTCATTTGCAGAGGACATGGTGTGATTTTGAGACAAAACTGCTGAAACAACAGATCCGCTCAGGGTAGCCCGAACATGGACTCCTCTTACATTAGTTCTCCACTTTGAATCATCTGCTGTAATAAATCTGTTTTGTTGTTTGTTCGTTTGTTTTAAAGGGGCCTAGAAACTTAAGCAAGGGTGATATATTTAGCCAGAGAGTGTTCCTGACAGTTACCATCAAAGACCAGACAGAGGATAAGGGAGTCCAAAGGTCAGAACAGCTCTGATTTATCACTTTTTTCACCCATTTATGAACTATTTCATTCGAACGAAAAATTCTACAGTTAATAAGAGTTTGAAGACATCTAGTCTCACCCTGTTCTGTATTCTTTCTCAAACTACTCTTGGCATTCATTCATAAATCTAATGCCTTCAATATGGTTTACAGGTTTAGCTTGGTAATACTCCTTCTCAATTTACTTTCTTTCCAGCAATATAATTCAAGCACAGATACACCACTGAGTCCCTGAAGGGTGTTTTATTTTTTTTTAACGTTTATTTATTTTTGAGACAGAGAGAGACAGAGCATGAACAGGGGAGCGGCAGAGAGAGAGGGAGACACAGAATCTGAAATGGGCTCCAGGCTCTGAGCTGTCAACACAGAGCCCGATGCGGGGCTCAAACTCACGGACCATGAGATCATGACCTGAGCCGAAGTCGGACGCTTAACTGACTGAGCCACCCAGGCGCCCCAGAGTCCCTGAAGGGTGTTTTCTATTTGGTTTCCAGTTTTGTTGCTGATGATGGACTGACTGGTCTTTAACTGGGAAATTTATTAATTTTAAAAGATAGGTTTCTCAATTTTCTGACCAGCCTTTTAAAAAAGAATCAAACAAGAAGACTTTTTTTACTATTCCAAAAAATTTTTACTATTCAAAATTCTTGGTAAAATGCACTCAGTTAAGTAGAATTATAGCACTCACATATTAAATTCTGCTATTTTATTTGTGATGGTTACGTTTACGTGTCAAGTTAAGTGAATCATAGAGTGCCTAGACAGTTGGTTAAACGTTATTCAGGATGCGTGTGTGAGGGTGTCTCTGGATGAGATTAACATTTGAACTGGCAGACTCAGTAAAACAGATGGACTTGCCCAGTGTGGGTGGGCACCATCCAATCCACTGAGGGCCTAAATAAAACAAAAAGTGAAGGAAGGGGGAACTGGGCCCTTTCTGCCTGAATGAATGAGCTGGAACATTGATTGTCTCGTAGCCTCCAACCAGGCTTTATACCATTAGCAACCCTAGTCCTGAAACATTTGGACTCAGATTGAATTACACCATTGGGTTCCCTGGGTCTCCACCTTACATATGGCAGATCATGGGATTTTTTAGCCTCCATAATCATGTGAGCCAACCAATCAATTGATAGATAAATTAAATTTAATTACGTATATAAACTCCTATTGGATTCTATTTCTCTGAAGAACCTTTACTAACACTATATCATTTTAAACAAAATACAATGGGAGCACAAGGAAATTAAAACTAGGGAGAGTTGGTAAAGACCCCATGAAAGAGATAATTTAGAGTTGTTCCATTAAGAATATGGAGGGCTTCAAGAGACAAGAAAGGCGGAGAAAGGGGTTTTCAGACCTAGGTGATAGAAAAAAAAATGAACATGAGGTAGAGAAAAAGCCTAATGGGTTTAGAGGACTCTAGAGGTCCCATTTATCATACTGGAAGAAGATATGAAAAGGCTAGAAGGGTACACAAAGGGAATAAACCCTAAACAGGAAGATGGAGTACCTGTCAGCAGGTTTAAACCTGATTTAAACCATGATTGCAAAGAAAGTAAAAACAATTGCCATTTACTAACTAGCTACTATGTCATTATTATTTGCTATGTGATTAGCATCTAAAGCTTTTATTTAATCCTCAAGTCTGAGAATATAAGTATTACTATCCATGCTTTGCATTAAACTGAGGGCCTCACTAGTAAGTAGTAGGTCTAGGATATTAACTGGGGTCAATCTGATTACAAAAACACTGCTAATTCCTATAATTTTGTAAGAATAGTTTGAGTTATTCTACTTGCAATATAATATTCACCTTTTATTTGCATTTTAATTTGCCTTTCACCATTCATTTACTCAAAGAGAGCTTTTTAATAATCCAGGAAGGAAATAATTCATGATTTTATTTTTTGTAGACCCTTGAAACAAAAAAATAAAGTATTCAAAATGAAGCCATATAACAATCAACTAAACTAAATATTTACAAACTTGAGGACAGAAAAGTGGTCATTATGATCTTTAGTATATACTCTCCAGTAGCGGTTTGCAAAAATAAAACATAGCCTTCATTTTCTCCATGTAACATTGAGACCCAGAGTATGGCATGGACAGGAAAAGAAGGTTTAGGGAAAGAACCAGGAGCACTTTTTAGGGATATGCCCTCATGGGGCTGTGCACAAAGGTGTGTGCATAGTCTGTACTGAGGCACCCACAGTACACACATCATCACTGCCTTCACCCAAAGAGATGGCAGGAGGTAAAGTCATTTACGTTCATCACTAACAAGGGGTAAAGGGAGCTGATTAAATAGCGCAAAGGATGAAAACATTCTAGATAGTTTAGGAAAAGACACTGAGTTACAGAATTTTTTTTAATGCACATAGATTTTACTATGGCAGCTCACTTTTTATAATTCAAGAAGAATAATCAAATCACAGCAATAACCCATCTCATTTAGGATGATTCAGAGCAGACTTCATCAGAATGGAGCAAGTTGTCTAATGTCTTATCAGTAAAATTCTCTTTTACTATTGGCTCAGGAAGAAAGATTCTGAGGATTTGTGATTAAATGGAGGAAAGAACATCAGCAAGAAACAGAACAGTTTTTGGGGTGCCTGTCTGGATCAATCGGTAGAGCATGTGACTCTTGACCTTGGGGTTGTGAGCTCAAGCCCCACGTTGAATATAGAGCTTACTTAGAAAGAAATAAAATAAGAAAGAAAGAAAGAAAGAAAGAAAGAAAGAAAGAAAGAAAGAAAAGAAAAGAAAGAAATAAAGAAGAGAAAGAAAAAGGAAAAGAAAAAGAAAAAAAGAAAAAGAAAAAAAGAAAAAGAAATAGTTTCTCCCAGGAGTTGTTTTCAGTTTATCTGACATCACAATCATATTTAAATTATCAGTATAGAAGCACAGACTCGCTCAGTTTGATTATCTTCCATTATACTCTCAAGACCAAAATGATATATTTATTTTGACTATTAACATTCATTAATCAGCCTTTGTTACATACAATAAAACTCTGTATCTCTCTCATGTACATATGTGTGTATTTACAAGCTGAATATGTGTGTGTTTGTGTGTGTGTGTGTGTGTGTGTATATATATATATATATATATATATATATATATTCCTACTCTATATGTCTTTCATATATATGTATGTATATGTATGCACACACACATACACATTTTTTTTTTAGAAATATCACCCTTTTGTTTGGATGGACATGTATTGATGTATTTCTTTTCATCCCAACATCCCTATTCCTCTGGGAAGTTTTTCCTCCCATTTTTCTCTAATCCCAGCAGTGACCCTTCCTACTACCTCAGATATAAGCCCTACCTAATGGTGACAAAATTAGAAGAACATTTTTTACCTTGGCAACATTTTTTTTTATATTTTGCTCCTGATGAAGAATCAATATAGCATTTTTATTGGAATTGGTCTACTGTGGCCTAACCCTGCCTCTGTCACTTATTAAATATATGACTTGAACCTCCCTGTGCCTCAACCCCCTCATAGATAAAAGAGAGATAATAATAGTACATCTCTCTTAGAGTTTTTATGAGGATTAATGAGTTAACATTTCCAACATTTAGAAGAGTGCTTGGAATATAGTATGTAATATATAAATATGTGTTAAATATTTTTGTTTCAAATCATGTGCAATTACTGAATATTCTACTCACAATGGACATGTGGATGTGTGGGAGGAAAAGTGATCTCTTTTATTATGGTTGCTAAGGTAATTGGGTAAGGAGGGAACCGAGAGGTGTCTTAGTCTGTTCAGGCTGCTATAACAAAACAGCCCAGGCTGCTGTAACTGACTGGAGGGCTTGTAAACAAAGAAACTGATCTCTTACACTTCTGGAGTCTGGAAGTCAGAGATTGGGGTACCTGTATAATTGGGTTCTATGTCTGGTGAGGCTGACTTCCTGGTTCTTACGAAGCATCTTTTTACTGTATCCTCACATTGAGACAGAAGTAAGTAGCATTCTCAGGCAGCTTTCACAGGGGCAATAATCCCATTCAAGAGGGCTCTGCTCTGAGGACCCAGTCACCTCTCAAAGGCCCCACCTCTTAATATCACTTTGGGTGTTAGATGAATTCAACATATGACTTTGGGGGACACAAACATACAGACCATAATAAGAGATACATTTGAGGAGTCAGAAACCTTCTTTGTTACCACATAGAGAAACTGAAAAATGAAGTCGGTAACAATTGGCAGCAAAATCAAACTATGGAGAGAGAGAACATCCGAAAAACATTATGTGAATCCTTATGCCTGCATGTGGCTAACAGCATGACACTTAGATTTCTTAGACATAGAAGCCAATAAATTCCTCTTTTTATTTATTTTTTTTCTTTTGGTGAAGACTTTTTGAGATGGGTTTCTGTTACTTGCTACCAAAGACTCCTAATAAACATTTTAGCACATCTTAAAAGAACTTCAATAAATCTCGTGTAAAGAACAGTCTCAACTCGTGACTGTTAAAAGAAACATTTGACTTACTTCAGCCATACAAATAAGCGCCTACTACCAACTATTAATATACCCTCAGTATTTCATTTGGTTGAACATCAAGTCATTTCAGTTTTTTCAGCACTAAATTTTATTTCCTCTTAAATATTTATTGAGCAAGAATCAATTTCAATCTGCTAATCAGTTTGCTACCACGTCTTCCTGTCACCATAGCTCAATTTACAATATGTTATATTAAAGAGGTGTTAATTGTCTAATGCTACTAGTGTAACTTTCACCACAGCCAGTATGCTAAGAAAATTAGTATGTTTTTAGATTACATAAAAGTATCTAAAAGAATTGGCATAGACAGTATCAATAACACAAGTTTATATAAATTAATATTACTTGGGAAAATAATCTTAAATGTGAATGATCTCAATGAGATTTTTAGAAAAACAAAAATGGGGGTGCCTGGGTGGTTCAGTTGGTTGGGCATTTGGCTCTTGGTTTTGGCTCAGGTCATGACCTCATAATTCATGAGCTGGAGCCCTGCATGTGGCTCTGCACTGACAGCAAGGAGCCTGCTTGGGATTTTCTCTCCCCACCCCCCACCCCTCCCCTGCTTGCATGCTAGCTCTCTCTCTCAAAATAAATAAATAAACATTTAAAAAAAAGAAGAAGAAGAAAGAAGAGATATTTAACAGGTAAAGAATTTCAACTCCAAAAGACATAAGTATAAATCCTGGCTCATAAGTTACCAGTTTGTTTTGGAAGTATACTTAACCTTTTTGACCCATATTTTCTCACCCTAAAATTAGTGACTATTATGTCCATCATTCAGGTCTGTGATGGGGATTGTATAATATGCGAAATCACATAGCATCATGCCAGACACAAAACAGTAAGAGAAATAATAATATCAGCAATAAAAACAGGAATAATTGAAGGTATACACAAAGGTTATAAAAATACTCAACATTATTGCCTCAGTCAGATACAGGTTACGCTATGGATATTCTCAGGCAAGAACGCACTTAATGCAAGGAATGAGTTACTTACAAAACTGTGGACTGGGCAAGGGAATCAAGTATCAGTAAAAGTTTTCAGAGGAAAAGAATTTCAGGAATTTCACCACTCAGTTGTCTGCAGCCCCCAAGCTGGAGACAGTCCCCAAGCTTCCAGCCCCCAAGCAGGAACTCAACTACTAGTTCATTTGGTCCCTGTTTATAGAAAAATGTTTGTTTCCTCAACACGCTATACCTCCATCAGTTGCAAAATTAACATAATAGAAAGATTCTGATAGAATAATAACTTTAATTGAATCTGTTCAATCTGTTTAGTTTCATCTGTTAATTACAGGTTGTAATAAAGTGTATGTCTATCTACAATATAAAGGTTGACCCCTCAGATGCAATGCCCTTGTGCAGTGCACAAAAGGACTGTAACTGGCTCAGCTCAATGAGACTTTACTTCTCTACCGTTACATAAAAATTATCACATGATACTAATAGTGTCAAACACCAACAGGCTATATTTCTTTATTGCTTCATCCTAACTAGTAATATGAGAATTTTATAATGATTTTGCAAAAGATCTTAATTCTCACTTCTGTATTTTGTATGCATGAGTTCACAAGGGCTCATGATTTTTTTCTTCCATTCATTTATTTATTCCTATATTGAGACTTGTGTACTAATTCATTTTTCACTTGGTTAGACCCTTTTTTTGAGACTTTTCCTCATATTGGATATTCATGTGATATAGTCTCTAAATGCTTGTATATCTGCAAATACATATGTTTGCCCCTAACAGCTGAATGTTATTTTGACTGGGATTTGATTATTATTTTTTCGATAGTCTACATGCGATACCGATGAAAACTACAACACCTGCCTGACTCCTTTCTTCTCTGTTTAAGTTTTATTATTTTGTTGTGGAAGCTACTATGATTTGTGTTTATTCCTATAGTCTAACATCATTTTAGGATATGGTGTTATATTGCTTTTCTAATCAATCTTGCCTAAATCTTAGGGTAGATTTTCAATATGCCTTCCCCAGATTTATATTTTAACTATTGTCTCAAGCTCAGTTATTCCTATTTGTCCTTCTGGTAGCTAGCTATTTCCAGATTGATTCTTCTGGATCTTCCAATTCTCATTTTTTTCTCTCACAATTTCCACCACTGTTTTTTCTCTTTGTCTTGAGATACTTCTCCCACTTCTTCCTGACCACATACTCAAATTACAAGAGTGAATACTCTCACCATTTTATTTACTGGGTTTTTTAATTTGAAAATCAAATATCTATATGTGGGTTTTGTTCATATTGTTATTAGTTGCCTTCAAAAATGTAATTTCACTGGATTCTACCTTTTGATAATTAGGTTATTCTGATTATATGTGAAATTCTCATTCTCTCACTCCCTTTCTCTCTCTCTCTTGCCTTCCAGGACCCACATGTTAATGCTGTGTTTCTTCTACTGCTTACTCATTTTGTTTTACTTAGGAGTACAGGACCAATAGTTGTGATGGCTTACATGGAAGCAATATTATTAGCATACTATATCATTAGTATCATCCATGACAATCCTGTTGAGTATACAGTGGACAGTCAGGCATGTTTCCAGGCCTCAACCAGGGAACAATCAGGAAAAGCTCAGGTTGTCCCTAGCATCTGATAATGATACCAAGAGATCCTACTGGATTGTCCATAATCCAGTGCCAATTTACCTTATTACTAGATTTTCATGGGACAAGTTTTCCGAGAATTCCTGAGAGAAGCTTCTAACAGAAATCAGAAGAATGATAGCTTATATGTAGGGCAGATTAACCTAAGGAAAATGTGAGATAAATTTATGGTATGAAAGAAATGTTCTATCTCTTGATTATAGGACATCTACATTTTTCAAAACTCATGATATTTTACCCCTAACATCTGTGGATACCACTGTATGCAAATCTTACCCTGAAATAAATATTTTTTAAAATATATTAGAAGAAAACTATTTATGGTTTATTTCTAGCTATCCTATACATCCTTCTATATGTACACTCAGAAATTCCTTGAATGTTGTTTTCTTTGTTATGAGCACTTGGGATTTTAAAAAAAAATATTTTTCATAGTTGTATTTGCGTGTGTGAGTATGTAAGAGAGATATAGAGAGACCAAAAAAAACAGAAAGAATCTTAAATTGCTTTTCCAGTTTGATGTGAATTGTCAACTTTGTATGATACTTTTTGCTGAGGGTCTTTTGAGGGTCTTTATTTGATGAGCCATATCATTCAGGGACCCCCACCCCTGACTGCATACTTAATTTTGTTAAAAGCTTTCTTTCTATACACAATTTTCTTCTCTTCTACAATTTTTGTTCTTTTTCTTCTCTTCCAGTACACTAACATCTTCCTTGTCAATGGGAATGAAGGTGGCCTGTTCAGATACTCTCTTAAGAATTGCTGGTGAATTGTGCTGCCTCACATTTTTCCTGGAATTTTATAAAATTCAGTTAACAACATGGCTTCCTCCTTACATCATTCTGACTTATATTTACAGACATAACTTGAAGACCTTCTGTAGATAAAACTATATTTTTAAACAAGGAAAATAAATGTGCATAGAAAACAATTTTTGATTAGAGGCTCTGGAAACTGTTTAGCTATAATGTGACTATTTGCACTAAACCTACTGACCTAAGGGTGTCTTGCTAGGACCTAAGATGAAATAGCAAAAAGTATGTATTTATTAGTTTATTTGTTTTTGTTTGTTTGTTTTGCATTTATCCTGAATTTGGAAAAATTCTCACTTCTTACTATTGCTTTGAGCGTGAGCAAATTTTATATGTGTGGAAGACAAACTTCTGTTTAGAGTCACTAACACTTGCTCAAAATGATGAGCGTCCAAAAAGGCCCTGAAAGATTCATACCATTGAGATGAATGATTTGAGAGGTTTTTTTCCCCTAGATCAGAAATTACAAATAATTTAAAGTCGATAAGGTAATCTATTTTGGTGTCGATATTACCATATCACAGTGTCGTTTCAACTACAACATTTCAATTAAAAACTTTCAGATGAAAAAGACTGAGGAAGTGATTGGCAACTGATGCCTATATGTTTTCAAATATCAATTCAACTATTTATCCACAATCTGCTCCCACCCATTCAAATGAAGGGAGAATGCCTCACACTTTAAAAAATATCTCTCTAACTTCCATGAGTAAAATATTATTGTCCTCTGCAAATGTTGTGTAGCACCAATGCCCAGAAGCTAAGATTATGAAAGCATTACCATAGAAAACCTAAAGCTATATTTATCACAGAGAGTATACAGATGTCAAGTGTAGAGGTGTCAGGTCTAAAAAGATTTTTTTAATTCTGCTTTTTTTCACTTCTCTATTAGCATTATAATGCTGCAAGAAAAAAAAAGAATCTGACAGCTACATTATGGATTTATGCAAATCACTTACCACAAACTAAGCAAAATAGCAGACACCTTTATACAGGGGGAAAATATTCCTAAGCAGGTGCACTAGAATTCTTTCATGACTGTCAAAAACCATACCCTGTGAACTCTTTCTTGAATTAATTTAGACTAATTTCCTCTAAATATAGAAGTCATCATTTAGACTATCAACTTATAGTGGCCTCCTAAATGCCAAGCAAACATTCTTTATTATACTTCCTATCTGATTGTATGCAAACAATTAACTGAAAAGAAATTTCTTCCACAGTGTGTTTCAAAGATTTTTAGTATTAGCTATTTAACAATGTTTGAGTTCTGATTTTTTTTCCCTTCAATCACTATTTAGCTATCTCACATTCATGTATTTAACAAAAAGTTAATATCTACTTCCAATTTATTGCCTTCCTCCTCAGAAAGCTCCCTGGCTTCATAAAATGATACAGAATAAATTAGACTTCATTGATTTCTGTTTTAATCATAGCTATTGTGTAGCCTTATCTGTCATTTGCTTTCTATTCCCTCCTAGGTAAATAATGACAATATTTCCAATTTTTTTTTTAAATAAGTTCTGAATAAAGGGCAACCTTATGCTGTTTAACAGGCCTATTCTACTCTCAACTTGTTTAACTAGCCCCTTAAAAGTTAATGTAAACAAACTAGACTGTTGCATTTGAGATAAAACATACTTAGGCCAGAATGTTGACCTCTTTTTCATTCTGGCAGTGGGATTGAAAGAGAATGATCACTGCCCATTAGAAACTTGTTTGAAAACCAATTGTAGAAACATGAATATTTGAGACTGAGATTTTCCTTCCCCAAAAGCTAAGAGCCCAAAAAATATTTTATAGTAACAAAAAGAAAGCCTAATTATAAAGTAGGTATAGAGAAAGCTGGTTTAATTCATGGGTAAAAGTACCTAAATTTCACATTTAATAAATTACATCTTACATTTTTAGACATGTAATATAACTGAAAACACATTTTAACTTTCTTTCTTTCTTTCTTTCTTTCTTTCTTTCTTTCTTTCTTTCTTTCTTTCTTTCTTTCCTTCTTTCTTAATATATGAAATTTATTGTCAAATTGGTTTCCATACAACACCCAGTGCTCATCCCAAAAGATGCCCTCTTCAATACCCATCACCTACCCTACCCTCCCTCCCACCCCCCATCAACCCTCAGTTTGTTCTCAGTTTTTAAGAGTCTCTTATGCTTTGGCTAACACACGTATTTAAATTTAAAAAATTGCTTTTAAAATCTCAACTCTTAAATCCTAAAAACAAATCAATTATTAGGAAATTAATTAAGTTTTAAAAGATCCTCTGAATGTCCCTTAGTGTAGAAGATTATCTGTTTGTTTAAACCCCTAAAACTTCCCACTATAAATTTTGCAGAAAAAAAATCTATCGCTTGTACTAATATAGAAGAAAGTAATGCCATGCCCATCATTCTCTAGTAGTGAGAAGTTCTGAATTAATGAATGAAGCTAGATATGTGAAAACTAATTTGGACAAAGATGGAATAGCACCTAGCTCATTACTGCTAATTGCAACTGGTGTTTTAATATCTTTTCAATTTTGGGAAACCTGGGTGGCTCAGTCAGTTAAGGGCCTGACTTCAGCTCAGGTCATGATCTCACAGTCTGTGAGTTCGAGCCCCAAGTCGGGCTCTGTGCTGACAGCTCAGAGCCTGGAGGCTGCTTCTGATTCTGTGTCTCCCTCTCTCTCTGCCCTTCCCCTGCTTGTGCTCTGTCTCTTTCAAAAATAAATAAACATTAAAAATTTTTTTTAAATATATCTTTTCAATTGTGACTTTATTTTGTAATAGTGGCTGGTAAAAAAATGTATTCATTTAATAGGGTTAAATGAATACATTTTTATAAAAGTCAAAATATAAACGGCTAATAAATATATTGCTAAATGTTCAACACCAATAGTATCAAAGATGTTAAATAAGACAATAACCAAAATTCACTTTTCTCTTAGCAAATTAATAAATTATTGTAAATATCAATTTCTTATAAACACTGTTGGTGTTTGGGTATGTATTTTATTACAGACCTAGATGACAGTATGGACTATCATATAATATGCATCAAAACCCTTTACCATCTCACTTTTGGGAACTTATACCAAGGGAACAATATTAATATTCATAGAATTTTTGTATTTTACAGTAAAGATTTGGGCCCTTAGTTTAAAAAAATCTGCCAATAGATTTATTAAATAAACCATGGTACATGCATAAAATTAAAAACAGTGTATCCATTTACTATGAAAAAATACTTAATGATAGTGAAAGGTTCATATATCAAAAATTAAATAGAAAACAGTCAATAACATAATATGAAACTGGGCAGAAAGAGTCAACATAGCATGCCTGTCATTCTTTGAAAGGCTTATTTATAAAGTTATCTCTTGGCTGACATCTGAGAATTTGGATTTCAGGAGAGTTCCCAACACCATTAACTGAGAAGAGTGGCTCATTGTACATAAAGTAGGCAAAAAAAAATACCGTTTATACTCAACACCTGCTTTCCTTCTGGGAGTCCGAAATTTGGTTATATGGCAGGCGGAAGAGACCTACATGATCAACACCCAATAAAAACCCTGGGCACTGAGTCTGTTGCAAACTTGTCTCATTGGCAACCCTTCACATGTGCTATCACAAGTTATTGTTGAAGGAACTAAGCATGTCTTGCAGGATTCCACTAGGAGAGGACCCTCGAATCTTGCAGCTGGGCTCCCCAGACTTTGCCCAGGAGCCTTTTCCCTTTGCTGATTTTTGCTTTGTAACCTTTCCCTGAAATAATCATAATCTTGAATATGACCATATGCTGAGTCCTTTAGAATTCTCCTAATGAGTCATCAAACCTGGGTGTGGTTGGTAACCCTTCCCACTGAAATATGTTTTTAAATATGTAAAAAAATACTTAAAAATAAATGAGAGGAAACAAAATATATGAAGAATATGAGTGGTGAATCATAAATGGTTTTTCTTAATCTTAGTCATCAGTATTGATATTCTATCTACAATGGGCTTATATTACTTTTGTAATAATTTTTTTAAATATATAGTTATTTAAATGATTGAGTTCTGTCTTGTTGCCAGAGTTAAAATAGGAATCCTCAAATAAAGACAGCAACTGCTTTATATTTACAAAAAATAATACTAAAATAAAATGAAATAAGAACTCTAAGACAAATGTAATATTTCTGAAAGTTACAATATAACTTTAAGATGTTTATAACTAGCTTCCTCGTGACTCTAATTTTCTCAACAAGAGTAATTTCTGTTGAGGTCTGAAGTGTTATTGATTGATTTACCTGTTATTTACTCTTCTTCATGTACTTATGGTGTATAATTTGGCTAAGACCTTAGGGAAAAATTAAATGGACACAAAACTGAGCATATTTACTTATATTGGTTAATTTATTTCTAATGGAAACTGCAGAATAAAAAATTTAAAATAGTGTGGGGCACCTGGGTGGCTCAGTCGGTTAAGCTTCCAACTTTGACTCAGGTCATGATCTTGCAGTTCACAAGGTCAAGCCCCACGCCAGGCTGTGTGCTGACAGCTCAGAGCCTGGAGCTTGCATCAGATTCTGTCTCCCTCTCTCTCTGCCCCTCTTTGTTCCCACTCTGTCTTTCTCTCAAAAATAAACGTTAAAAAATGTTTTTTAATTTAAAATAATGTGTTTAATCTATTTACAACAAGCTGTTAATCTACATGTATATTGATTTCTCAGTCATGTTATCTAACAATAAAATATAATTATATCCCACTGAATAGTTTGCAGTGGTAAAGTCTAATATTTTCCCCCCTTTGGCTAAGAACTCGTAAATTTCAAGTCATTTAAATATTTCAGCTACCAGTTTTGTTTGTTTGCTTGTTTTCTGGATCAGAATTAGGTAATTGGGGAACACAGGTTTAGATTTAATTTAATTTGGCTCTCGGTGCAAGTGGGAAAAATATGGTAATGTGTATGTTCAAAGATTTTAAAAGTCTGAATCTCAAAAATTTAAGAACCCAACTTTTAAAAGTCTGCATTAATCTTTTTTTTTTTGTAAAACGATTATGTAGTGCTTCAGATGTCATAAAGCGAACATTTAGAAAAGAGAAAATTCCAGTTAAGCATATATATTTTATAACTTTAAACATACATTATAAAATCTGATCATATTTATCCTTTCTTTACCTAAAGGACTGTGGTATTTTTCAAACATATATGCATAACTAACCTAATGAGCTACTTTGCATTACAAACTACAACTTTTTGCATTTTTAAATGCAGTTCTTATCTGATACATAGCAAGGTTACCATTGTTGGTGTTATTTATTTGAGGTTGTTAAGATTTTTTTGGTTTCAATGGCGTACATTGATGGGAAACTAGAGAGAATGTTTTCCTTCTATGTTTAAAGCTGTCACTGAGGTTTCCTACCCCTTTTCACCTAATAGAAATTTCTGGGGCACTCCATTGTTTCAGGTCTCTGGTGAAATCACACACTCCTCAGTGTTTGACTGTTTATTTGGTTTGGCTGCCACTGTGGGAACAATTTAAACTGTTTGAAAAATGTGCTCAAAATAATGAGAATGACTGACAGCTGAGTGAGATTAAAAATCCCATAAAAGTAAAGGAAAGGTGAAATGTATTATTTTTATAACTTTAGACTTTTTCTTCTTTTTTTATTTTTACATTTTGAATTGTTACCTACTGACTTCTCATTTAGTTATTAATTAGTGTGATTCTCATTGCAGGTGAGTAAACCACAAGATGCAGAAAGAAAAGTCAAAGTTCTAAGAAAGATTTATGCCTTCTTATCCTTGTTTTAATGGAAAAGTATTGAATGTTTATTTACTTTTGATGTTTATTTATTTTTGAGAGAGAGACAGAGAGAATGTACATGAGTGAGCAGGGGAGATGCAGAGAGGGGGACAGGATCTAAAGCAGGCTCTGCGCTGACAGCCAAGACCCTGATGAGGGGCCTGAACTCACAAACCGTTAGCTCATGACTTGAGCTGAATCGGACGCTCAACCATCTGAGCCACCCAGGTGCCCCTGATGGTTTTTATTCTAATACTAACTTACCAAATAGGTTTTTTTATCCATTTCATTAAAAAATATTATATATAGATTTCAAGAAATACATTTTATAATTTCCAGCTGATTTATTCTCCTTCAACATCTTTTATTTTTTTTAATATGAAATGTATTATCAAGTTGGTTTCTATACAACACCCAGTGCTCATCCCAAAAGGTGCCCTCCTCAATGCCCATCACCCACCCTCCCCTCCCTCCCACCCGCCATCAACCCTCAGTCTGTTCTCAGTTTTTAAGAGTCTTTTATGCTTTGGCTCTCTCCCTCTCTTTCTCTTTTTTTTCTTCCCCTCCCCCATGGACTTCTGTTAAGTTTCTCAGGATCCACATAAGAGTGAAAACATATGGTACCTACAACATCCTTTATTTTTTTATTGGTAACTGAGAATTTCACAATGCTGATTTTAGAATTGTTATATTATGATTTAGTGTGATGTCAGAGAAGAATCCAGAGGATCTCTCTCACTTTCATAGATGTTCTGTCCCCAATGTCCCACTCCCTCAAAAATAAATAAGAATAAACCACAGTGAAGCATAGTGGAAATAATTTTTCCATACTTCATATTAAAGCCAGGAACAATATGGGATGTTGAAGGATAACTGGGCTTAAGTTCCAGCTAAACTAAAAAAAAAATATTTCTTTTACCAAATCTTGTCTTCTAAAAACATATTTCCTTTGGAAATATTATAAGAATAAAAAGGTACTTAAGAATAATATTTAGGTGTTAAGTTTCCTGAAACAATTTAGTAAATCTTTCTCTCATCTCCCCTTTTGCAGTTTCCCACTTCTTGAGTGATACCTGCTTTGCAAGAGGGCAACATGTTCTGATCTGGTTGAAGTTTCTTCCTGACAAACTGCATGGCTGTGAATAGCTATAACTCCCAACACTAACAAGGCAGTCCTCAATATCTATGTCATCCTTTGGAAGGGAACAGAGTAAACATGACCATGTCAAAAAATCCAAAATTCAACCTGAGTTTTGAATACTTTAACTTTTTGACCTGGGAAGACACTGTACATCATTGATTCTTCCTAGCTCACCTATTTGCAGAACTACTTAAAATTAACTTAGAGGGGAATTAATGTTAGACTTGCTGACTAACACTACTTTTGAATCAGGTATTATAAAAATCTTAAGGACAGAACAACTTTTATGCAGAATTTATAAGACATCTGTCCATATTACAAGTTAGATGTGCCAGTCTGCAAATAAAATAAATTGTCCACATGAACCTGCAGTTTGTTTCTCGGCTGAGTTTTGGACATAGAGAGGTTTTCCAAGTATATGCCAAGACTTCTACTTGAGTTTCGAAGTCAGATTGAGGCATCTAAGCTTGAGGTCTTCAAGAAATGGAAAAAGTATAAGGAAAAGTCCCTAAATAAGCTGACCCCCAACTTTGATCTGAAAAGAAGTGATGAGAAGAGTCTGGCATAAATATTCATATAATTAGGAAAAAGTGTATCTGTCACTAGGTATTTGCACTGACAACACAAGCATATATACTTTTGAATAAACTGACAAGTGAAGATTTTCCTTGGTGTCAATATACTAATTTAAACAATATAATACCACTTATGACTGTAAAAGATATAAATCAAGAAGACAAAAAAAGAAAAATATCCAGGTAAGAGAAATTAAGAAAATGACTCCACTTGCAATTACACAGAAAAATTATAAAATGCCTAGGATTAAATTTAACCAAGGAGAGAAAAGACCTTTACTCTGAAAAAAGAGCTATAAAACATTGATTAAATACATTAAAGATGATACAAATGAAAGATACCCTATGATCATGGATTGGAAGAATAAATATTGTTAAAATAAACATACACCCAAAGCAATCTATAGATCTAATACAATCCTATCAAGATATCAACAGCATTTTTCACAGAAATAGAACAAATAATACTAAAATTTATATGGAACCACAAAAAAAAAAAAAAACCCTGAATAGTCAAAGCAACCTTGAGAAAAAACAAAGCTGGAGGTATCATAATCCCAGATTTCAAGATATACTACAAACTTTTGCTAATTAAAACAGTAGTGTACTGATACCAAAATAAACACATAGATAAATGGAACAGAATAGAGAGCCCATAAATAGACCCATGATCATATGGTCAGTTAATCTATGACAAAGGATGCAAGAATACACAATGGAATGAAAACAGTCTCCTCAACAGTGCTAAGAAAACTGGACAGCTACATGCAAAAGAAAAAAATGGAATGACTTTTTACACTATATACAAAATAAACTCGGATTGGATTAAAGACCTAATCATCAGACATGAAACCATAAAATTCCTAGAAGAAAACACAGGCAGTAATTTTTTTGACATCAGCCATAGTAATATTTTTCTAGAAATCTCTCTTCAGACAAGGGAAAGAAAAGCAAAATTAAGCTAGTAGGACTACACCACAATAAAAAGCTTTTGCACAGTGAACCATCAACAAAATGACAAGGGAACCTACTGAATGGAAGAAAATACTTGTAAATGATAAATTCGATAAGGGGTTAATATCCAAAATGTATAAAGAGTTCATACAACTTAATAGCAAAAAACTCAAAAATCCAATTTAAAAAATGGGCAAGAGACACAAACATTTTTCCAAAGAAGATATACAGATGACCAGCAGATACATGAAAAGATGCTCAACATCACTAATCATCAGGAAAATGCAAATCAAAACCATAATGAGATATCACCTCACACATGTCAGAATGGCTAAAAAAAAAAAAAAAAAAAGACAAGAAATAAGTGTTGGTGAGGATGTGGAGAAAAAGGAACCCCCGTGTACTGCTGTGGGAATGTAAATTGGTATAGCCATTGTGGAAAATAGGAAGGAAGTTCCTCAGAAAATAAAAATAGAATTACCATATGATCTAGTAATTCCACTACTGAGAATTTACCCAAAGAAAACAAAACCACTAATTCAAAAAGATATATACACCCTTATGTTTACTGCAGCGTTATTTGCATCATTTGCAATAGCCAAGATATGGAAGCAACCCAAATGTCCATCCATAGATGAATGGATAAAGAAGACATTTATACATATATGTATATATGAAACACATACATAAATTTATACATATACATATATGTATGTACATTTATATATGTACTTATATGTATATACATTTATATGTATACATATACACTCATATATATATATATATATGTATAGAAGGAATATTACTCAGCCATTAAAAAGAATGAAATCTTATCATTTGCAATGACATGGAGCTAGAAAGTATTATGCTAAGTGAAATAAGTCAGAGAAAGACAAATAACATAATTTCACTCAGATGTGGAAATTAAGAAACAAAACAGATGAATATGGAAGGAAAAAGAGGGAAACCAGGAAACAAATTCTTAACTATAGAGAACAAACTGAGGCCTATGAGAGGGGAGGTGGGCCAGGGGATGGGTTAATTAGGTGATGGGGATTAAGGAGGAAACTTATGATGTGCACTGGGTATTGTATGTAAGTGATGAATCACTAAATTCTACACCTGAAACTAATTTTACACTGCACATTGACTAACAGGAATTTAAATAAAAACTTGGAAAAAAAGAAAAAACGGTATCTTGCCAGTTGCAACACTAAGGATGGACCTACAAGGTATCACGCTAAGTGAAATAAGTTAGTCAGAGAAAGACAAATACCATATGAGTTCACTCCTATGTGAAAGTTAAGAAACAAAATAAATGAACAAAGAAAAAGAGACAAACAAAAAACAGTCCCTCAAATACAGAGAACAAACTAATGGTTGCCAGAGGGGAGTTTGGGGGACATGTTGTGGGTGAAATAGATAAAGGGGATTAAGAGTACACTTATGGTGATGAGCATTGAGAAATGTGTAGAACTGTTGCATCATTACATTGTATACCTGAAACTAAAATGACACTGTATGTTAATTATTCTTCAATTAAAAAAAAACAAAAAACAGTGGCTCAAAATTCTCCTTTACTCATATGTCAGAAACCTGGAAATCATCTTTGACTTTTCCCACACTGTCATATTCCTAATTACTAAGCCCTGTCAATTATCCCTAATTTCTTCGGAAAGCATGAACATTTTTTCCAGTCCTCGTAGTATTACTCTGGTCTAAAGTGCAATACTCTCTTACCTTTTTTACAGCATCCCACAAATAACCTCTCTCCTTGATTCCACATTTTTTATCTTACAGTTCACTTCTCACACCACACTAGATTAATATTCTTACAAACATATATCTGGTCTTCTCCATTCATTTAGGATGTAGAAAGCAGCAAAGAATGTTATTCCCACTGTAACACTGAGAAAAAGTTGGAAAAATAAAATTATAATTTGTATTGAGTCAATCAGAGAATTGGGACCATAAAGCAACTATGTAATCTGAATTTCAAGGGGACAGAATCCTCTAAGGAGAAATGGGATGGACAGTATGCAGCGTTAACAAAGCGGGTAAGAAGAAATTGAACAATTTGCTAAAGATCCAATCTTAGTTAACTTGTTAGTCTAGAATACCCTGGACCCCCAGTCACAAGGAGAATTCTCATACTTTTGTAACATCTTTTTCCTGGGTTTCCACTGAATGTTCAGAAGGAAGATTACTTTCCATTAGTAAGTCTTCAATGCCTGATCCCATCATTCTGTAGTGGAGAAAAACTAACTTTCCCTCTACCCTTCCAGGTTCTTAGCAGAGACCTTTCTGTAGTAAAAAGATTAACAGGAGAAAAACAAATTCAGCTATGTATTTACTACAGAGCCCACAAAGATATGAGATTCAAAGAAGTAACCAAAAAGTTTTCATACAGTTTACATTGTGCACATTTAATTTAATACAATTAAATTGAAGTTAGGAAAAAAAAATTTGTGAAGAATTGATAAGACAAAGGGATTTGGGCTAGGGATAGTAAAATTAAGGAACAAGGTTTGTTTATATACCTTTTTGGCCCTAAATTCTGTGATAAGGATGCCTTCTACTCCTGGTACAGGGAAGCCTGCCACATGGGAAATTTATCTCTGGCATTCAGGACAAAGGAGGGTCAGAGTATTCTTCTTGCACTGGCTAGTTCAAAATAATCAATATTTCAACATGACAAAGTATTTGGGGTGACATATTCTGAACCCTGATATTTCCTACCCAAAGATTTCATTGTGTGCCTCAGAAACTTCATTTATCATACTACTTCATACACTTGGCTGTGTTCAAACATATTGACTGTTCCTTCAAGACTCTAAGATTCCTGAAAACAGGAACAACTTTCATCTTGCACAAATTTGTATAACTAGTAGCCAGCACAGAAAAAAAGGCTTAATATGTACTATTGTATAAAAAGCCAATATAGTTTTTTTTGCTATTTTTTTATATGAAATTTATTGTCAAATTGGTTTTCATACAACACCCAGTGCTCATCCCAACAGGTGCTCTCTTCAATGCCCATCACCCACTTTCCCCTCCCTCCCACCCCCCATCAACCCTCAGTTTATTCTCAGTTTTTATGTCTCTTATGGTTTGGCTCCCCCCCCCCCAACTTTTTTTTCCCTTCCCCTCCCCCATGGTCTTCTGTTAAATTTCTCAGGATCCACATGAGAGTGAAAACATATGGTATCTGTATTTCTCTGAATGACTTATTTCACTTAGCATAACACTCTCCAATTCCATCCATGTTGCTACAAAAGGCCATATTTCATTCTTTCTCATTGCCAAGTAGTATTCCATTGTATATATAAACTACAATTTCTTTATCCATTCATCAGTTGATGGACATAAAGATATTTGCAAATGACATATCAGACAAAGGGCTAGTATCCAAAATCTATAAAAAACTCACCCAACTCCACACATGAAAAACAAATAATCCAGTAAAGAAATGGGCAGAAGACATGAATAGACACTTCTCTAAAGAAGACATCCGGATGGCCAACAGGCACATGAAAAGATGCTCAACGTCGCTCCTCATCAGGGAAATACAAATCAAAACCACACTCAGATATCACCTCACGCCAGTCAGAGTGGCCAAAATGAACAAATCAGGAGACTATAGATGCTGGAGAGGATGTGGAGAAACGGGAACCCTCTTGCACTGTTGGTGGGAATGCAAACTGGTGCAGCCGTTCTGGAAAACAGTGTGGAGGTTCCTCAAAAAATTGAAAATGATCTACCCTATGACCCAGCAATAGCACTGCTAGGAATTTACCCAAGGGATACAGGAGTGCTGATGCATAGGGGCACTTGTACCCCAATGTTTATAGCAGGACTTGCCAAATTATGGAAAGAGCCAACATAGTTTTTGTAGAAAAATTACATGCATGTATACTTCAATGCAACATATGTTGTGTTCTTGCTGAATCTTATATCTAGCTATAATGATTTTATTTTCTACATCATTTCTGGATTTTTACAGATTCTTAATATGTACTCTGCATATTAAGTGCATTTTGTAATAAAAATATTGTATTTTAAAAATAAACATCTAGTAAAAATTCTTCTGAAGTCTTTAACTGCCAACTTAAATAGCATGCAAACATAAGGCCTATCTGTCCACATTAGTACGCCTGTTTCCCATTAAGACTTTCATTCACAGTGGTAGCTCACACTGGAGAATACTAGCCAACAGCTGAGGACATATATTTGATCATATGTAGTAGCAGAAACAAAAACTGTAGAAGAAATGCAAGGTATTTTAAATTGGGAAGAGAAATTAACTACCAACTTGAAGAACTGAAGTAGCCAAATTTCATCTATCATCATAATTGTGCTATATTTCTTGAACTATATCTGTAAAATAAAAACTGATTCTTCTCAAGAAAAAGCACACATAATAGCCTACACTGTATACTTTTTAAAGGTATAATGGATTCTTGGGATTGGGGCTAAAGAGGACAGATGTATTTTGATACTTTTATTGTGATATATAAGCCATTTTAAGAGTAAAGTGCAGAGTTATATGTACATCTGATGTATTCCAATATTAATTTGGTTACAGTTTCTATAAGAAAATACTGGTGAAAATATTTTCAGTATCTTTTTCTATATCTACCCAAACTTGAGCCAAGAAAATATATTTTTCCCTAACCATGCTAGTTTAATAATTGCTGTTAATCTTTCTACTATACTTCTTTTCCTGTTACTACTGCACAATAGGATGAAATGCAAAACGTATCTTACAACTCCAAGTATCTTTGGAAGTAATTCTTGGATCATCCTTAGGTGATGTCCTTATACTAGTCAGAAGAACAACCATTTAGAGACACTGTGAGTTCCAGGATCAAAATACCACTGAGGGCAGATTTCCAAGTTAGAAGAATCTTCCTTATTACTCAAATAACATTTCCCTTCCTACTCTTCTAGTATCTCACTGTAAGTCCTACTGATATCTGAAAATTAAAGAGACTACTGACATATAGAGTGAAAGCTTAATGTGTCTCTTGATAGATCAATCTTCCAACTCATTGAAGTCTATGTTACTAATTACATGTTACCTTTAATATTATTGATTTTTTTTCAGTATTTCATTTGTAACTAAATTGACTTAAATATTGCTATAGCCAAGATTGTTTATAATACACGAACAGCTAGTTGATAGAAAATTGGTCTTTTTAAGATCTGTATGGCCTGCCCAGTACTCCTTGAATACCTTCTTATATGGGAGCATGCATGTTTTTTTATTTTATTACTATTTCACTTCATATTTAGATGACAGTTTTGAGCTTGAAAGATTTCTAGCATTGCCATTTGCTGAGATTCAACTTATACTTTATCCTTTGAACAATATTATTTTCTTTAAAAGACTGTTTAGTTTCCTATTCCTCATGTTAATGATCAATAGAGAACAATTTTCAAAACAAAATACTTTATAGCTTTTTTTTTTTAAGAGAAACATTTGTGCTTAAAAAAATAAATAAACCAGACTGCTGGCCATCTTAACTGCAGAAAGACTGTTTAGCATTTCTGAAACTTATTTAAGCCTGGAGGATACTCAGCATTATGATATGGCCTATTCTTCAATTCATATAAAGGTATTTGGTAACAAATAGAAAGTTAAATGTCTTGATAGCTCTTTTTTTCCCTTAGAGTAAAAAAAGATTAACAATAATAAAATCACATTCCCGATGCTGGCTGAATTAAATGCAACACAAATTTAAAAGAGAAGCAATGATAGAATTAGACTGGCTTTATACAAATATACCCAATTTTAATGTGATAATAATAATGCGGTAATATGACAATGGTTTGCTTTTTAATTTGGCTTTATGTTGTCCTTTACAGTTCTCAAGTACTTGAATACAGGCTTCTTCTTGATAGTTATAAGGAAAATGTCTCAAAGATAGGTGATTTTTTTTAAAGATATTTTTCAAATGTTCCTAGTTAAAACAAAAGGACAACCCAAAAAATAGAAATGACAGCTTGATGTTCTATGTATATCACTTCTTATATCTTCAATGACAGGATGAATCAGTTTATTTACTAGTGCAGAGCATTCCTTTCCATACTTCAAGGTCAAGTGTATTTTTGTAAACCAAAAATGTGTTTTTTATGCTGCATCACTTTGGATCAGTAGCAATAAAATCTTCAAGAAAAGAATATGTTTTCTCTTGCTTGTTGAGAAAATGATCAACTAAAAAGAAAATGTCAGTGAAGACAAAATGCTGAAGCTAAATATGGTAAAGGAAAGTTGCAAAAGCATCTCTAATTTGTTGTCAACATAGATCTGCATGGTTGAGATTTGTGATAAAGAGGCACCTTACACTTCCTATAATGACACTTATATACTTCAGTAGCCAACAGACATAAAAGCAAAATGAATTGCTTTTTAAAAGAGATATTCATTGCATTATTGGCAGGTATAAATAAGAAACACGAGCTTAGGAAATATTTTCTTTGAATAGAATCCATGATTATCCTTTTCTACCTCCTAGGTACCCCTCAGACCTAAATTCCTAAAGCTTTTAAATAACAATACTATTACAGTACTATGAGACTCCTTTTTCAGAGCATGTGTTTATTCCTGTGTCTAGGGATTAACCATTCCTATCCAAATGAGTTTCATATAATTCATTCCATCTGTTTTATCATTTTATGTACTCTCTCTTTTTTTAAGTTTTCATGGCAAGCTTTGAGAAATCCTGTTGTATCCTTCTTGAGATGGCCCTCTCTTCCTTGAATCCTGTTTTCACCCCTCCATAAGTTTCTCTGGATGTGTGGGTGCCTTCGGTACTGACTTTCTTCTTCACATGCTTCCCTTTCTCTGACCTCCCCTCTAATCCTGCCTCATACACTTCATTTATATCAGAGTCATCAAACAGAATGAGATGAAACTTAGAAAAGCTATTCGAAGACTGGCTGGTTCAAGGTAGATTTCTTAATTTGTCTGCAGTATGTGTGGTGCATTTTTGGGAAACTGTTAACTTTTCTCTAATCCAGGGGCCACAGAGTATAGGAGTTTTCAATGACAGTACCAGATTATAACAATACCATTTTTTTAATGTATTCAACACTATGTTCTCTTCGTTTAATGCATTTGCTCATCTTCTTTAAAATGAAAATCATATTTTGCTATTTAGGAGTTATAAATCATTTCAGGAAAACAGATAATAAAGAGTTCTGGCAGCTTAAGGACTGCTTCAAATTTCAATTTGAAGTTAAAACTACTATGCTCTCATCTTTAAAAAAGAAATAACACACAGAGTGCTCAAGTTGTATCGATCATTGTAAAGGGGAGAAAATAAAAACAATATATACTTATTTTTTTTATAAATAAATACTTACAAATATTTTAATATTGTTACAGATATAATAAATACTGTTCTTGTTTTCTAAGTAGCCTTTCAGTTGTACTATTAAAATTAGTCTTCTAAATTTCTGGTGAAGGAGATTGCATTTACCGATCTTGAAAAAGTTTATTCAACCATCATGTAATTCACTAATTATCTACTCTTTACCAGAAACTAATTATTTTTATTAGCACTCTACCAAACAGGAACCAGCCATTTTGTCTCTTTGCATAAAAGTAGTTCAACGTTCAGAAAATCCAGTCTCTAAACATATTAATACTTCTTAATGGCTTTATATATATAACTAGAAATAGGCATATAGAGACAATGTCATGTAAAATACACTGAAGTAAATTTCTTAAAATTTAAATGATTTTCAGATTCACAATGGCATAAGCCCAACTTTTGCAAATACATTTCAATTCTGAAATTAAATCACTTGCTATATATTTTCAAGTGGATGAGGTTTTGTGGTGGGAAATTTATCTTTATTACAAGATAGGGCAGTAATTTCAAACCCAAATATGAAGAGTTCCAACAGCAAAGTAGATGATGTCATTAAAACCTGCTCATATGGGGTTTGTACTATGTTGCAAGCAGTACAGACATGTATTCATACTCCAAACTTTTTTTTTTAAGTACTTGGAAATTTATTTGGCAGATGGCTACTGCCAATAATAAAAGAGGCAAGCATACCAATAACACCCAGCCTAGGAGAAGGTATGTTTACAGGTAAAAAAGCACCGTGTTTGAAAGAGACACCTGGGTTCAAATTGCCAAATGGCCATCGATGGATTATGTGGTCCTGGGCAATTATTTAACCTTCCCTTTTGTCAGATTTGCCATATGTAGAATGTGAACAATAAAAATGAACTCATACGAGGGGATTATATAAAGAACCACATGAAATGACTGGCACCTAATTGATTTCCAATACAAATTAACTTCCTTCCTTCCAATATCCATTTCATACACATACACACACACACACACACACACACACACACACACACAATTTATTGTCAAATTGGTTTCCATACAACACCCAATACTCATCCCAACAGGTGCCCTCCTCAATGCCCATCACCCACTTTCCCCCTCGCCCACCCAATATCCATTTCTAAAGATATTTAGATCAAAAAGAAGAGATACATATGAAAGTTACATAGACACCAAAATATTACTTCTGGGTACATTTCCTGTGGACTCAGAAGTATTGCAAAAACTTCATGTGCTCCACAAGATAATTCCTCTTCTATTTGAAAAGACCAAGGAAGACTCTTAAGAGATGTAGGCTCTAGGCAACTAAAGTGAAGCAGGAAATATGGTAACAGCATTTAATAACTACCTGCAATCATCCATTTTTAAAAGTGTACAACATGAAAAAATATTATTAAACACTATGGCAAAGAAAAGAAACATAGATTGGTATGGGTACCATTTTTGAAGATTCTTAAACATTCATTCAAATGCCCAAATAATGGTGGACCGATTTGCTGCTTTCCCATGCTGACACCATTTCTTCTTTTTTTAAGGTATTTATTTTTCCAGTTTTATTGAGGTATGATTGATAGTAAAAAAAAAATTGTACATGCTTAGGTTGTACACCTTAAAAGAAATCATGTAGATATCTTTTTCCTATGGCTACTATACAAAAATTCACAAAGATTCTCACTCTGATTATAAGAAAATCTAACTTTCCTCATCTTGACTTGCCATAGGTTATGTTTAAAATATATATATATAATATATATATTTTATATAATATATATATTATATATGAGGATATATATATAATATATATAATATATATTATATATGAGGATTAAATAAATGTTTTTGTTTTTGTTTTTTAAGTATTGACTACTTGTTTGGAATGAAGCAAAGTATTCAGTTAATGTTAGCCATGATTATTAATGTTATGATTTACTATGAGTTAATGCATAAAGAAGGCTCAGAATGAACAAATATCTCATTTAAGATACAGCATACAGACATTGGAGCTTAAATACTGTATTGATTTTTTTTATTGTGGTATAAAAGTCACCACAAATTTAGTGGCTTGAAACAATACACCTGTGGTATTTCATAGTTTCTGTGGGTCAGAATTCCAGGTACATTTTATCTAAGTTCCTGTTCAGGGTTGCAAAAGGCCACAAATGACATATCAAAAGGCTCCATCCATTACCTGAGCTAAGGGTTCTCTCCAAATCTCCTGTTGTTGTTGAAAGAATTCAGTTTGTTGTGCTGTAGAACTGAGGTGCCCACACGCTTGCCAGTAGTCAGCAGGTGCAGCTCTCAGCAACTAGAGTCACCTACGGTTTCTTCTCACAATTCCACCTTAGTATTAGGCATCTCTGAGGCTAATTGCCTGAGTTTCAATCCTTGTCCGGTAATGACTAGCTGTGAGACCATGGGCAAGTTACTTAATATCCCCATGATCCAATTTCCTATAAAATGGGGATAATAATAGTACCTTCATTCCAAAGCTGTTGTGATGATTAAATTAATTATTACATGTAAAGCATACAGAACACAGAGTCATTACAAGTGTTTACTATTATCCCAGTTAATTGTGATAATAATTTATTTATAATCAATAATTAGAAAAGCCCAGTTCAAAAAAAGATAACTTTGAGTGGCACCTGCATGGCTCAGTCTGTTAAGCGTCCAACTTCAGCTCAGGTCATGATCTCATTGTTCACAAGTTTGAGCCTCGCATTAGACATTGTGCTGACAGCTCAGAGCCTGGAGTCTGCATTGCTTCTGTGTCTCCCTCTCTCTCTGCTCCTCCCTCACTTGCATCCCGTCTGTCTCTCTCTCAAAAAAAAAATTAATTAAAAAAAATAACTTTGGGAAAATGGCAAGTAGCTAAATCTTTCTCCAGAGAACATCTTTTTTTGTTTAATATATTGGATGAAATAGGTTTTTTTCAGTAAGTTAAAACTTACTGAAGCAGCATTTGTGGTAAATTACCCATTTTTGGCTACCCAATATCTATTGTTACCCATATTTCTTGATTTTGTTGGGAGTGCCAATGTATCAAGCTCCGGGAATTGTGTAGATTGTTTTAAGACATTTACAGCCCTATTCCCTGCCTCTTCAGCACTCCTTGCTGCTGGGGTTCCCAATGGACTTGGTTCTAGGCAATGACTAAAGCAGAAGTCTGCCAAGAGATTTCTAGGAAACGTTTTGCTTTCCCGCTAAGAGACAACAGTTCTGGCACTGACTTTTCCCCTTATGCCTGAAGATGCAGCAGCCATATTGAGGACAAGAAGCAAAATACTGACTATTAGGATAACGGAATGGAGAGCCAGAAGCATGACTCCTTAAGCCAGTGTATTAAAGCCAGGAACCAAACAACCTCCTTCTAGTTTTCTTATTATAAGAAATAAACACCAAATTGTAAGACACTTTAAATAGTGGTTCTTGCTGCCACTATTTAGATCCACTAAGTAGATCCAAACTAATACAATTTTTATAACCTATGAAAGATTGAGTGAATGACTTGAAATTACAAAAACAAAACAAAAACAAAAACAAAACAAAACAAAACAAAAAAAAACCAAGCCCGCTATCAAAAAAGAAAAAGTCAGTGACAATCTTATATCACTGAGCTAGACCCAAAAGATACTTCAAAAGGACATTTTTATATGAATGAATTAGAAAACAGATGATCTAAAAAAAAGTTTGTCTTGCATTAAATTACTGTCTTCTCTGACTAGATTAAGTCTACTATTTGCTTTAACTTGGAACAGATACAGCCTTCAAATCAAGTTCAGAATCCCTTACTTCATTAAATTCTCTGTGATGATGGCGATCTTGCATCTATAAGAATAAACCCACCTACCCTGCCCCCCGCCCCAAAATGGATGCTGAAAAGAACAGAGAAGTAAATATAAAGAAAACTACTCAGTTCTCTGGAACTTTATCTTATCACATGATGTTTTTTTAACTGCCATAAACAATAAGACCCCACAACCCACCTCCAACCCCAACCTCACCTCCACTGCCACCAGCGTCTGTTAAGTACTATTGCTGTTTCAAATTATCTTATTTGTCTCTCCCTTTTTTTTTTTTTTTTGGTTTGTCTCCCCTCCTCACAACTGAAATATAAGCTCCATTTCAGCACAGACATTTTCCTTATGAAAACTCAATCTAAAAACCTACGATTGTACCCCAGATATTGGAGACAGTAAATAAGTGATGGATGAATTAAGAAATTAAGAAAGGTGAATGAATGATAGACAATTGTAGTCCTTACAATAGCAGGGTATCTTATGCGTAACAGGCATCATATGAATGTTAAATAATATTAAGAAAACATTCTTGCTGTTGAAGTATTGCAAACTCATTTGCAGTTCGATGCAGGTTTTCTCTAGAATCAGAATCATTTCTACAGAATCATTAGAGTTGGTGTTATAAATATGCAGCCACCTTAGGAGAATCACAACAGCATTTCACTACTTCTAAACCCCAAATATATACCAAAAAAAAAAAAAAAAAGAATCAATGAAATAGCTGCTCCCTGTAGAATAAAGACTTATGCTGAATTAGCAAAAATATCACTCTAATGAAAATAATACAAAGCGCCCTTAGCTTCTAATTCTGAACCGTCTTCAGAGATGTGCCCTCTGTTCCCAGATTCCAACTGTAGATGAAACATTCTAAAACAATGAAAAGAAAGAAAACCTCATATGATAGGTTTTTAATTAGGAGCCTTCTGATTTCTTTTACTGATCATTTTCTACCACCAAAATACAAAAGTGTGATAAAAAATTCAAACAAGAAAGGTGGCACAATGAAAAATCTTTCTCCCACTTCAGAATATGTTCCTACCCAATGGAGGTAATAGCCATTGACAGAATCTTAATGAATCTTCCTTTGATTTTTTTTCCAAGTCCACACACACTACCTATATACACATATAACTTCTTACACACACGGATGCAGACTGAACACTTTCAGTCTGAACATTCTGTTGTATGTGTTTTTGTGTTTACAACCTATTAACTTACTTAAACAGCATATTCTAGAACTCAAACTCATTCTACAGTGCTCTACTGTACGGCTGCACCCCTCTGGATGGTCATTCAGGATGTGTTCAGGTCTTGCTATATCAACAAAGCGATCATGAACATGTGCACGCATATATCTGTGAAAATCACAGAATGCATGTCAGGGAAATTTTCATAAATACTGAAAAACTCCCACCACATTTTTTACACCAAAGTACATTTTGTCAACAATGCAGGAAAAAGCCTGCTTTCCTATAACCTCTCCAACACTGTATATGATTGAAAATTTTGTCTGATAATCTAAAATGTGGGAAATGCTATTTAATTGCTATCTTTTTTGAGAGAGAGAGAGACAGTGTGTGTGTATGCAACTAAGGGAGAGAGTCAGAGGGAGACAGAGAGAGAGAGACAGAGAGAGAGAGAGAGAGAGAGAGAGAGAGAGAGAGAGAGAGAGAGAGAGAAACCTAAGCAGGCTCCATGCCTGACACGGGGCTCAGTCCCACGAACCTGGGATCATGACCTGAGCCGAAACTGAGTCTAACACTCAACTGACTGAGCCACCCAGTTGCACCTTTTTTATTTATTTATTTACTTTTTTATTCTTTTTTTAATTGCTGTTTTAATTCGCATTACTGACAATATGGAATAGCATAATATGAGGGACTTTCAGCTTCTTTTGATCTACTTATAAACCGTATTTATTCCTGCATATGTTGCCAACCCATGCACTTCCTTCTTATCTTCTTTTCTTCCTTTACAGGCATTTGGCATCTATATTATTGATTGGTAGAATTATTTTAACAAATTAGTTCTTGGTCATAATTAATACACATTATATTTCATTATCCTTTCTTATTATTTTTATTTAATGCTTTTGCCATACAAAAGACTTTACATTTAAGGTAATAAAATTTGTCACCTTGTATCTTTTGACTCCCAGGTGTTTATTCTACCTTAAACAATGTGGTGAAATAATATATTTAAATGTTGACTTTTGTATTCTCTTTTCTCACTGCCATGTTTAGGACCATATTCCTAGTCAGTCAGAGTCATCTACATAACGCAGATAAATATTGTGAATAGAAATACAAAAAGAAAGAAAGATAAATGTTCAGCCCCATTCTCTCCTCCCTGCAAAATGAGCTCCTCGGCATTAAAAGGGAAGGGCAAAGGAACACCAGAGCTAAATCTTGTGTCACTGTAATAAATTGGAGAGGAAACGAAGGGAACTATAAATACCACCTGCTCCTAACATGGTTGTAAGGAGACACAGATCTATAGCCTTCACAAAATCTAACTTGAAATGGATCACAGACCTGAATGTAAGATGCCAATCTATAGAACTCCAAAAAGATGAGATAGAAGAAAACCTAGATGACTCTGGATATAGCAATGCCTTTTTAGAAACAACATCAAAGACATGATCCATGAAAGAAATAATTGATAAGCTAGACTTCATTAAAATTCAAAAAACTTCTGCCCTACAAAAGACAATACTGAGAGAATGAGAAGACAAGCCATAAACTGGGAGAAAATGTTTGCAAAAGACACATCTGGCAGAAGACTGGTATTAAAAGACATATAAAGAACTTTTAAAACTCAACAGTAAGAAATCAAACAACCCAATTATAAAAGAGTCCAAAGACCTTCACAGACACCTTACCAAAGATACACAGATGGCAAATAAGCATATGAACAGATGCTCCACATCATATCTCATCAGGGAAATGCAAATTAAAATGACAATGAGGTACCACTACACACTTATGAGAATGGCCAAAATTCAAGATACTGACAACACAAAATACTACCAAAGATGTGGAGCCACAGGAACTCTCATTCATTGCTGGTGGGAATGCAATATGGTACAGCCACTTTGAAAGACAGTTTGGCAGTCTCTTATAAAACCTACACATACTCTTACCATATGATCCAGCAATTGTGCTTAACATTTACCCAAAGGAGGTGAAAATGTACATCCACATAAAAACGTTCACATGGATGTTTATAGCAACTTTATTCATAATTGTCACATTTGGAAGCAACCGAGATGTCTCTCAGTAGGGGAATGGATAAATAAACTAGAGTACATCCAGACGATGCAATATTTTCAGTGCTAAAAATAAATGAGTTATCAAGTCATGAAAAGACATGGAAGAAACTTAAATGCATATTGCTAAGTGAAAGAAGTCAAACTAAAAAGGCTGCATGCTAATGATTCTAATTATATGACAGTCTGGAAAAGGCAAAAGTATGGAAACTAGAGAAAAATCAGTGGTCACCAGGGTTTGGGGACAGAGGGCCTGGATAAGTAGGCAGAAGCACAAGAGGATTTTTAGGGCAGTGAAAAAACTCGATATGACATTAATATGGATATGAGTTATTATACATTTGTCCAAACCCATAAAATGTATGCTACCAATAATGAACCATGATCTAATTTATGGACTTTGGGTGTTTACGATGTATCAGTACAGGCTCATCCTTGGTAACAGATATACCATTCTGGTGAGTGATGATGACAATGGGGGAGGCTACGCTCATGGATTGAAAAATCTCTGTATCCTCCTTTCTCTTTTGTTGTGAACCTAAAACTGCTCTAAAAAAATAAAGTCTTAAAAAAGAGCCAGAAGAGGAAGGTAAAAGGGAAAGCCAGGGAGATTGGGGCATGAGAAGCATTCAAGACTTTGAAGATGAAGGAGTCCACATACAAGGTCTATCCAAGGACCAAGAGAAGCCTGTGATCAAAGCCAGCAAGGAAACAGGGACTTCAGTCCTACAGCTGCAAGCAACTTAATAAGCTGAATGAGTTTCAAAGTGGATTCAACCTTACAACCGCCAGATCAAAGCCAAGGCCAGCCAACAGCTTGATTTAGGTTTCATGAGACCCCAAACAGAAAATTCAGCCTTACCCTTCCAAACTTCTGAGTTAGAAAATTATGAGATTAAAAAAAATAGGTTTTGATTTCATCCACCAGATTTGTGGTAATTTATCCAAGTAGTACAAAACCAATACACAATTCCTGGCAACTTCAAAATATACAGTACAAACATGTACAATATGCACATAAATGGTCCTTCTAATATACTGATCTAGCAGTTCCTCTACATTCCCTCTTTCAATTACCTTGGTCTCCAGTTCACCTTAGCCACTCACACTCATGATCATATATTATAATTGCCATAATTGTCATTCCTAATATTTTTTCCAGAAATTCAAGTGAATAATGCCACTCTGTGACCTGCTAGCTTACCAACTTATTTTCTCTAATACCTTGACTATAACAATCATTTGATTTTTCTCAGCCAGTATTCAATTGCTATTGCTACCCTTCTTTCTCTCCACTGCTTCTTCCTCATATATTTACTTTCCTTTCGGAAACTTAGGTCCCTTGAGGAAGCATCATAATCACTCCTTGAAAAACATCTTCAACTCAATTTCTCCTTTTTTTGCGTCTTTGTAGTCACTTAAATAAGAACCATGGGTTAAATACAACTCTCCACCTGTATGTGGTTACACCTCTGCATCAGAGCATGTTCAGAGAAAAATACCACAGCGACACTGCTTTTAGGCCCTCATCACTTGCCCCAAGTGGGCCCTCAGTTTTATGTGTAAACCCACCACACTCCTTATTCCAACCACCTCACTCTCAAATTCCCTTTGACTAATGGTCTTCTTTTTTGTGTTTCTTTTTAAATACTAAGTAGTTTTTAACAACTACAATGTCCTAGTCAACTATTTTTAAGACGGCGTTTAAAATTTTTCAACACGTTTCAAAATGTTTTTATCTTGTTGATAGGAAAGTAAAATATTAAGTAATTTGTAAGCTAAACGAAGCATGCTTTTACTTGGAATAAATACCTGACATATAGGATATGATAATAAATATTAAAAACTGAATAAAGCACAAAACACTGAAAGATATCATGTAAAATTTTGCCTGTGGATTTTATCAAATGTATCCGCTCTCCCAAAATTTGAGTCTTACAAAACACTATTATTATATATAAACATTCAGTGCTGCGAATCTATCTAGTTTTGTTTGTTCCAAATTCAGAGGATACTGCCATGGGCCAAAATATTCCCGTTTCTAATCATGCTGAACTTCATATCTTTTCCCATCAATCAATGATCCATCTTCTAGTCTCACTCCACTTTATCATCTAGGTAAGTGGTAATTCCATCCACGTAGTTTTTCAAATCAAAATCCTTAGAGTCACCCTTGCCTTCTTTTTCTTGCTCCACATTAAATTCATCAGTGTGCCCAACTGATACTACCCTCAAAATATATCCAGAATTAGACTATGTGTCACTCACTCTGCTGCTACAATTCTTATTCAAGATACCCTTTCTTGGGGCGCCTGGGTGGCGCAGTCGGTTAAGCGTCTGACTTCAGCCAGGTCACGATCTCGCGGTCCGTGAGTTCGAGCCCCGCGTCAGGCTCCGGGCTCATGGCTCAGAGCCTGGAGCCTGTTTCCGATTCTGTGTCTCCCTCTCTCTCTGACCCTCCCCCGTTCATGCTCTGTCTCTCTCTGTCCCAAAAATAAATAAACGTTGAAAAAAAAATTAAAAAAAAAAAAAAAAGATACCCTTTCTTGCCCGGACTTTCTCAGGTGTTCAACATGGTCTCCTTATCTTTTTCCCTGTCCACCCTCATTTATTCTTAACATAGCAGCCGGAGTGAAACCATTAAAATGTCAATCAAACCATTTCACTTCTTTGTTCGAGGACCTCCAATGACTTCCCATCTCACTGAGAGTACAAGCATTTTCTATTTATGACTTAATAGGCCCATATACCCTACAACCCCTGCGTCCCCCCTACAGATTCTCACTGCATCTCCCAATCTTCCCGTCATCATTTTACTCCAAGCTCAAGGTCATATTTGCTGCTTCACAATCTTGCCTTGGGGCTTGGGTCTTTGCATTTGCCTTTTTTCCTGTTTATACTGCCCTTTCTACCAGATACCCACAAGGCTTCAAATGTCATCTATTTCAGATCTTATCCAAATAACACTGCATGACATAACTGTATTAAATATGGTAACTGTATAGGAAAAACACACTCCTGCATTCTCTCCTGTACTTACACACTCACAATATTTCACTGTTGACAATTCTGGTCACCAAATATGTGTAGGTTTTTGTACACCAACCAATTCTCTGTGACACCATCTGGGGGTCCCACAGTTTAACTGGATTCTGACAAAGCCCCATCGGACTGCCCTCTTCTACTTCAGATGCCAATCGCAGATCACAGGTTGTCACCTATACTTCTGACTGGCTATAAATTGGGATTTCCATGACCCCACTCTTGGGTTTAATAATTTGTTAGAATGGCTCACAGACTCAGGAAAACGTACTTACCTTTACCAGCTCATTATAAAAGCAGATAATAAAGGACACAGATGAACATACAGATGGAAGAGATGGAGGAAGGGGTACAGAGCTTCCATATCCTCACCAGATGCCCCACCCTCCTGGTACTTCAGCAACCCTGAAGCTCTCCAAATTCTTTACTTTGGAGGTTTTTATGGAGGCTTAATCACATGAGTATGATTGATCATTAACTCCAATTTCCAGCCCCTCTCCTCTTCCTGGAGGATGAGGGGGTGAGGCGGAAAGTTCCAAGCTCCCAATCATGGCTTAATCTTTCTGGTGACCAGCCAGTCCAGGAGCTATTCAAGAGTTGCTTCATTAAAACAAAATATGGTCCTATCGCCTAGGAAACTCCAAGGGATTCAGAAGCCCTGTGTCAGGAGCTGGGTCAGAGACCAAATATTAGAACAAAAGATGCTCCTAGTGATCTTATCACTTAGGAAACTACAAGTTTTTTTTTTTTAACGTTTATTTATTTTTGAGACAGAGAGAGACAGAGCATGAATGGCAGAGGGTCAGAGAGAGAGAGGGAGGCACAGAATCTGAAACAGGCTCCAGGCTCTGAGCTGTCAGCACAGAGCCTGACGCGGGGCTTGAACTCACAAACCGCGAGATCATGACCTGAGCCGAAGTCGGACGCTTTGACCGACTGAGCCACCCAGGCGCCCCAGGAAACTACAAGGGTTTTAGGAGCTCTATGCCAGGAGCCAAGAAGAGAGACCAACATATATTTGTACTACTTTTTCACAGCAACGCATTTCAACATTTGGTAAAACTAGTTCCACTATCCTTCTCCTTTTATATAATTATACATGTTTAATTTTGCATAGAGCTTTAGAACTCTATAGTCACCCTCACAGGTATCACAGTGAGTCTCAAGATTAATTGATAAATTAAATATATGCTGCTCTCCAATAAAAGAATAGAGCTTTTATTTTGATGAGTTCAATTCTTTTACTGTCCTTCAGTAAAGTTTTACCATTACATTCATGTAGGCTTGGTTGAGGCCTTATTCAGTTTATTTCTAGGTATTTTACTTTTGTGGTTGCTGTTGTAAACAGGCTTATTTCTCCTGTTGTATAATCTGGCTAATAATAGTTTATACCTAGAAAACCTTTTTTTGTTTTCTTAGTTTAATAGCCACAACTTTATGGGTCATGTTCCCCCCTCATGGCAAATTTTAGAGCTTCAAGATATAGAATTATCTAATCTGCTATTAATAGTATTTGTTTCATATAAAGCTTAAAATAGCTCATTTTTTCCCTCTAACTTCATTGACTAGTACTTCAGGAACAGTGTAGAAATTCTTCTAGCTAATTTGACTATAGTGACTCTTCTGTTTCACAACTAACTTAACTGTGACTTTTGTCACAGTGTAATTATGGTAAGGATATACGTATGTGCGTGCACGTGCATAAGGATATATACATATATACATACATATATAATTTCTATTTGGTTAAGAGACCAATCATTGCTATTAGACACGGATATAAAATTGTATGAAGAGACTTTTCAACATCTATGGCAGGAAGACACTTTTTTCTATTTAAGTTATTAATTTGCTGAGTAACAAAAAGTTCTTAATATGAATCAATCCCTACGTTTATGGAACAAGCTTAAGTGAAGTAAACTATGTATGGCTTGTCTATATTTTAGATCCAGTAATGGTCTTAATACATCATTTTGGACTCAATGATTTAATTTCATTCTGCTCTTGCTTTTAATGACATTATAGGCTTTTATTAAATATTTTATTAAATTATTTCTATCTTTTTGCTTTTTGCATCTTTTTTTCTTACAGAGTATTTATAATCTGTAGTATATCTAAAGGCTAACTTCATAATTTTCAGTAAATTATATAATGTTTTTCTAGGTTGAACAAATAGTTATGAACTATTTCCTGCATGAATGTTGATTGAAAGCCCCTGATGAAGATGCCTCTTAATAAGGTAGAAACATGACATAGTCCCCTGTTTCAGGCAGCCTCCTCCTCAGGTCATATAGCATTTACTCAGTAGACTCAAGAGTAGAGATTCTATGGTCAAAGACACGGAGACTATGCAGTAGCTCGGTGACATGAACTCTTCTGATCAATAGGACGCACTGCAAACGTTGTGAGTCTACTTTGCCAGTGACCAGAACATACCATGGGCCACCATATTTTAGCCACCAACCAGCTATTTTGGTGGCTTATAGATTTCATTTGATCCCTTTCAATACAAAAGGGTTAATTCCTTACCCTCATTGGAATATAGGCTAGTTCAAGATTTGGACTTGCTGCTCTTACTCATTATGCATCTGTATACATCATCTCTCTATTTAGCAAATGCTACGGTATCCCACGTGTATTACTTCTTTTTTTTTTTTTTTTTTACTGTCTCTTTACACATAAATAGGAAAGTTTATAGGCTGATGGAAATTAGTTACATTGCCAACCACTGCATGTGATATACACTCTGAACCCGTAACCTATATAGGTACTATTTTCCTCATAAATTGAACACCTGAGTTCATGAATCAAGAGTTCATCAGATCTCATTACTTAAATCTAATGATTCTTTCATTACAAATAAATTCTCTCCCAATGATTCCAGACCCTGCAGATTTAGTGGTTGTAGTGTACAACAGAACACATAAGAAGGGACTAACCCATGCATACGTGACATACAACTGATGACTATTTTTCTTTCCTTTTTTCTTCTCAGTTACTACTATATATGGGGAATGTTAAGTAGTTAAATTTGCAAATAAACATGTGGGTTGAAAAATAATAATGGAACAAATGAGCCAGAAGATAAGTGGACATCAATGAGTGATTCTTAACTTGGAGATGTCCACAGAAAAATTTCACAATTTGAATTGGCTCCCATTAGGAATGGTTTCAGCATATTTTGCATTCATCACGTATAAAGAAAAGTGCCATTATGTTAGATGGGAGATTTTCTCTTTTTCAAAGTAAAAGAGTGAAGCAAACTTTTATATGTGTGTGTGTGTGTGTGTGTGTGTACTTCTTTTTGTTGAATACAGAAAGAGAAAAATTCATTTTCATTTTCAATTTTTATTAAAAATATTTTTCTTTAATTTTTATTACTGTATTTTTTACTTTTGTGTAAATTTTTTCAAATTCTATTTTACTTCTATCATTTTATTTTAGTCTACTTCAGTGTATTCACCTTTTCAAATTTTCAAATGATTTCTTTTTTCTTTTTTTTTCTCTTTCTTTTCTTTTGCTTGAATGCAGAAAAATTTCATTTTTACCTTCAATTTCTATTAAAAATATTTTTCTTTAATTTTTACTATTTTTTTGCTTTTATGTAATTTTTTTTCAAATTCTATTTTACTTTCGTCATTTTATTTTAGTCTACTACAGTCTATTCACTTTTTCAAATTTTATATGTGTGTGTGTGTATATATATATATGTGTGTGTATACACACACACACACATTTTTAGAACTTATTAATGTATACAGGCAAGACAAAGGGTTTAAATGTGTATATATGTGTGTGTACACACACATATTTTTAGAACTTATTAATGTATACAGGCAAGACAAAGGGTTTAAATGCAATAGAAATATGCTATGTGCTTATTCAGCATACAAACAACCTTCCTAACTTCTGAAACTCCATCTCTGTATGGTTGATGGTAGGCAGAAAGTCAAGAAGGCAGATGATTTCTCTACCCACTCCAGGTTTCCAGAATATGGAGACAGGAACTGCCATTCGTGACTCACCTTGAGGAAGTGATGCACAGCCAGATGTTAATAATCATTGTGGCAATAAAGAAGTCAGCAGTTCAGCAATGATAGTTTGTTCCTGCAATGGAAATAAGAGGCAATGAGTGCTCTGTAATGGGGGCACTAACAGTAGTATCCTATCCAGTTGTTTCTTGGCTGCAAAGACTGTTCTGGCTCATGCTTGTTATCTACACAAGGTCCCCCAACATTCGCACAGATCCCTTAAGCTATCTTCTGTTTCCAACCAATTATGCTACTTGTGACCAAGAATATTGATTAATAAAATAGGTACAAAGTGTTGTGGATGTTACATTTATTACAGCTCCCAACTAAGAGAGAAGAGCGGAAGGAGAGGGAGGGAAGGATAGAGGGATAGAAAGATGGAGAGAGACAAAAAAAAAAAAAAAAAGGAGGAGGAGGAGGAAGAGGAAGAAGAAGGAAGAATACATGCGTTCACCTCTAAATCCAAAGAAATAATTCTTGCGGTGCTAAACACCTACACAGCATTTAAGAAGCAGCGGCATTTCACCAGTGGGTTTTAAGAGCAATGAAGAGTGATACAGTGTAGGTAAAGTAAAAGTAAACAATACTTATACATTCCTTAAAAATAATAAAATGATAGAATTGAAAATAAATAATGACTTATCAAACAAACCTGAATGGGTTAAGCTTCTCTATTAAAATGCAGTCATTCATTCACTGGGTCAAAACGTAGACAGTATTGAAGATTATTTTTTTTTTAATTTTTTTTAACGTTTATTTATTTTTGAGACAGAGAGAGACAGAGCGTGAACAGGGGAGGGGCAGAGAGAGAGGGAGACACAGAGTCTGAAACAGGCTCCAGGCTCTGAGCTGTCAGCACAGAGCCCAATGCGGGGCTCAAACTCACAGACCGTGAGATCATGACCTGAGCCAAAGTCAGACACTTAACCGACCGAGCCACCCAGGCGCCCCGACAGTATTGAAGATTATAAGAACACCAAGGAAGCAAAAAATTCAAAGAGTTTAAATATGTATACCACCTTCACAGACTGCATTCTTAAATTCACAGCCAATAAAACTAGAAGTAAAATATTCTTAAAGGGAAAACATTACCAAAACAAAGGGTTGGACGTTTGAAAGATGAATAAAATGGATAACTTCCAAACAGACTGATGAAGGATAAAGGAAAGAGTGCAAACTGTACATCAAAAATAAGAAAATATAAAAATGTTATGAGCAAATTCAAAGTACAAATCAGAAAAAAAAATTGAAATACTCAGGGAAATGGCTTATTTTCTAACAAAATATAATGTACTGAAATGATGTCTTTAAGGTGAAAGCAAATCCTTAACAGAGGCATAACCACATATGCTATTGGAGAAGAAATGTCAGTGAGGCTATTATGCAATTGTGCCTATGGTGGAGGAAAGCGGCTGGCCAGAGCCCTGCCTCACCCGCCATGACATCAATACCAAGGACCATTCAGGTATCACTTTTGACCACACAGCTCATGAGAATGCCATATGTCACTACTGCCGGGATGATGAACAATCCCTGAGAAATTCTGAGCAGTAAAGCTTCCCATTCAGTGTGCATGCTCCATCTTTCCCAGGTGATAAGAACAGCATGTGAGATGGAAAGAAAAGAGCCGCAGTGTGCAAAGTGTGGGCACAGATGCTGTGGAGACATGACAAAAGCCTGAGCAGGGGAATATGACAACAGACAGGGATGTAGAGTCAGGGACAAACAAGAAAAATATTTGAAGGATAGAATTGATAGCACCAGGTGACAGATTAGAAGGTGTAATTATGGAACACAGAGGCTTCTAGAATTCTTTCCAGTTCTAGGTCATGTGCAGCTGGGGGGGGGGGGCATGCAAGACAAGAATTGGAGAATTGGAGAATGGGAGGAGGAGGAGGAGATGAGGAGAATTACAGCAGGCTGAGGGAGGGATGTAAGAAATGAACAAAGTAGCAAAACCCACCTCTCTCCTGTTCCATTGCTAAAAATTAAAGGGTGTCTTTCTGAGCCATTATGTGGCATAGTGAGTGCTTGCTATGGTGAACCAGCTCCCAGCACAGATGCACAAATGTAAAGTGAAGAATGGGGATGAAAAATATTACAAAGCAAAATAGTTCAAAAATTCCAGTTTGTGCTATGAAAAGTAGCAGCTTATATTCATTAGGCATTAAGTCTATCTAAAAATTACAGAAAGCCAAAAATGAACACTGGCTTAAACAATATAGAAATTCATTTACTTGGTATATAACTAGAGCAATCTTGTCCTAGTTTTGCAATTCCATGATTGTCCAGGACCATGGCTTTTTCTGGCTTGTCCCATTAATCTCAACAGCTTCTATTTCATGGTCCAAACTATCCCATATCTAGTCAATATGTCTATTTCCTGATTTCAAGAAATAGGAACAGGAAGGCATGTCTCTTCTTTAGGTATACTTTTTAAACATTACCCACACCATTTCCCTTAAATATGCTATATTCCTTGGATACTTAATCTTGTTTAACTAAAAGGAAGCCTGGGTAATCTAGTTTTAATTTTCAGTGGCCATATGCCCAACCAAAATTGTAAGGTGCTATTTCTACATAAGAAATAAAGATGAAGGGAGCCTGGATGGCTCAGTCAGTTGAGCGTCCGACTTTGGCTAAGGTCATGATCTCACAGTTCGTGAGTTCGAGCCCTGCCTCGGGATCTGTGCTGACAGCTCAGAGCCTGGAGCCTGTCTTCAGATTCTGTGTCTCCCTCTCTCTCTGTCCCTCCCCTGCTCACACTGTCTGTCTGTCTGTCTGTCTGTCTCTCTCTCTATAAAATAAATAAAACATTAAAAAAAGAAATAAAGATGAGATTTTGGTGGACAACCATATAGTTAATTGACAACAAATTTTCACATTCTAATATATAGGTAAATAATGTTATGCCTTTTTAGCGAGATAGACACTATTCAGTAATACTATCTTTGCATGGAAATGTTTAGATCTTGATTTCTTGAGTTGACCAATTCACTTTATTCCTGTAACACCTATTACTGGTTTTCACCTTTATGACTCCCTGTTTTATAGACACTGCCACAGAAGCTATGCTTTTAGATTTTTCTTGGCATCTTTTTAGTTTTTATCTATTAATAATAGATGTATCAAAGCCTTTTATGGCCTGTTGTGCTGTACTGCAAATATGAGCAAAGGAGTTGAATGACAATCACACAGCTTCTAAGAGCATAGGCAGAAATCTGTAACTAAAGACATGGCAAATGAAGTAAAGCAGGACTTTGAAGGCCAAGGGCACAAATCCAAAAAATGGAAAAGAATAAATCAAGTGAAGAAGAGAAAAAATAAAACTTTTCTCTTGGGGTGCCTGGGTGGCTTAGTTAAGTGTCAGATTCTTGATTTCGGCCCAGGTCATGATCTCAGGGTTGTGAGATCAAGCCCCGCATCAGGCCCTGTGTTGGGCATGGAATCTGCTTAAGTTTCTCTCTCTCCCTCTTCCTCTACCCCTCCCTCACTCCTGATGCACACTTTGTCCATCTCTCTCTCTCTCTCTCACTCTCAAAAAAAAAGTTTTTTCTCAATGAAGAAAATCATGAGAAATAATGTACTGAAGAAGTTAGAAAATATGAGAACAATCCTCAACACCCAAATGATATCATTAAAGTAGGGTTTTAACAGTACCAAATACTTTCTAATCAAAATAATATTAGTAGTAGTATGTACTATACAAAACATAAGTCTAAAAATTCCTGTGGAGGTAATGGGGCTATGTCTAAAAATGTACTGGCTAAATATTCTGCCAATCACTCAGGTTAATTTATTTGTTTTTTATCCAGACAACATAGTCAAAAATATTCCCAAGAGACTGATCACATACAAAAATTCAGATCCATCAATTGATACCTACCAAGAACTTGGGGGTGAAGTAATGCAGAAAGATACTAAGATTAGCTCTCTTAGTCTTGGTTCCCCACAACTTTCTTGCTTGTAAATATATTTTTATACTAAGTTCATGAAATTTAAAAAGAACACTGCTCAATGAGTCCTGGCTTCTTGCGGAACTAAGGAATGATTCATTATCGTTTACATTTATTTTAGAGGTAGTGATATCAATTTAATTAGATAGCCACATGTAAAAATGAGTGATGCATAATGCAAGCCGTGTTTACTTCTAGAAAAACATAATACATCCAATTACTCTTTTTCAACATCTAAAAGTTGCAATTCAGGAAGAAGTCTCCTGCAGAGACACAATAATAATTCCTTCTTTTGAAAAGAAAATTATAAATAAGACTAGAAATAACACTTAATTAAAAGCAGAGATTTTCTGCAATAAAATTTCCAAGAAGAAGAAAACATATAATTTGGACATACATTTTAAAAAACAGCTGCAGAAACAGGATTCAACAATGAAGTGTCTTGACTGGAGAACAGCTACATAAAAAAAAAAAAAAAAAAAAAAAAAACTAAAATGAAATAAGATGGTGACAGGGGAAAGAAAATGAGAGGGGAGGGCAGTCAACAGATTCTGCCTTCTACTTTGTAGAGCACATAGTATCTAAATTTGGTGTCTCCACATTTGCTTCATCTAACTCTGTCATTCTTTAATACTGATGACAATTGCTTTGACCTTTGAGAAGTCTTGTATTTGTACATTGACTCTGTGAGACATGTTTACAGAACTGCAAATGCCAATATTTCCAACATCACGAACTAAGCAAATTTAAAAGTAATATTTTATAAATACTCTATGTCCTAGCCCCCCTCCCCCCGCCACAGAAACATAGAAAGTCAGAGTTGCATGTATATACTAAAAGATGATAAAGGGCAGATAAACTTTATTCTACAGAAGTGTACATAATAAAATTCAAAAATGACCCCTTTTTAAAAGTCCAGGTTAAGATGAAGATAGAAAGTTTATTTTGTGTTGAAATATGCCATAAGAAATTTTAAAAATTAATAGTTATCATCCTATTTTAAGTGTGAATTTAAAAAAAAAGAGGATCTATTTTTCAATAGGCATATTAAGCATTCACTTTGTTGAAGGACCTCGGGCTCTAAAACTATCTACATCTTTAAAAACATCTTAATTTTGTTCTGGTCTAAGTCCTAAGATTTGATTCATATTAATAAAATTAAATTTTTTCTGCACGAAACCTAGTTGTAAGTGATAGATAACAAACTTACATTTGTGCGGGTAAAAAAGAATCACTGTTCAGCAGTTTAAACAAATAAGCCATAAAGGGCTTGTATTCACATTTTGATTAATTACTGGCAAAGATAATTTGCTAATATTTTCTCAAGTCACATAATTACTGCCCGATGTGGATGATGTTTGTGTTGTAATGCAGATTACTCATGAACCTTGACATTCATGGGTTTAACATTTGTAACTTCAGCAATTCCCAAGGGATTCAGTGATCCATAGCCTATAGCAATTTAAAATTTTGCTGAAGTACTTATTTATATGTGCTAATTGTAAGCAGAAATGGCACTGGAACTAGGAAAGTCCTGGGTAAAAGTCATAAGTGAGGACCAATCAAATCTTCTCAGAATCACTCAACTACGTCTTTTTAACCTTATTTAAGTGTTCTAACCTTAATAGACCAACTTGGCAATGATTTTTATATTACTTTCGTTTTTTTTTCATTTTTTAAAAATTTATTTTAGAGAGGGAGAGGATAGAAGGACAGAGGGAAAGAGAGAATCTCAAACAGGTTCCATACTCGATGCAGAGTCCAACGCAGGGCTTGATCCTACAACCCTGGGATCATGAACTGAGCAGAAATCGAGAGTCAGATGCTGAACCAATTGAGTCACCCAGGCGCCCCTGTAATATTCCTTTACTTAACCAATTGATCTATGCAGCTGTACAGTCTACATTAAAGTTTGGTTTATCCTTTTTTGATTTATGACTTAAGTAAACAGTTCCACTTGTATGATCAGCAAATGTATATTTTACATTAATATCAATGTAATATTAATTACATTAATTAGCATAGTATCTATATAATGCAATGTTAATGTTCCAATATCAAGCCATGCCTCATTTAACAAATATTATAGATGGAAGATTCCAAATTGTGCGGCCCTGAAAAATTAAAGCTAAAAACTAAATTCACATTTACTTGCATAATTTTACATAAAACTACACCTGTGAATTAAGTAGTAGAAGATATTTCTTGTGTGAATTAAATGATAAGACATTGCATTCAACTAGAAAAATAGCTATTGAAGCCAGCTATGACAGTTTGCATACCCAGGAGACTAAGAGGCCTTTGAATTCAATAAAATGCAATAATGCTGGAATCACACTGCCTGGGACTGAACCCTGGCTCTCCACTATGGAACTCAGGCAAGTTACTTAACCTCTCTGTGCCTATTTCTTATAGACAGTAACAGTAATGTCATCATTTGTTTCTATTGTGAGGATTAAGTCAGATAATGTCTAGCAGAGTACTGGGCACATAGTAAGAGCTCAGTGAATTTTAGTTTCACCACTGCTAACTCTCTGGGCAGTTAACTCACTAGGGAGTCTAATTTATGAGAGGGAGTTGTTCAGATGCTAGCAGACTTAATGAATTTCCCAGGTTCTATACCTCAGCAGAGTATGGTAGTTTTTTCCTCATTTATTATATAATCTCATTCAATCAACTGACAAGCATTGATTTACTTTTTGTATTATAGGCAAATAAGAAACCTATGTTTTAGAGACGGTGCTAGCCAGAGTAAGAGAAATTAGAAATAGAAGTAGACATTAGAGAGACAGGGAGATTGAAACAGGGAGAGACAGTGATAGATGATAGATCATGAGATAGGTAGACTGGCAGGTAGGTAGATAGATTAGATGATAGATAGATAGATAGATAGATAGATAGATAGACAGATAGATAGACAGATGACTATAGATGATAGATCGACAGATTAAGATAGATGAAACATAGATGATACGGTTTGTACTAACATTCCAGTTAAGAGGTGACTGCAAATTTTCTGAGGAAAGAGCCCTGAAGAATAAGTTAATTTAATGAAAATGGTATTGATAAAATTTGCCCCCAAACTTAAATGCTTTAGGTGGAAGCTTTTCCTGCATAGGCAGGAAAGTAAAACATACAATTTACAATCCTAATTCAGTTTCTAATATGTACAAAGTTGCAATATGATATTAATTGCCTAATTATATTGGCTCTGGACTTGAAATTTAAATAGCTATGATTCAATAAACTATGCTTTCAACTAAGTAAGTGAAATTCAGTGTAGAAAATCCTTCTCCATGTTTCTCCCTCCTTTCCTCTCTCCTTTATTTATTACTTTTTTTAAGTTTATTTATTTATATTGAGAGAGAGAGAGAGAGAGAGAGAGAGAGAGAGAAACCCAAGCAGGCTCCCCACCACCATCATGGAACCCAACACAGGGCTCAATCTCATGAACTGTGAGATCATGACCTGAACCAAAATCAAGAGTCAGATGCGCAACTGACTGAGCCACCCAGGCGCCCCTATTTATTTATTACTTCTGTGTACAACTTCCATTTAATAGTAGCCTACCAGCATCTGAAAAACAGTTTAAACTAATATTTACACTGCTTCCACTACTCCTAGGACTTTGACTTTTTGAAAAGATTATAAATAGTGTTATTTTTAACTTCAAAAATGGAGTTGAAGATCAATGTTCCCTAGGAATCAAAATGTTAATATAAAATATAGTCTTGAATGACTTATAGCAACTTTGTGTATAAGATAAAAACAAAAACAAAATCTTAACTCCTTCAGAACCTGAAAGATAATAAGGTTTTAAAATATCTCGGTATGTGTTTCCTTTCCTAACACTAACAGCCCCATTTCTTCCCTTTATAATTTCCTTTTAAATTGAGGATAGCCTGAATGTTAAAATAAAATCATAAAATAAAATACTTCAAAGTCTGTTCCTAGAACACTCGTTCACAGTTCTGCAATAGCACTTATTACATTTCATAGTTTATCTATGTGCCTTTGTCTCCCTCATCATCATTCTACCGAGTCCTAAAAGACATTGACCATAACTTAGTAATGTTTGTGACTCCCATGCTTAACCTCCCATTTCCTACATTATAGGCGTTCAAAATATTTTTAACAAAGAGAAATATTAAGGAATATGAGTAGACTTCACTAGTCTCTGGTCATAAAGATACCAACAATATAAAATAAGTATAGAATTCAGTTGAGAAACATTCAGAAAACAGGATGTTCTTACTGACAAGACTAAATATTTAATATTGAAACTAATATATACAAAATGGTTATGGAGAACGGTTAGCTTAGTTTCAAGTAATGAAGATAAGGGACAAATGTACAACCTGGGCTCATGGTTTCAATGCATATGAAAATGTCAGCCCCATAGAACATACTTTTCCTAGGACACCTAGCACGTCAGGAAAAACTATTATTTGGCTATTCATTCACATATTTGATAATTTTTTAATTGAGTGCTAACTGGAGTGTCAAATACATAGTGTCCAAAATTTGTCCAAATGGATTTTACAGCCAATTTGAAGCAGGACAAGAATGTCTGCAAAGAAATAGAGTCAAAGGGGCTAGATATGCACACAAGATGCAATGTGCATGTAATGGAAAGAATCATCAATCTTACCTGGGTATGAATAAAGGCATTAGAAAATATGGTAATATTAGAAAATATGGTGGCAATTTCTGGATTACAAACTCCAGAATATTTTGAATGTAGAGAGCATCTGTTCTTTTAGAGTGACTACGTTTCAAGCATGAATGATCAAAACGAAAGTGAGTTTTGCCCACCAATTAGACTAAGTATTGCTAGAATCTGAAAGCAAAACAAGGAACCTAGTACCAAAATCCTGGGTCTCTGGATCAAAATCTGAGTATCATTTTGTTCTTCTTGGACCTGTGAATATTTTTCCTATTTCCTAACCAAATTAACTCTAAGAACACTACCAGTAGGACACCTGGATGGCTGAGTTGGTTGAGTGTCCGACTCTTGATTTCAGCTCAGGTCTTGATCCCAGGGTCATGGGATTGAGTCCTGTACCAGGCTCTTCATTGAGCATGGAGCCTGCTTAAGATTCTCCCTCTCCATCTCTCTCCCTCTCCATCTCTCTCTCTCTCTCTCTCTCTCTCTCTCTCTCCTTGTGCCCCTCTCCCCTACTCACACTCTTATAGTAAAAATTAAAATTAAAAAAAAATACCAACATTTATGAAATCTTAGAGACTGAACTAAGATGTGTAGTGATGAATTTTCTAGAATAGTTCATTTTGCTAAATACTCATTAGTGGTGTACTAGAGCCCTTTGATTGTTAAAATTGCAGGAACTTATGAGCATTTTCTAAGCTAAATAAACAAAGCTATAAATACTCAAAATCTTCCTAATACTACATATTTCTGTTGTTTATGCTCTTAAGCTGATTTCCACTACCGTATGTGTAGGGTGGAAATACTACGTAAATGTGTGCTGCTTCACATCTTTTCCCCAACTCTACATTCAGGGATATTGTTAAAAATTGGCCATGATGGGAGTCTTAACACCATAAAGACTACAAAGCAGGACTTGATTTATTGTTTTATTGATGGTCTAGACTGAAAAAAGTGATGGAAAAAAATTTAAGAGTGCAGATTAAACTTAATAAAAAGGCATGTTTATATTCATATTGTGAATAGCACAAAAATTCAAGCAAATAGCCTTGCAGTGTCCTATTATCTGATTCAGAAAAGCAGTTGCTCACATTATTGAAGAACTAATGAGGTTCCAAACATATTTTCATTAACTCACTTTTGTCTTGTCAATGTAGTAAAAATATCAACCAATATTTATGTTAAAACTTTGCTCATTTTCCATTTACAACCATAGTTTAGCTACACAGACTAGAGTTCAGCAAAAATCAATGCAAGCATTCTGAAAGAATCAACCAGTGATATGGAATTTACAACAAAGAATGGTTTATTATTTATAAATTGCAAAATACAGGTTCTTATATCTCTAAAATTTGTAACCATATTTATACATATACACACATTCTGTCTACATTAAGTTATCAAAATTCATGAAAGAATAAATGTAAGCCTAAAAATGTATGTATGTCGATTCTGTAGAGTTGGCTGAAGTGGATAAAACTGTTTATAATTAAATTAGTTCTATAAATCTTACCCAAATTTCCAGTTCCGATCTTTATCCTGTCCTCCTTTTAGTTGTTCACTTTTTTTTTTACTTCTTTTTTTTGCAGAACTTACAACAATTGTTATTGCCTTGTATAATTTTTGGCCTAATGTATGTCTTCTTACACCCACACATAGAAGCCTTTTGCAGTAGGTTGTGTCCATCTTGTTCCCTACTGAATTCACAGTGTCTATCACAGTACCTGAAATTGGTCATGGTGGGAGTATTTACACCATGATTCACGGAAAATCCACATTAAATATTTACATTACAGACAAATGAGTGAATGAAGAAAAGAATGAATACTCCTGGAAGACATTATTTTATTGTTATTTGAGCCATGGGCACTGATGAGAACATTAGAAATGCAGTTTGAATTTGTCAATAATGTGCTGTAGAAGAGTAAGTCACGGTTTTAGCTGATCACTCTTTCACAGCATTTGAACACTCAAAACTCCACGATAAAATTTTCTCCCTCCTTCCACTCTCTACCCCTTCATGAAATATAACCTGAATTTGGCGGACGCTCAAGAGATTGACAGAGGCAGGGAAACACTTAGAATGTAAAAGATTTGAAACACTGAAATTTCATTCTCTTCTGCCTAAACTTCCTCTTATAAAACTTCCTCATATATAAAACAATAGCTTCATTATGAGGGGGGAAAAAGGGGGGGGTTACAGCTCTTTCAGGTTTGAGAACAATTAAAATGTTGCTTAGAGCTGTCTCCCTGACAACTTCATGTCATGGATTTGAGGAAGTTCTGGTTTAAACAGAAGCTCAGAAACCAATGACTTTTTTTTTTCTTTCTAGAGCATTCAATCAATCAATAATGGAGAGTACTGAACTTAACAATTCTCTTTTTCAATGAGGATAAAAATCCTAAACCACTTATGCTCTTACAAATTTTAAGACATTGAAGAAATGTTTTAAACACTTTAACATATGCACTTAAACTAGGAGAAATAAAAGAGAAATGCATAATAAAAATATATGAGGACTAGGTTGTGAAATACTGAAATGATAATATGTTTACTTACAGACAAATATAACAGGTAGATATAATTGAGTTTCCATGTTTTTTAAAAAACTCCCAAACATATACCAATTAAATTCTCAGCGCATTCACTTTATACTTTGTTTGCCTTTGATTTAAAAAGTAGCAACAGTCTGTATAAGAAATCTTAAGATAGATGAATAAAAACCAATTGTGTAAAATTAAAGTAATATGGCTTTTGATAGCAGATTTTAGAAGGGACACTGGGCATTTTATGAGACATTTTTATGCTAGTATAGCAGTTTATTATATGAAGAACAAGAGACCACATGTTTTTTAAAGAAAATTTTAAATAAAAATTGCCAACCACAGTCATAGATATTAGAAGGGAAAATCACAATGTCATGAAGCATTCTTCTACAAATCAAGATTTGTTAATCTTCATTAAATCTGAATTTGTTAATCAAGGTAATAGAGTCCTTAAAACTATAAAGTAGAAGTCATTTAATTTATTAAAGCTTTATGTACTTATTATATCTGAAGGTTTTTATTTTCAGACCCAACACTGTAGGCCCACGACACTCCAATTTCTGAATTAATAGAGTTAAAAATAATAAGTGAACTCATAACTTTCTCTGTGATAGACATGAGAGGGGAATGTTTCTGAACAGGGAAAAAAAAAAAAAAAACCTAATGGAAAAAATGATAAAAGGAGAGTACATCAGTGAACAATTTTCTGAGGAAAGGTAGAGTTTCCTTATGAACAGGTCCCATACATCTTTGTAGGCCTAACTCACTACTCCATTAAAAGCAAAAAAGCAAAAAGTAAAATTTCCTTATTATGTCTTTATAATTATATGCCTGTGAGTTCTAGAGGTACTTTTTTTTCTTTTCTAAAGTTCCTCAGCAAAATGGAATGATTATTACTCTAATATTTTTTTCCCTTAAAGCCAAATATGGCCTCCAAAGTTTTATAAACACAGCACTCCAAAGAGCTACAACTAAAATGATAACTGTCACCTACTTGTGATCTGTGGCTTACAGAATTTTCAGTTAGCAAAATAGCATTAACATTTTAGGCCAGAGAAGTGGAATGGGATATATAGTAGACAAAGAAAGCAGGAATTCATTGGGTGGCAGAATAGTATCTCCTATGAACTTCTACAGACTCAGTGAATTGACCTAGGGCCCTAGACTAAGTCTGTTCTAGAAGTGACCATTTATCACTGGATGATCTGAACATAAATCTCTTCATAGATATGAAAAGGAGGGCATGTTACTAGGACTAAGATATGCATACAATTTAGGGCATGACTCCAGGATAAGATATTATAGATGGGAAGATTGGTGACCCATGAATGAAGCCTTCTAGGTGGATTAGTATGTCCCAACCCACAGGTGAAGAATTTCCTTTTGCTTTGTCAACTGAGAAACCTTGGATTTGCAGTTCCACAGTTTGAAACAGCTATTGAATTTAAGGGTATTAGAATTAATGAGGTTATAAGCGGTCAACACATGGTCTTTGAGAAATAAAAAGATGTTTATAACTGAGAAAGTAATGGACTGTGGTCGAACTGGCTAGACCACCCAATTCATCTCATTAAGTAGCACACACTGGAATTCGGTCAGGAAGTCTAACTGAAAAGAGAAAATGATGTGTTCCTCCCTTAAGCTACTAATATTACCTGCAATACTATTTTTTCATGGTTATCAACATTTTAAGGTGGGTGGTTTAAGTTTTAAAAGTGAATCAATAGTCTGTTTCTTAGTTTTCCCAAATTAGGTTTATTTTATACACATACGTCAGTAAAGTGTTCAGTGAGCTGAGGTAAATAGAGCGGTTGATTGTTTTGCCATGTTGTGGTGATACATAGGTGTTTAGGGATAGACGGTGATTCTATGAAAAGCTGACTTGGCTAAAATGGAAAATAGCATTAATAAAATACAGAAGCAAATGTGGTCAACAGCCCACTACAGCATTATTTTTCACACATCTTTTCACTACTTAGCTCAGTTAAATTCATGATCCATAAAGCACAGAGCAATAAAATCCATTTCTTGTTCTTGTGTTGAATTAAAATATTACTAATCATGCTTGAAACACCACTGTTTCTGTAAGGACACTGTAAATCTAGTTCAAAGACTAAATAACTATGGGTATTTTTCCATTTTAGCAAATAATCAATGGACGCAATATTTTTGATCTTCTTTTAAAATTCTTCAAAATAATAAAAAGGGGATTTTGTCATCAATACCACCACTCTGATCAAATGCCAAATTAAAATCTCCACAAAAGTCAAGTCATTCATGCAATACTTCTTAGTACCTATTTATTTTCTGGGGATATGGTGATCCACAGATGGAACATGGGAAAATGCTAATTTTGGATTGGTGTTAGCATGTTAATATTTTTCTCTACTACTTTACATGAAAGTAATTGTCCTTTACAATAAGTTATTAATATGTACTATAAGGCACTTTACTGAGTTATACTGAGCCACTATAGAGTTTATTTTTCTTAATTCACCTCCTTCCATACATATTAAATAATTGTGGGGATCATAAAAATGAATTGGTAAACATTTACATAATTGTTTACCATAGAGTATTAGGACTTCATTTTTTAAGTTAAACTTTCTCAGATAGCTATATCTTATCTTAAAAACCTATCACTAGAGGTGCCTGTGTAGCTCAGTCAGTTGAGCAACCAACTCTTGATTTCGGCTCACGTCAGGATTTCACAGTTCCTGGGTCGGAGCCTGCATCGGTTCGAGCTCTGCACTGACAGTGCAGAACTTGCTTGGAATTCTCGCTCCCTTTCTCTGTTGCTCTCTGCCCTTTCCCAGCTTGTGCTCTCTCTCTCCCCTTCTCTCTCAAAAAAATAAATAAATAAAACCTATCACTAGAGCATAATCAAAAATTATGAATTTAGTAAAGTGTTAGGAGATACTCCTAAATTCATTTAACACCTACTATAAAATTTTGAAAATTTATTTGGGGTAAATTTGTTTGGGGGCTTTAAATGGAAATATGAGTGAAAAGTTAATTTCTTGCTAGTGTAATGCAACTTCTCCAAAAAATTAAAAATTAAAATGTAAACAAATAATTATTAATATTATTCTACAATTGATATTTGGTGTGGCTATTTATACGCAATAGACTATTTTCAATGACATTTAGAGTATGAGACAACTAGAAACAAGTTGCTGAACAACTCATCACATTGACCTCTGGAGGGCAGAGGTCAATGGAATGTGGAGGTCACAGACTGGCCCTTAAGCTTCTCAAACCACAATTCACAAAGGTGAAGGCAATTTCTCTTTTAGTCCCTTTGTGGGGATCTGCCAGGTAAAGAACATCATTTCTAACTCCACACTTCTTTTCAGAAATGTAAATAGTAGTAATAATAATGCAATTTGACATTACTGAACACCCACTATTTACTAGATGCTGTTCAAATGCTTTTTTGACTCACTTACTCCAAACTGTGAAGCAGGTGACAATATGATACTTATTTTACAAAAGAAAAAAGGGAGAATAAATCATTTATCTTAGCACTAATAAACTGGCTAGTAAATTAGGCAGAAAGCAGTGAGAGGGTCCTAGTTTTTGTCGAAGTTATGTTTATTAATGAAACTTACATTTGTCTAACTTTGGTGAACTGGTGGCTTAGGCTAGAATTTCTATTTGTATAAAGAGTGAGAATTATCTTGAGAAAGGAGTATTCCTGAAGAAATAGGGACCCTGCTGTAACCAACTCGAGCTAGAAGCAAAGCCTGGGCATTATTAGTAGGTAATGGCAAAACAATTCTGATCATATGAAAATTTGTTATTCAGATTTGTCTCCTGGTCTAGCCCCAATGAACACTAAAGCCTGTAGAGACAGATTACAGCTACTATCGAATGACAAAATTGTTTCACTAGAAACTCGGTAGGTCCTTGGGATGCTGTAGGTGAGGACAGTGCCAACTAAAATATGTAAAACAAATAATAAAGGGCAGGAAATTGACTCGCTTAACTTTGGAAATAGCACTTCTCCAAGAACTTTAGATCATTCTGGATTTTCCAAAGTCTAAATTATTTGTGAGGGTTATTTTGAGTATTATATCCTGAGAAAGCTCTGGAGAAGTAGTTGCTAAACTTACCCACCTAATCCCCAATTCATTACCCCCATCCAAAAGAAACACAGAAAGGACACTTTTAAGTATACAATTCAAAAAGGCTATGAGACAGTGTGTTATATACTTGGCAAAATGGCCAAATAATCTAATTCCTGAATGTGACCCTAGATAAATGGAAACTTATGCTCATGCAAAAATATGTACATGAACGCTCATAGCAGCTCTATAAATAAACACCTAAAACTGGAACAGCCCAAATGTCCCTCAACAGGTGGGTGAATTAGAACATAAACACCGGTGTATCCACTCAATGGAATATTACTCAGCAACTAAAAGAGAATGAATAGTGATACATAAAGTTTCCATGAATCTCAAAGGCATTACATGGACTAAAAGAAACCAGCTTCAAAAAATAACATACTGCATAATATATTTATCTGACATTCTCCAAAGATAGTACCATCGTGATGGAGAAGAGATCAGTGGTTGTCAAGGGTTGGAGAGGAGGGACTATAAAGGAAAGCATCAGAGGACATTTTGCATTAATTGAACCATTCTGTACCCCAATTGTAGTGGTGGTTAGACAAATATAAACTTGTTAAAAATTCATAGAAGTGAACATCAAAAGAAAAACTGTCAGTTTTACTGATACCTTTAAAAATGATAAGCAAACAAAAATACCTATCAATGACCTCAGCATCTAGGTCGTGGCATCAAAAAATTATTTCATTTCAGGGAAACATTTTTGAAAAGCTGAGAATTAGAACGAATTGAGGGGCGCCTGGGTGGCTCAGTTGGTTGAGCGTCCGACTTCAGCTCAGACCATGACATCACGGCTTGTGAGTTCGAGCCCCACGTCAGGCCCTGTGCTGACAGCTCAGAGCCTGGAGCCTGCTTAGGATTCTGTGTCTCCTTCTCTCTCTGCCCCTCCCCCACTTGTGCTCTGTCTCTCTCTGTCTCTCAAAAATAAGTAAATGTAAAAAAAAAATTTTTTTAAAGAAAGAATTGAAAACTGCATATCATAGCATCAGCTATCAATCTCATATTAAGACCAGAATAGAAAAATAGATGTAATTGCTAAGGTTTTTTTACAAGTAAACATCTTCTGTTTTAGTTCAGCTCAGCAAATAATGTGTTGAGTTCCTACTGAATACATTAAACCCTGAGTAGAGATATTCCCACCAAAAAAAAGCCCCACTAAGTTTAGGGGAAATTTCATTAAATGAGTGGATTCAGTTGGGTTACTAATACAACACATAGTTCAGCAGATTCAATAGCTAAAACTTGTCTACAAAGATTTTGTATTCTTTGGCTGAATCCCATTACGAGGCATTATGACTCATGTGGCATTTTTATCCTTCTCTTGAAAGATAGTTCTTTGTTTATTTGGTTCCCCTGCCCTATAAGTCTGAGCAACTTTAAAGTCAAAGACTATGCACAATGTAGATCTCTGTGCTTGGCCCTGCTCTGCACATTATACATGGAAGGTGTTCATAAGTAACTACAGAATTTAAAGTGGTGGGAAAGTGCTTCATTATAGATTTACTTTATGCCATAAAAAACAAGCATTTTTTTTAAACTCACATTATATAGAGCCATGTACAATTTCATTTTTAGAGAAGTCATAAATTGTAAAAATAAGATTTACTTGTTAATAACCACATGAAACTGTCTCGGATGAATTTCACAGCTTCTTAAACTGCTTTGGAAAGTCTTGGGTAATTACATCTGGATAAATATACAGTAGGATGGGGTTCCATTTAGAAGAGACTCAGAGAGGACCTACAAGTCTTTTGTGTACAGGTGAGCTTTTTTTTATCACTTCAAATCACTTCTTACCCTGAACCTTCTATTTGATGGCAGAGACCATGATTTAGCTTCCTTCTTCTCTGCCTTTCCTCATCTTATTCCTTACCCTCAGCATTCCTGGTAGAAAATTTAAGTCATTGTCCAATTGCAATAATTACAATTATTATTAGTATAATCTCCAATCTACTGAGATATTACACTATAACAAGTACTTCTGAATCTCTTCATAACCAAATCCTAAATGATCCATTCATATTGACAAATAGAACCATTGCCTCCAACAGCACATTTTCCCCCCATCTTGGTGCCATTTACGAAAAAAAGCACTTCCTAGGGGTACCTAAGTGGCTCGGTTAAGTGTCAGACTCTTGATTTTGGCTCAGGTCATGGTCTCATAAACTGTGAGACTGAGCACAGAGCCTGCCTGGGATCTCTCCTTGCCTCTCTCTCTGTTGCTCTCCGACTCTGTCTGAATCTCTGTCTCAAAAATAAGTAAATAAAAAAAGGTGCTTCCTTAAGTCATGTGGCTGTAGCTACAGCTTCCTCACTTGCTTTACCAAGTCCACAAATAAAAGGCAGTGAATGAAAAGGCAGCAGTATCCTAGAATTCTTTATGTCTTAGATGGACAGGTAGGACTTCCAGCCACGCTTGGTGCACTTTAAGGCAGACCAGCAAGAAGAAAAGTTAATGGAGTCCAAAATCCCTAATGATTTCACAGTTGCTAAGGAGGTCCTGTTTATACTAAGGTCAACAGTAGTGGCTTTAATGCACCTCTGTTTGTCTCAGTTGAGAAAGTAACTTGGCCCCAAATTTCTATGGAAACCCAAAATAAGCACTAATGTGATTTTTAACCAAAACAGGTCTCCAGTGTTAGTGAATCACTCTTTAAATAAGGGCAGCTTGTTTTCTCACCATCCTAACCCCCCTAAGAATTCAAGACAGTATCCTTTAAGCTAGAGAATCTTGGCTTCCTGAGGTTCCATTAATTCATGTCCCTCATTTGGACATTAACATGAAAGAAGCCACCGGCTGACCCCATGATATCCCCGACACTAACACTTAGGTGGAGTGTAAATGGAAGGTAACTACTTATCCATGAGCAAAAGTGGATTGATGAATTGCATAAAAGGATGATGGATGGACTAACAGGCCAGACACGCAGTGCTTATAAATAGCTTTGAACTAGAGTGGCTGAAAAATATTCTTTCGTTTTGCACCCTTCCTAGCTTCAAAGCTTTAATTCATTACTCTTTATCTCTAGCAAAATAAAACTGAATGCACCATGCCATAGACAGTAATTTGATAGAAAGGCCTGTGCAGACCACAAAAGGTTTACAAACAAACATCATGCAGTCCCTGCTGCCCTCCCCCTTCTCCCCAGCTCTCAAGGACCTCTGCCATGGTAGCAGTTGACTAATGAATGAGAGCTATTTTCCATGGATGAGGTGTGCTTGCTCTGCTGCTCACCACTGGAGCTGCTTTCTCGGACTGTTTTAGAGAGAGAGGGAGCTTTCAGTTTTCCCATCATAAGGTCTTGCAATTTGAGCTGTTTGCAAAGAAAGCCTCTGCTTTCAGAGCTGTTTTCTGTCAGTTGCCGGTACTAACTGATTTACTTTGTAAGGTCACAACAGACAAATAATTGCAAATAAAGATCTTTCTTTTCTTCCTAGACTAAAAAGCAAAGAAGAGGTGATGAGTACCCCTTATTAGTTACTTCATCATGATTTGAGATTCATTTCACATACCTTTATCCTATTTCCAATTGTGCTAACCTCATCTTTTATTTTCTGTATTCTGATGCTTTGACATCTTGGAGACATGCTGTTCCCGAAGAGACAGCCTCTCCCGGGGTTAGCCGATGTCGATGTCGATTTCGATTTCGATTTTGATTTTGTAGGGACCGTAAACAACGTGTGAGCATACCATACCTTTTATATTCAAACCAGTCAATCTAAAGCCCATACTGTTAACCACCTGCCTTAAAAGGGTCTCACACTTCAGGCCACTATCCACCTGCTCCAATCACCCCAGGGCCAGGTAGAAGAGGACCAGCTTCTGTGCCCCAGAGCCTGCTGAAATTACTGAAACGAATCAATCTGAAACCTACTTACCTTGCCTTGCTGGTCCCTTTCTGAGAAAACTACAATAAAGACTCTTGTCTCTAATTTCTCTTGCTTTCTCCACCTCATAGCCAATCCCAGTGCCTCCCGGTATGGCTGCCTTGTGTGGTGTACCATGTCTTCCGCTTCCGGGGAATGGACTATAATAAACTTTCTTCACAACAGTCTTTTCCGGGTCTGTGGATCTTACCATTCCTGATGAAAACTAATCCCAAGTACCACTGAAAGACTAGTTAAGTCTTACATACTTTTCTTTCTTTTCTTAGTCTCAAAGGACAATTATCAAACTTCTTCTAAGTGTAATCATCATTAAGTCAATCATTCAGATCAATTAATTTAAATTACCAAGACTCATACGTAAGTGAGATGCTTTGGCGAAAAAGCGACCATGTTCACAATTGTATTCCTTTTCTAAATGCATCTTTGCTCTTTTGTTAACTCTTATTACTTAACCACTAATGCTTCAGTTTCCTAATTTTTAAAATTGAATCACTCATTCTATCATTCAACACCAATGAATTGAAATGCATATTATATGTCAGGAAACGTGTTGCAGTTACAGAGATAAATATGATATAGCTATGCCCTTCAAAGAACCCAGAGAGCTGAAGAGAGAGGAACTCACTTCTGATTAAGCAGGGAAGTGCTTTGGAGAAGGGAGTCTAAGTGAATCTGCAATGGGTGGAGACGAGCAGAGTTATTCAATGCAGCTACCAAGACACCAGAACGTGAACCATCATCATAGGATTTACCTAGAATAGTGAAGATTCCAGAGAGCCTGGAGTAACTGCCATGTATGCTGTAAAGGTAGGTTGTGACTGAATGAAGATTCTTACATGACAAAATATGGAATTTAGACTTTGTCTTATGGGAACAAGGGTCAGGGCAGCAGAGTTTTATAACTAGATTTCTATTTTAGAATGATCATGTTGTTAGCAACTTGAAGGGTTGATTGAAGGAGAAATAGACCAAAGGTAGTGATATGGTTGGTAGCCTGTCACTATTGTCCAACTGGGAAATAATGAATGTTCAGCCTAGATAGGGGCAGGGAGAGAAAAGAAGCGTTTGAAATGATAATGTGAAGATTAAATCAAAAAAGAACAAGGATGATTTAGTATGGGAAGTGAGAAGAGGGGAAGTCTAAAAGAATTCCAATGGCTCTTAAACAGGTAAATAGTAATGCCATAAATGAGATGGAGAACAAAAAAAAAGTTGAAGCACAACTCTACGAATTCCATATTTTCATGCTGAACAAGTTATATCAGCTAAAAGACAAAAAGAAATTTCACATATACTGATATCTTGATACAGGGCAAAAAAATTAGAAACTATATAAAAAGGAATAATCTTAGAAAACACAAGGTATGTATTGCATTTTCAATTTTATATAAAAAAATTATAATTGTTCTCCAAAAATTACTTTTAACAAAAGATAAAACATATTCAATAATTTTTTTGGAATTTGAAATGCTTTTAATGTTTCGAAACGCTTTTACATCAGATCCCAATTTTAAACCAAACTTTTAGACTACTCTGCCTTACATTTTTACCTATTCAGGTTTCAATAATAAAAATTAGTGAGTCACATTCAGTCCACATTATTTCACTAACACCTCCCACAACTCAGCTACACTTTTAGAAAATACGATTTGAAGGGAGGTTTGACTCTCACATAAACAGTTGTAATACTTTTAAGTCCTTCAGTGTTAATATCATAAAGAATTCTAACCCACCGACTTTCATATATCTGTATGCCTGCTTTGTGCCCAAATTTAGAGTAAATTGCAGATATACGTATGAGTAGATGATATTCACATATCATCCCTGCAAAATAAAATGAACAAAATGCACTGTTTAAAACATGTTATATATGTTTTACTCCAAGAAGCTCTGAAAAATCAAAACTATAACCTCAAAATCATAGACGATATCTTAACTACTACAGCACATCATTAAGTGCTAGAAACAATTTGTTTTAATATCATTATATAGATTTTATACATAACCACCACCAATTGCTTACAGTACAGAGAGTGCATATTTTTACAAGGAATGATCTTGAGAGAAAAAAATAAATTATTCAGGAAACAAAATCCCAATGAGGAAAAAAGAAAACCCTAGAAAGTGAATGCCAGTGACTGTTTGGCAGGGGCCACTGGATCAATGTCAGAGAATAATTATAGACAACCTCAGAGCTCCAAAAGCCTGAAAATAATGGCAAATGTATCTCAATACTACCAACACACACACTCACTCACACTTACACATACACACTACTCTTTATCAAGAAAACATGTAAATATATAGCATTAAGATATAAAATTTGTGATAAGTTTACTCATTAACACTCTTTGAAGAGAAAAATGTATGCATAGTTTCATTAGAAAATGAGTACATTGTTGTCAAATATATTAGTATAGGTTTATACCATGCCTGGAATATTTGTTTCTTTATTTATCTAAAAATTAAGTTGTCAAAAGGCCAAATCTCTTTACATTCCAATTCAGAAAATCTTCACACAGTGTAATCCAGGCGGATGTTTTTCCTAGTGACTGGTTTTCAACGTACTTTATACTATTTTTAATCAAAATATTTCTTTAAAATTTAGAAGGCATATTACTGTGTTTTATTCTATTTTCATACTCCACTTTGTATTTTTTAATGGCATAAAACTCTTCTGTAAATAGAGTCTAATATACGGTTCTATTTTTTTAAAAAAAGATTTTACTTTAATAGATTATCATGCTACTCATCTAAAAACCAAGGAGTTAATAAGTCAGGGTATGGGTGCTTAAAAAGTAATTCAGAATGGCTAAAGTAAAAAAATACTGACAAGGCAAGTGTCGGCAAGAATGTGGACCAACTAGACTCTAACGTCTTGCTTCGGGGGTGTGAAATGATTCAGCAACCCTGGAAAACATTTTAGGAGTTCCTGAAAAAAGTTAAACATACACCTACCATAAACCCAGACATCCAGCCCTTGGATGCAGAAAGAGAAGCATATTTCCACATAAAACCTACACATGAATGATTATAGCAGCTCTATTTGTAAGTACTAAACACTGGAAACAACCCAGATGTCCTGTACTGAGTAAGTTGATAAACACACTGTGGTACATCCACACAATGGAACACCATTAAGCAATAAAAATAAATTAACTATTGATAAATGCAGCAATTTAAATGAATTGCAAGTGCATTATGTTGAGTGGAAGAATCCAGTCTCAAAAGGTTGCATATTGTATGATTACATTTAAAGATAAATGGTAATAATGAAATACAGATGAGTGGCTGTCAGAGATGAAGGGGGTGATGACAAAGGGATAGCACAAGACAGCTCTTTGGGATGATGTAATGCTCTGTACCTGACTGTGGTGGTAATTATATGGGTCTTTCTACCTGTTAAATCCATAGAATTACATATTTAAAAAGTCAATTTTACTGAATGTTAGTACTTAAAAACAGAACAAAATAATAAAGGAAACATGGTCCCTGTACTTTCTGTGAGCAAAAATTAAAAGCTCTCTGCTCCACTCCATTCTTCAAAGAGAAAAGGTCTGAATAAGAACAGTGGGAGAAGGCTCTCTAAGTACATTTTCACGCATACACACACACACACACACACACACACACGTGTGTGTGTGCACGCGCACACGTTTATATGTGCATGTTATTTTTTTCAGAAAAAATATAACATTTCATTCCCGCAAATTGAGCATTTATACTCTTTTGGTTACTATCTCAGTTCTCATTTTGACATTATTTATGAAAATAATACCTACAGAAACAGTTCCAGAGGGAAAAGTATTTTACGTACAATTAAGGAGATATACCCTGCTTTTGATTTGTACAACATACTAAGTGAAAGCACTGGATTTCAGTTCATGTGGGTTTTTAGAATTACGGTGTTGAAGCAGCTACTTTATATGCAAATATTTTTCAAAGATCAATCTTCTGTCTCACAGATTATAAACTGTCATATTTCACTCACTTTAAATCTGGCATATGTTAAAGTATTCCCTGTCGTGCTTTTATCGTCATGAACAGTAAACTATTCAAAGCTCAGAGGAATGGAACTAACAGCATGTTTATGGAGTTTCATCAAAACAGTTAGAGAGAATACAAATTAGTTAATTCATCAGTTTCATATGTCTGGGTAATTGACTCTACTTTTGAAACTTACAACCATAAGATTTTTGAAAGACTAAATGGTTTGGGAAAGGTGGGATACAAGATTTGCTTATTTCATTGACAGCAAATGGTGATGTTGACAAATTGGACATCATAATTTTGTCCCTAAGACTTGGGACTCACTGAAAAGCTGAGATACTTTGCTTAGTGTTTTAATTACTATCAGCCAGTAAATAAAAGGGAAATTTCAGTATTATATTCTTGTCGTCTAATATCCAGTCTTCTGCCTCACAAATAATTAAAAATTATCCTGACTCTGTCAGTAGCTATAGTTACAGAACTCCAACCAATACATCTTCCTTCCTCAAAATTCTATTTAACTGTTCAGAGATGGAGTTTTTCCTTTTTGTTTGGTGCACACAGAAATAGAAATAATTTTAAAATAATGCATGATCACAGTATCTGCAGCAATCACGTCACTTAAAAAAAAGCTAAACAAGGAAACTATTCTACATTAGAAAATAAAATATTGTTTAGAACAAAGCATGTTCCCTAGTAAGAAACTATGGCTCTTCTTTTGTTTTATTTTAAATGCCACTGAATATTCTGAGGGAAAATCTTAAACTTTACTTAATCCAATCCCCAAAATGAGCTCCATAGGATAAAAGCTATATCTTTTTTGTTTAGCAGTCTATTATAACTGCCTAGGAATTATATACACATACAAACACACACACACACACACACACACACACCATATATATATACATATACACATATACACATATATACACATATACACATATATATACACACATATACACATATATATACATGTGTATATATATGTGTATATATATATATATATATATATATGGTATGTATGTGTGTGTATATATATGATTTATTTTTTGAGAAACAGAGCATGAGCAGGGGAGGAGTGGGTGGCAGAGAGAGAGGGAGATCAAGAATCCAAAGTAGGCTCTGGGCTGACAGGCTGACCACAGCAAGCCCCATGCAGGGGCTCAAACTCACCCATCCTGAGGTCATGACCTAAGCTGAAGTTGGACACTCAACCCACTAAGCCACCCAGGTGTCCCCCTAAGCAACTGTATATTGCATAAGTTAATTAACCACCTCATTTTACAAATGAGGCAAACCTAGCCTCGACATAACAAAAAGAACGGAACCAGGTTATGGTAGATTAGGTTTCTAACAATGGTCACAAAATTTCCTATGACATATGCTCATTTGCAATGTGTCCTTGTCCGTCCCCTATCAAGAAACAGAGTCTACTTCCTCTTCCCTTAGACCTACATTGACCTTGTGGTTTGTTTTCATGAATAGAATGCAGCCAAAATGATGCTGTGCAACTTCTGAGTCTGGGCCTGAATATTTTTGCATTTCTGTTTCTGCTGTTTTGAATACTTGCTCCTAGAAGCTGTCCAGGTAAGAAAGCTCGGGCAGGCCATGTCGAAAAAGTCACATGGAGAGCGAAAGATAGAGTTAGCCTCCACACAATCCTTGCTCAGGCACCATATTGGATATTCAGGCCCAGGCTCCATCTTACTACAACCACTTGAGAGACTGATGACACAGGGAGCAGAAAAAAACAAAAACAAAAACACCCAAATTCTACCTGAATGCTAGCAAAGCCAGTAGTCATTGTTTTAAACACTAAGTTTTGAAATAGACATCAACCGAAAACTTAAAACGAAAGTCACATATCTAGCGGTGGTGGAACTCTCACAGAAACCAAGTATTTTTCCCTCCTCTCCAAATCTGAAGAACAGTATTCTAACGTTTGCTTTTTGTTGTACAAAAGTTAAGAATCTCTATTCTTAATTTTAAAACAATGGATGGAACACAATGCAGGCAGTTACTTTATTTCTAGAGTTAGTCTTAATTATCTGTGACTTATCAAAAAGAAACGCAAATAATACTCCCAGAACCCTCAGGAAGATGTGATACTTGAATAATTAGCACCTGTACACATAAAAAAGAAGATCCTAGGGGCGCCTGGGTGGCGCAGTCGGTTAAGCGTCCGACTTCAGCCAGGTCACGATCTCGCGGTCCGGGAGTTCGAGCCCCGCGTCAGGCTCTGGGCTGATGGCTCAGAGCCTGGAGCCTGTTTCCGATTCTGTGTCTCCCTCTCTCTCTGCCCCTCCCCCGTTCATGCTCTGTCTCTCTCTGTCCCAAAAATAAATAAACGTTGAAAAAAAAAATTTTTAAAAAAGAAGATCCTAAAACTAGAATCAAAATGTGGCCACAAGGAACTTCAAATACTTTTAAGATAAATACATTTATATTTTCCCGTACATATGACAAAAATAGGAAAAAGTGCCTGAAGCATTGCCTCTGGATAAGGAAAGAGGGCTGCCAAATCCCATAAACGTAAAATAAGTTGAAATCCAAACAACTTTGCTGAACAAATTTTCTATAGCTCAGCATTCTTTTTGAAGCAGAACATTATCAGTCTATAAGTTTCGGCAATTCAATCTCTTCAAATGGCTTATAAGTAAATACATTATTAGTGTTTTGAAAGTTACAGAATTTGAGTAGGAAGTTATAAAAGTTGGATATGAAATATGAAGAAATGAAATTAAGGACCCCAAAACGTTATACATTCAGTTGTAAACATGATCCAAAGTTTTCATAAACCATAAAACACTAAGTGATTAAAACACTTTCATTCAAGTTGAGGAGTATTTTAAAACTTTATGAGTATTTATTAACCAGAATGCTATGTTCAGTGCCAAAAACTATAAGGCAAAGGAAGGAAGAAAGGAATAGAGGGAAAAAGGGAGGAGAGTGGACAAAGAGGAAGTGTCTTATTATTTCTTTGAAAATTGACAGCAGAAATAGAAAGATTGGTGTGAAAAGGAACAAATGTGAGAATACGCATTCCCAGAACTACAGTCTTAAATGTAGTCTATGAACAGTTTATTTCCCCTGCACTCCCCTTCTCAAGTGAATATAGACTCCTAATTCTATACCTCACAGTCAGTCCTCAATCTAGAGAAATTGGTAGGACTCCTAGAGTAAGCACCCCACTAGAATGCCAATTCATTCTTACATTATTTCAATGACATGAACTCTGTGACACATTGACTCCCATGACAATGTGACTGTTTTGGCACATTGTCTCAATTCCCTTTGCTAGCTCCCCTTCATTATTTTACCACTGTTAGTCCAATTTAGGTTTACCTCACCTCTTACAGTAAAATGATTTTTTTTAACCTGAAATCTGTTATATAGCAAGACCTAGAGATTGGACATTAAATAACGAAAGGTAGCCAAGTTCCATGTAAGTTTCTTTTCATCAACCTTCAAAGTGTGAGGTTTTTCTCAAAAGGAAACAGTGTCAGCAGGAGGCTTTAAATCATTGAGTTCAAAATTAGGTGTTCTTAATCCTGTTTTGAACTCCATTTGCTCCCATGTTTCAATGAAAGAACTAGAGAGGGGCAGATTTGGATTTACCTGAATTGTACTCAGGCTCCTGGCGTCTCTGCTCCATCTGCCCCATTACAGGTCTTAAGTTGTCTCTGATTTGTCATTTATATGTGCTTCACATTTCAAATATCAAAACAGAGACTTTTATTGAACATATGACAAGGAGGGGTGCCTGGGTGGCTCAGTCTGTTAAGTGTCGAGCTTCAGCTCAGGTCATGATCTCACTATTTGTGAATTTGAGCCTTTCCATCGGACTCTGTGCTGACACCTGGGAACCAGGAGCCTGCTTGGGATTCTGTGTCTCCCCTCCCTCTCTCTTTGCCCCTTCCTCCACTCATTCTTTCTCTCTCTCTCTCTCTCTCTCTCTCTCTCTCTCTCTCTCTCTCTCTCTCTCTCCCAAAAATAAACATTAAAAAAAATGACAAGGAATGGGTGTCCTTAGATACCTGTGTCCTTCAAGAGCGTATGCTTTTCATTCTTGACCATCTTTCTGAGTGATTTTACCTATTTCTATTCTGATGACTTACATCTTCTGTCCAGACCTTCTTTCAAAGACCAAGACCAAGGTATATCCAATAGCCTGTTTTATATGGCCACTTCCTGGACCCATAGCAGCCTCTAAGTCAGCATTTATATAACAGAATTTATTGCATCCGTCATTCAAACACTTTCTTGTCCTGGCTAGCTTGTCTTGGCTAATGCACCCCCTGGTTATCTAAGCAGAAAAATCTGCGTATCATCTTTTGGTTCCTCTCCTCCCTTATTGTATGCACTCAGTCACAAAATCCTGTTTTACATGAAAGAATACTTTTACAAAAAGGTATTCTCTCTCCTCTCTCTTCCCATTACCAATCTCAACGTCCTTCTTACCTGGAATACTAAAAACTTTATCCCCTGCCTTTTGTTGCTTCTATCCTGGATCCATTTTCCACTATTCCATACGGTAAGATGTTGAATACACAAATGTGATCCTGGTGCCTTTACTGATTAAACCCTTCAAGACTGCCACTTCAATTTCAAGATGAACTCTAAACTCTAAACCCCATTTCAAGACACAAAGGCCCTTGTCTACCTTATTAGTCTCACTGTGTGTTTTCCCCATTCCTAACCTTGTAATTCAACCATACTACAGCATCTGCAGTTCCCTGATGTCTTCTCTGCTCATCAGTATATGCTATTCCTTCTAGAAATTTATATCTCACTTATTAGCCTGTTAAACACCTTTTTCTTTGCAAACCCTTCAGCATTCCTTCTTTCTACAAAATCTTTACTGTATTTCACACACCTCGATGTCCACTTAGCCACAATAGACAGATTGCTATTTTCCTTCACTGTGCCAACTCTATATCATATATAGAACTCAAAAATTTGTTTAAGTATCTAGCTTTACCTTTAGGCTCTGAACTCCTTCCGAAGAAACGAACCATGTTCACTTTTCATCTTTAGGACCTGACGAGTGCCTTTCAGGTACTAGCAACACCATTACTTGAAAAATAAATAAGTGAACAAGGGCAAAAATAATTAGTATAATCTTTAGGTAGTTTCTCAAATTTTCTTTGTCTAGAATAACTGCACATAATGCGCAAATCCATGAGCTCAATTTTATGAACTATGATGTCAAAGAAAAAAGATAATGCATCAAAACAAAGTCTGGGGTAGAAAGAATATCAGTGCTACAGAAATGTTTCCAGTAGGAGCTAGAAGATTTATGTAAGAGCAAGCAGTTAAGCTTAGTCTTGATGGATACATTAAATATGGAGAGTAGTAAGGAAAGCAGAGTGAGCATAGTTCTTGGGAGAACAAAATGAGTGAAATGGTTGAAGTCAAAGCCACTGCAATGTCTGTTAGCGACGATACAGAGATGTTCTGTCTGGACCAACGGCTGGGCATTTTTGAGAAGTTGTGAGACATAAAATTGGAGGAGAGAAATGTGGCTATTAGATGATTTTAAATCACTTCAGAAGGTACTAATTATCATCATCAGGATATTTAAAAATAATTTGCTACAAAATTGGAGTAATTAAAAGAAATCACCAGATCTTGAATTTCTAATTATGAGTATACTTTTCAAAATGACTTGTCAAGGCTGGTAGTGTCTGTTACAATTAAATAGTGAATCTATTTACTGACATTTCATCCTAATACACGGAAAGGGTCTTCATGCTTTGCTACCATCTTTCAGGTCCCATCCCTTTGTAGTTGTGATAATACTCATTCAAGGTTCCAGTAAAAAACTTACTTTTTTTTAACCATTCCTTGAATTTAACTTTTGTTTTCATTCTTCATCTCTTTGGTTATGCTCTACGCTTTCCCTATAATACTCTTATCTAATCTCTACTTTCCAAATCCCTATTCATCCATCAAGACAGGGGCACCTGGGTGGCTCTGTTAAGCATCCAACTTCGGCTCAGGTCACGATCTCATGGTTTGTGAGTTCAAGCCCTGCACTGGGCTCTGTACTGACTGTGTGGAGCCTGCTTGGGATTCTCATTCTCATTCTTGCTGTCCCTCTCCCACTTGCTCTCTCTCTCAAAATGAATAAATAAACTTTAAAAAAAAAAAAAGTGCAATGTCATCTACTCCATGAGGTTGTCCCAGAAACACAGGCCAAAATTAGGGTTAAAAGGCAACTTTTCACTCCTATTTTAAAACTCAACATGCAAAACCATTATTGCTAGCATATAGCTTTCTATCAAGGCTCCTGAGGCACCAAACTAGGCCTTATTTATCTTGACCTAGAGAACTTTGCAGAGTTTCTGGCAAACAGAAGGAGTTAAATAAAGGTTAAAATGATTTTGAAAATATTGGTCAGACAATAATGTGTTGACAGCTTTTAATTGCCAACAATCTAATATCTTTATGTTTTCATATATAATATTCGGTTAAAAATAGTTGACAAGAAAATAGAAAAATTTTTGCCTATCAGGTAAACAACATTTAAAAAAATACTATAGGTATGGTAGAAGTGAAAAGAATACTTTAATATGCTGCTAGTACAAGAATAAATTTCTGAAAGCAGTTTGGCAATATTTAGCAAAATTTGGGGCATCCAACTTTGGCTCAGGTCATGATCTCACGGTTCATGGGTTTGAGCCCCGCGTCGGGCTCTGTGCTGACAGCTCAGAGCCTGGAACCTGTTTCGGATTCTGTGTCTCCCTCGCTCTCTGCCCCTCCCCTACTTGCTCTGTCTCTTTCTCTCTCTCAAAAATAAGTAAACGTTAACAATTTTTTTAAATAAAAAATGAAATGTCATGTAACCACTGAATTTTGTGTTTATAAATAGTATATAAAAACAGAAACAAATTTAATACTTTTGTTTTGAAGGCAATGAAGATTTATACACAAATCCTACTTCAGCTCCATACTAGCTAAATAACTTACAGCAAGTTACTTATAATCTCCAAACTGTAATTTTCACATCCATATATTGGGCATAATAATAGTAATTATTTCATAGGGTTGATGTGAGAAATCAGTGAAAAAAAATGTAAAAAAATTCAGAACAATGTCTGGCACAGAGTAAGTGATTAGCAATATAATTTATTATACCAACGACAATAACAGTGATGGAAGTGGCTCATAAAAGCAAACTGGGACCTGTTTTAGCAGGAGTGCCTAGGATCACAAGATGAAGTATTTCATTTTAGTGCAGCTCAACTGTTAGGATGGCATTTCAGAATGGACTAAAGATCAAAAGACAGAGAGAACTTCAACGTTTTCTTTATAAGCATTTTTTGGTGAAAAATACATAATCCTATTTTTAGTTATTATTCTGGGCATAGTAGTGCTGGATGTCATGGTCTTCATGATTAGGATGGATATTTTGGAGTTCCTTTTCAGATATATAAAAATACTTTATTTTTGACAAGATAATTCTGCCACCTTGCTAACTAATCATCTTAGAGCCTACACAATTATTTACATTGTACCATTAATGTCCCGTTTCTTTTTTAAAGCTCAGGCAATCATTGTGACAGTAACAAGTCGGGATTTTATAATTATTTGAGCTGCCTGTCTCCTTTGTTCCTCCTTAAAAGAGATGTCACTCAAATCCACGTCTGATTGGTACTTCCCAAAGAACAAGGAGGAAAATTTGCACTTGTCATGAAGTCATTTATAATGATGCTGGAAAAGAAAAGATTGAAACATTTATAAATTTCTTTAGAGGTACTTGCTATGCAAATATGCTGAGTGGGATGTTTTGAAGGAAAAAAAAACTTCTTTAAAATCTTATCTGTTTGAGAATCATTTTAAGACCCCAATTAATTGTAGGTGGAGTGTTAGGAGTCATGTGATAACTACAAATAAGTTGAATGTGACTGCTATATTTCAATCATTTTTGTGCCAAAACATTTACTTTGAAAGTATTTAGAATGAGATTACCCATCCAGTTAAAATTGTAACTTTAACGAAATAAAGATTAAATCAATATGTAATTATCTTTGGGAAAGGGATGAAAAAGTACAGGATCAGAAAATAATGAAGTGTGATTTATTTAAAATCACAGAAGTACAAAGAGAAAGCTAAGCAACCATGAGCCATTTTCATCATTGACCAGGTTTATCTCTTTTGTTCTGCATATGTGAGTGCATGTTATGTGTGCACAGTTAGGGGACATATATGTAAAATTCCTATGGAATATGTATGTGTGAATATATATATGTGAATATATATATATATATATATTCTCTTACCCTTGTATAACTACCCTTATATAACTATTTTCTTACCCTTGAAACATGTAAACTGTTTTGTGAATCATTAGCATTTGCTTCTATATGAAATTCATCTCTGTCAGTTCTTTTTGTGTAATGTGAAAGTCATGCTCTACTCAGGCACAGAAGAGAAACGTAGTCTTTGTGGGACTCAAACATTGAGTCTGTGAAGCAACAAACGTTAATTCTGATTCTTAGCTGTTGAAGCACCAACCACTCTTTGAAAGAAAATTATTTCAGTTGGTTAAAAAAAACAAAACAACAAAAAACCTTCTTTCCAAAGTTCTTGTGACCTGGGAAGCTTTCCAGGCTTGTGGGTGAAGATTTAGTTGGTAATATGAAAACTGTACCTTGAGTATTCATATCAGAAAAATCTCAAGAACTTATGCAAACTGGGTATTCTTTGTGTAAGTCAATTTGTATAACTGAGTCACTCCAGATGGGAAAAATGATGGTGTGATGTTGGTCTCTATGTTTCAGTTCTAAAACCATCTGAAGACACCAAAGATTCCAAAGGGACAAAAGTGGGTCCTTGTCAATTCACACGGTACCACTGATATCTGATTTATAGGAAATCATCAAAAATGATGAAATGATTTGTATCTGGTTAAGGATATGATGCAAGTTCTTGGTACTATGCAAAGATCAAGAGGACTTTTGAAGACTGAGAATATGGAGAAGAGAGAGAGAAAGTGAACAGAGCATAGTGAGGAAAGTGAGGCCACCTTATCCTAGCCTACTGGAAAACACCATGATCAATGGGAAAAACAGATGTAAAGAATCAGTCAATGAATCAATATGGTTAGAGAAGGAGAATCCAATAAAGACAACCAGGATGATTAAAAAAGGTAATTTTGAGTAAGAGCAAACAAATAAACAAAACCTCAGATTTAATAAAACCCAAAAAGATCTAATGACTTGGGTGACTTGATCTACTGAGCTTGGGTGGCTCAGTCAATTAAGCATCCAATTTCGGCTCAGGTCATGACCTCATGGCTCGTGAGTTCAAGCCCCGCATTGGGATCTGTGCTAACACCTCAGATCCTGGAGCCTGCTTTGGATTCTGGGTCTCCCTCTATCTCTGACCCTTCCCCACTCACTCTCTCTCTCTCTGTAAAATAAATAAACGCTAAAAAAAATTTTTTTTAATCTAATGACTTCTGTAATTATAAATGGAATGTAAAACAATAATTTAGTTAGGGACTGGAATATAATGAAATATAAAATAAAAACCTTGGTAAAATAAATTAATACAAATAGCTATTAAGCACTTAGTGTATTCTAGGCACTGCACTAAGACTACATATAATTTTCTGAAACCTGTATCTTGAACACAGGAATCTCCTCAGCTATTTCTAGTCTGATTAAAATGGCCAAAGGATTGTAAGAAGAGGGAACAATTTGGATCACTTCTAGAAATAGATAAACCCGGAAAGCAACTCTGTTCTGCAACATTTTGGAGGACAAGAAGGTGAAATCTGGAGCTCTATTTCATCCTCAACATGAAATCTTCCTGCAATTAATTCACCTACCAGAGTTACCACAAAATAAAATCCATTTGTTCTCAGATCAATTGTATTGGCAATTCAAAACAAAAACAAAAACAACTTAAGATTTGAGAAGATCTTGGGGCACCTGCGTGGCTCAGCTAAGTGTCCAACTCTCGGTTTCAGCTCAGGTCATGATCTCACAGTTCGTGAGTTTGAGCCCTGAATCGGGCTCCATGCTGACAGTGTGGAGCCTGCTTGGGATTCTCTCTCTCCCTCTTTCTTCTGTCCCTCCTCTGCTCTCTGTCTGTCTCTCTCTCAAAAAATAATTTAAAAAAGAATAACAAAAGATCTGAGAAGATCCTAAGATCAATACGAGGGCAATCATTCCACCCAGTTTAAAGGCAAATTAACAACAACAACGACAACAACAGCGTTGAATAACAGATTTTTTGCAAGATTAATTTTTTTAAACAAAAAAACCCTGGATATTAATATGAAATATTTTAATATCTTAAACATAAAGGAATAGAATGTAGTACTGGAAAGTCAAAGACAGACTGTACTTAAGACAAATTAACAATCAAAGATGATTTATTTTAGAAAATAAATTATAGAGAAATTTAGCTTTTTGGCCTTAATATATAAACTCTATGGAAGAAACATTGAAACATAAAAAAATACAGAGTACTAAAATCAAAAGAGCTGAGCCTAAAGGCAGGTAGGTAAAAAGAAGTAATAGAAACATACTAGAAGAAAATATGTAATCACAAATATGAATATATTTATGCAAGGAAACTTTTTATGAATATTCAAGAGGAGCTTCTCCAGGAAAAAAAAAGAATACATTAGTATTAACATATACATATATATACACACACGATTATTATTGTCATTGCTGGTAAAAAGATGTTTGATAAAGTCAACAGCCATTCTTTATTTTAAAACCGTCAATAAAGTAGGAATAGAAACAACATCTATAAACATCCAAATTCAGTATGTTTCATGAAAAAATAATACCATCATTCTCATTCAAATTAGGAAAATGACAAGAAAGGCCACACTCATTGTCATTATTGAACATTGCCCTAGAGGTTACCAGCCATTGTAAATAGAGAAAGAAATATGATGCATTAAAATTGAAAAGGGGATAAAAAGGGGCACCAGGGTGGCTCAGTCAGTTAAGCATCTGACTTTTGATTTTGCCTCAAGTCATGATATCATGGTTTGTGAGATCAAACCTCATGTCAGGCTCTGTGCTGCTAGCTTGGGATTCTCTCTGCCTTTGCCCCTCTCCTGCTCATGCTCGCTCGCTCTCTCTCTCTCTCTCAAAATAAATAAATGAAACACTTAAAAAAAACTGATAATTAAGAAAAACATGATAAAGATACCACCATTTATAGATTACATACCTGAAAACCCTGAAAATCAAGTGCAAAAACTAGTGACAGCAAGGTAATTCAGTGAGATAATGGGATACAACATTAATATAAAGAAAACCAGTAACTTTTACACTTAGAAGAGAAAATATACCATTTTCAGTAGCAATAACTATAAATAATAATAAATATATTGTATAAATGCACCAAGAAATGTATAGAACTTTATTAGATATTTTAAAAACATTATAAAGAACACACAAAAGAACTCAACAAACGTCCTTTGATAGGTTCAGTTCTTCTGAAGTTGATCTGTAAATGAAGCACCAGCCTAAGAAAATACCCACTGATTTTTTTAAAATTGAAGAGCTACAATGTTGGGAGGACAATGAAGTAGTCATTATTTGAAAGCTCAAAAGGAGAAAGAAGAGGAGAAGGACAAGAAGGAAGAGAAAAAGGAAAAGAATCATCCTTAAGAGCAAAAACACCCACAAGAAATCATATTATATAGGGATGATCTTGAGTTCCTGACACCCTTATGAAATGGCTCAAGTTTCTGGATCCCATCCCCCCCAAATAACCCTGAGAAAAACATGAATATGAGAGGGGAATACAGAATCCAGGTTATTAAAACAATAAAATAAAGAGCAGAAATGGGTAACAATTGTTCAAGTCACTAATTTCCCTAGGGTTCAATTAGGGCAAAGTAAAACTTATCAACCACAGATACATATTGTCTGAGCACAAAGAGCTGTAACACCAGGAAATGAAACCGCTTCGGTGCCATCTACCCTCCTCCTCCCGTTACCCCAAAGCAGTCTGACAGAACTGCTAGATGTGTAAGGTCTCTTTCATTTTTGTTCTTTGTTATTTTCTTTTTAAAATTTACTTATTTATTTTGAGAGAGAGAGAGTGCAAGTGGGCAGGAGCAGAGAGGGAGGGAGACAGAGAATCCTGGGCAGGCTCCTCACTGTCAGTGCAGAGCCTGATGTGGGGCTCGAACTCAGGAACTGGGAGATTTGACCTGAGCTGAAATCAAGAGTCAGACGTTTAATGGACTGAGCTACCCAGGTATCCCTGTTCTTGATTATTTTCAAATTTTTAAAATAATGAACCTTTATTTTACAACACATAGCTAATATAAGGCAAACAAAGAATATATATAATGAGTTTCTCTTTAGCGCTATCTGTTCTATGAAGTATGGAGAAGAATCACGACTCAGGTCTCTGATCTCAGTTCAAATTCTACTACAAGCAATGAAAATTAACAAACATTTATAAAACAATATAAGGCAATATGTAAGTAAAAGCTGAATTGTGTTATAAGGTTATAATGAGACCCCAGTGTGGAAACTGAAAGGTTAATGGTGTTTATGAGGGAAAGAGAAAGGGAGAGAGAGAGAGAGAGAGAGAGAGAGAGAGAGAGAGAGAGAGAGAGAAAGACCACAGTCATTCAAATTATCAATTAAAACCGTGATCAACTATTCAAAACAAGAACTGAAATCCTGAGATGGCTGTATCTCCTCTCTCCTAGAGACAATAATCTGTGGTTCTAGAACACTATTACTGCCCCTTTTTTCCTGCAAAAATTCTTTTTTAATTCCATATAACATACAGTGTTGTACTCATTTCAGGTATACAATAGTGATTCAACAATTCTATACATGACTCAGTGCTCGTCACCATAAATGTACTCTTAATCCTCTTTGTCCATTTCATCCATCCCCTTTCTGACAGCCACGTTTGTTCTCTACTAGTTAAGAGTGGAACTGGAGAGTGTTATGCTAAGTGAAATAAATCATACACAGAAAGACAGATACCATATGTTTTCACTGTTATGTGGATCCTGAGAAACTTAACAGAAGACCGTGGGGGAGGGAAGGAGGAAAAAAAAGTTAGAGAGGGAGGGAGCCAAACCATAAGAGACTCCTAAAAACTGAGAATAAACTGAGGGTTGATGGGGGTAGGAGGGAGGGGAAAGTGGGTGATGGGCCTCGAGGAGGGCACCTGTTGCATGAGCACTGGGTGTTGTATGGAAGCCAATTTGACAATAAATTTCATATTAAAACAAGAGAGTCTGCTCTGGAGATTTTTCTCTACTTTTCTTTCTTTTTCTTAAGTTTATTTATTTTGAGAGAGACAGCACAAACAGGAGAGGGGCAGAGAGAGAGAGGGAGAGAGAGAATCCCAAGCAGGCTCCACACCTTCAGCACAGAGCTTGACACAGGGCTCAAACCCATGAAACAGTGATATCCTGACCTGAGCTGAAACCAAGAGTCAGACACCTGAGAGTTGGACACTTAACCAACTGAGCCACACAAGTACCCCTCTTCTTTGTTCATTTGTTTTGTTTCTTAAATTCCGTATATGAGTAAAATCATATGGTATTCATCTTTCTAGGACTTATTTCACTTAGAATTGTATCCTCTAGATCCATTCACATTGTTGCAAATGGCAAAATTTCATTCTTTTTTATGGCTGAGTAATATATATACATACACACACACATACCACTTTTTCCTTATCCAGTCATCAATTGATGGACACTTGGGTTGTTCTCATAATTTGGCTATTGTAAATAATGCTGCAGTAAAAATAGGAGTGTGTATATCTTTTCAAATCAGTGGTTTAGTATTCTTTGGGTATATGCTCAGTACTGGATTACTGGATCACTTGGTAATTCTATTTTTAATTTTTTAAGTAATTCCTATATTGCTTTCCACAATAGCTATACCATTTTGCATTCCTATCAACAGTGCATTGGGGTTTCTTTTTCTCCACATTCTCACTAACACCTGTGGTTGCTTTTATTTTTCATTTTATGCATTCTGACAGGTATGAGGTGTTATCTCATATGGTTTTGATTTTCATTTCTCTGATGATGAGTGATGCTGAGCATTTTTTTCATGTTTCTGTTAGCCATGTGTATGTCTTCTTTGGAAAAATGTCTATTCCTGTCTTTTGCCCATTTCTTCACTAGATTATTTGTTTTTTGGGTGTTCAATTTGATATGTTCTTTATAGATTTTGGATACTAACCCTTTATCTGATATGACATTTGCAAATATCTTCTCCCATTCAGCAAGTCCTTTAGTTTTGTTGTTTCCTTTAATATGAAGAAGTTTTAATTTTGATGTAGTCCCACTAGTTTATTCTTGCTTTTGTTTCTCCTTCCCTTGGGAGATGGATCTAGGAAAATGTTGCTATAGCTGATGCCTGTGCTCTCTTCTATGATTTTTATGGTTTTAGGCCTTACATTTAGGTCCTTAATCCATTTTGAGTTTATTTTTGTGTATGGTGTGAAAAACTAATCCAGTTTCATTGTTTTGCATGTAGCTATCTAGTTTTTCCCAAGACAATTTGTTGAAGAAACTATCTTTTTCTCATTGCATATCCTTTCTTCCTTTGTTGAAGGTTAATTGACTATATAATCATGGGTTTATCTGGAGGCTGTTTGTTCTATTGATCTGTGTGTCTATTTTTGTGCCAGTACCATACTCTTTTCATTACTATCGCTTTTGTAGTACATCTTGATATCTAGGATTGTAATACTTCCAGTTTTGTTCTTCTTTTTTAAGATTGCTTTGGCTATTTGGGTTCTTTTGTGGTTCCATACAAATGTTAAGATTACGTGTTCTAGTTCTGTGAAAAATGCTGTTGGTATCTTGATAGTGATTACATTAAATCTGCAGGTTGATTTGGGAAGTATAAACATTTTAACAATATTTTTTCTTCCATTCCATGAGCCTGGAATATCTTTCCATTTATTTGTGCTATCTTCAGTTTCTTTTATCAATATGTTATTGCTTTCAAAGTACAAATCTTTCATTTCCTTGATTAAATTCATTCCTAGGTTAAGTTTATTCCTAGGTATTTTATTATTTTTGATGCAATGGTAAATGGGATAGCTTTCTTAATTCTCTTTCTGCTACTTCATTATTAGTGTTATAGAAATGCAGTGGATTTCTGTATATTGATTTTGTATCCTGCTACCTTACTGAATTCACTTGTCAGTTCTAGTAGTTTTTTGGTGGAGTCTTTAGGGTTTTCTATATATAGTATAGTGTCATCTGCAAAATAGCAAAAGTTTTACTTCTTCCTCACCAATGTGGATGCCTTTCATTTCTTTTTGTTGTGTGACTGCTGTGGCTAGGATTTCGAGTACTATGCTGAATAACAGTGGTGAGCGTGAACATCATCTTATTCTTAATCTGAGAGGAAAAGCTCTTGTTTTTTCACTATTGAGTTTGATGTTAGCTGTGGGTTTTTCATGTATGACTTTTATTATGCTGAGGTATGTTCCCTCTAAACCTACTTTGTTGAGGGTTTTGTCATGAGTGGATATTGTGCTTTATCAAATGCTTTTCGGAATCTATTGCAATTATCACACGGTTTTATGCTTTCTCTTGTTGATGTGATGCATCATGTTGATTGTTTGAACCACGCTTGCATCCTGGGAATAAATTCCACTTGACTGTGGTGAATGATCTTTTTAAAGTATTGTTGGATTTTGTTGACTAATATTTTGTAGATTTTTGCATCTATGTTCATCAGAGATATTAGCCTGTAGTTCTCTTTTTTTGTAGTGTCTTCATCTGATTTTGATATCTGGTCTCATAGGATTAATTTGGAAGTTTTCCTTCTTTTTTCTATTTGTTGGAAGAGTTTGAGAAGAATAGGTATTAACTCATCTTTAAACATTTGGTAGAGGGGTGCCTGGGTGGCGCAGTCAGTTAAGCGTCCGACCTCAGCCAGGTCACGATCTCGCGGTCCGTGAGTTCGAGCCCCGCGTCAGGCTCTGGGCTGATGGCTCAGAGCCTGGAGCCTGTTTCCGATTCTGTGTCTCCCTCTCTCTCTGCCCCTCCCCCGTTCATGCTCTGTCTCTCTCTGTCCCAAAAATAAATAAACGTTGAAAAAAAAAATTCTAAACATTTGGTAGAATTCACCTATAAAACCATTTGGTCCTGGACTCTTCTTTGTTGGGAGGTTTTTTTATTACTGATTCAATTTCATTGCTGTAATCGGTCTGTTCAAATTTTCTGTTCCTTCCTGATTCAGTTTTCGGAGGTTATATGTGTCTAGGAATTTACTCATTTCTTCTGGGTTGTCCTATTATATTCACTAAGTTGCATTTAATTTTTTATTATATTCTCTTAGTCTTTTGTATTCCTGTAGTGTCAGTTGTCATTTCTCCCTTTCATTTCTGATTTTGTTTGAGTCTTCATTTTTTTCTTTTTTTTAAATGAGTCTGGTTAAAGGTTTATCAATTTTGTAGATCTTTTCAAAATTTTCCAAAAACCAGTTCCTGGTTTGATCTGTTCTATCGCGTGTGTGTTTTTTTGTTTTTGTTTTTGTTTGTTTTTTAGTTTCTTATTTGCTTATTTTTGCTCCAATCTCTATTATTTCCTTCCTTCTACTGCCGTTGGGTTTTGTTTGTTCTTCTTTTTCTAGCTCCTTTAGGTATAAGGTTTGGTTCTTTATTTGAGATTGTTCTTGCTTGTTGAAATGGACATGTACAGCTATACATTACCCTCTTAGAAGAGCTTTTGCTGCATTCCAAAGATTTTGGACTATAATGTTTTTATTTTCATTTGTCTCCACGTATTTTTGGATTTCCTCTTTGATTTCTCTGTTGATCCATTCATTGTTCAGTAGCATGTCATTTAACCTCCATGTACTTGTGCTCCTTCCTGAGTGTTTCTTGTGGTTTGTTTCTAGTTTCGTAGCATTGTGGTTAGAAAAGATGTATGGTATGATTTCAATCTTTTTGAATTTGTTGAAACTTGTTATGTGGCCTAATATATGATCAATTCTGAAAATATTGTGTGTATACTTGAAAAAATGTGCATTCTTCTGTTTTAGGATGGAATATTCTGAATATATAGATCCATATATTGGATCCTTTTGGGCAAACATGTCCATTTGGGCAAAAATGTCACTCAAAGCCATTGTTTCTTTGTTAATTTTCTGTCCAGATTATCTATCCATTGATCTAAATGGTTATGTACTTATTACCATTTTGTTTTTCATTTTATGGTTGTTTTTGTAGTTCTCTGTTCTTCTCTTGCTCTCTTCTCTCACATTTTGCTGGCTTTCTTTAATGATATACTTAGATTCCTTTCTCTTTATTTTTTGCATATATTACCAGCTTTTTATTTGTGCTGTCCAACCCAAGTCTGCCCCCAGCCCACTGGTAGGACAGCAGTTGAACTGGTGTGTGTGGTTATCTTCTCTCCCCTGTGGCAGGAGTCACTTTGGAGTGGTGCTAGCCCATGTTGAGGCAGCTTACACATTGCTGGGCTGTGGCACCACTTTGGATGGTTCCAGCCAAGGGTATAGAGGGGGCAGGTCACAGAAGCTGTGGGAGGGTAGCTGCAGCTGCCCAAGAAAACTCCTGCCCAGGACTAGATGGAGGGTGTGGATCCAGAGAAGTGTGTAAGGGCAGGGCATGCTGTTAGCAAGCTAGGTGGAGAGTGTTGGTGCTGAGCCGATTCCTGCAGATGCCCATGTATTTACGTTGTGAGGCAAAGGAAGGAAATGGCACCCATGAGCTCTTTTGTTCTTGGAGAAGTCTCCCAAAGATCCCTGCCCCTCCAGCACATGCTCTGAGATTAGCATATAAATCTTCTTTATACACCTCAGGCATTTTTCAAGTTGCTGTTTCTATGTTGTATCTCCATGGGGCTGTTTGTGCTATCTCTTAAGGACAGGGACTCTGCCCCTCCCATCTCCCCCAGAGGTGAACCTGCTGATTTTTAAAGTTCCAAGTGTTAGGGGCGCCTGGGTGGCGCAGTCGGTTAAGCGTCCGACTTCAACCAGGTCACGATCTCGCGGTCCGGGAGTTCGAGCCCCGCGTCAGGCTCTGGGCTGATGGCTCAGAGCCTGGAGCCTGTTTCCGATTCTGTGTCTCCCTCTCTCTCTGCCCCTCCCCCGTTCATGCTCTGTCTCTCTCTGTCCCAAAAATAAATAAACGTTGAAAAAAAAAAAAAAAATTTTAAAGTTCCAAGTGTTAAACCCCATGCATAGTTAGGCCCCTCTGGTTTTACAAATCACATGTTATGGGGAATCATCTTTCTCGTGGGTTCCTTGAGCCTGGGGTGTGTGGTGTGGGAGTCTGTTCCTCTTCCTTCTCTGAACCCTCTTTGTCCTTCTCTCCCACAGAGGGTCCCAAGAGTCTGTTTGGCTCCTAAACACATTTCTGCCCTTCCTACCCTCTCTGATGTGGCCTCTTTTCTACATTTAGCGCTGAAGAGTCTCTTCTACCAGTCTTTATGTCATTTTCTGTTATTTACACTGATGTGGGTGTTGTTACTTGTAGGATGAGGTGTATTTGTGGGATGAGGTGAGCCTAGAATCCTTCTATTTGCCATCTTCCCCAGAAGTACTTGCCCATTTATTTTATAGTTATTTTGTATAATACACATTATTTCTGAGAGAATTTAAGATGATTCCCATAGTACAAAGATGTCTTTGGAAATGTCTTATGGGCTTAGCCCCTAAGAGTCAACCGGCCAACAAACCACAATAAGACAGTGAGATACCTATTATTTCATACCTATTAGGATGGCTGGGAAGGAAGGAAGGAAGGAAGGAAGGAAGGAAGGAAGGAAGGAAGGAAGGAAGGAAGGAAAGAGGGGAGGGAGGGAGGAAGGGGGGAGGGAGGAAGGAAAGAAAGAAAGAACGAAAGAAAGGGAGGGAGAGAGGGAAGGAGGGAGGGAGGGAGGGAGGGAGGGAGAAAGAAAGAAAGAAAGAAAGAAAGAAAGAAAGAAAGAAAGAAAGAAAGAAAGAGAAAGAAGTGTTGGCAAGGATGTGGAGAAATCAGAACACTTGGGTATTGCTGGTGGAATTGTAAAATTCTGCAGTCACTATGGAAGATATTATGGTGATTCTTCAAACAAATTAAACAGTTACCATATGATCTAGAAATTCTACTTCCAGGCATATAGCTAAAATAAATGAAAGCAAGGACTTGAACAGATACCTATACACCAATGTTCACAGCAGCATTATTTACAAAAATCAAAACGTGAAAGTAACCAAATTCCATGGGCAGAAGAATGGATAAATGCAATGTTATACATACAGTGGAATATTGTTCAGCTTTAAAATTGAAATTCTGACTCATGCTACAACATGGACGCACCTTGCGGATATCAGGCTAAGTAAAATAAACTAATCAGAAAAAAGCAAATAGTGTCCGATTCCACTTACTATGAATTACCTAGAGTAGTCACTTCCTCAAAACAGAAAGTAGAGTGGGGATTTTCAGGGCTGGTAAAAGGGGTCATGAGGAAGTGTTGTTAAATGAGTTCAGTCTTGCAAGATGAAAAGAGTTCTAGTGATTGGTCATACAACAATGTGAATGTACTTAATATCACAGAACTGTACACTTAACATGGTTAAAATTGTAAGTTTTATGTAAGTATATTTTATCACAAAAAAAAATAGAGTCAAAGGCCAAATCATACAAACAAAATCAAGTGACAACCTCTCTAAACAGAAAAAAGGCCACTTACTGGGTCCTTATGTTACAATTACCTATGTCCTGTTTTTCTATATCCTTTACATCTGCATCTTAAACCACTACTCCCTAGCTCCATTACCCCATGAAAGATCACTTTGAATCTGGGGTCAGAGAAAGTGCTGTTGCCTCCAGGCAACTGGGGCCATGTTTTTACCGTCTCACTCTTTCTATCCCTGTTGCCTGAAGGTATGACTATTCTTGTTAATTTTAACCTTGTAAATGGATGACCCTGAAAATTATTGGTACCGTGTCAATACCAGTAACCCAGTATATCTGAATTTATATATCATTTTTACTCCCTGGATTAGATTACTGGGATCACCCCACTTGTCTAGAGCTTGACTAAATGTTTTATGCACCTACTTTATGTGACTTTTACTTTTCATGAACAGAATAGCACTTGATGAATTCATACTGACTCTAGCTCTCTTCACTTCCAGTTTGTTTCAAGGTCTGCCTGAGAGGGCAGTGCTTTTTAACAGCCTTCCAGGAGCCTGAAGTCAAGAGCATCTAGAATTTGAGCAGGTGCAAACCAAAGAAAAGGGATACGGCTTTTATGGCAAAAACAAAAAGGGGAAGAGTTTTGATCAAGTTTTAATATAAAATAACACTGGGTATGTAAAGTACAGTGAGATTCCTTTTTGTGCTATAATAACCCCTACAGTTTTTACTCAGAGGTTTCATTCATCCACAGGCTACTAGTGAAGAAAAGTGAATTAATTTAAATTAGGGAAAATAGGCCTTTCAACTTCCTACATCATAAAGCCAAATCTGTCACTTATTCGTAACAGTAAGCTTTAATCTAAGCAATTTTCTGTTAAAGTTTACTCAAATAAAAGTGCCAGAAGTTCAAACCAGAATGGTTAATACCTGAGCCTTGATGTTAAGTCTATCCCTGCAGATTCCTGAGGATGACCACCTGGAGACAAGTAAGAGCAGAGAGCCCTCAGGTTAGGGATGGCCAACTGTCTATCAGCAGGCAGCCCTCCTAGCCCAAGTGGGGAAGGGATGCTGGGACCCAGCGGGGAGGGGAAGAGAGAAAAGCAGGCAGGTCTGAAAGGAAGACCACATGGAAATAATTAAGCGGATGGGCAGCTGTGTCACAGCTAGAAACCAGAAAGTGCACAGGAAATTCAAAGTATAAAACAATACAAAATAATGACTTAAAAAAAAGTCTTACTAAGGTTAAATGGAGACCTCGGCTATCAAGAAACCACAGGAACTAAGAGAAGATTCCAGTGTTGACTGAAAAAAATCAAGGGCATTGGATATATGAAAAAAGTCCCTTTGAGGCAATTCCCTGTTTCTCTTAACGTAAAACAAACTGTCTCTTATTCCTTAGATGCCATTCGGATCCTGATTCAAATGACATTTCTAAAGCAGTGACAGGTTCGCACAACTATCTCATTTTCCAGACTCACTTGGAAACATAGTCTAAGAGTTTTTTGCTTTTCTCTTTTTCTGATGCTGGTGTAAATAAAATCATTAAAGTAAATAAAAATCTCCGGGAGGCAAATTTTTCCTTATTGGAAATAAATGATACAAATTTCTCATATGATAGAGTTGTGAAAAGCAAAATATAACAAGAAGCTACTACTGTATTTAACATTATGACTCTGAAATCACATTGCCTGGGTCCAAATTCTAGCTCTATCCCTTACTCGTATTTGTGTGACCTTGCACCATTGACTCATCTTCTCTGGTCTTCAGTTTCCCGTTTATTAAATAGTGATGATGTCTACATTATAAGGTCATTGTGAAGACAAAACAAATATATGTGACACATTTAAAAATAGTGCCTAGTAGATAAAAAGGCACTATGTATTTGGTATTAGAAGTGATTTTTTTTAAATGACAATTAGAAGCGAGGAGGAAGGAGGGAAGGGGAGAAGAGTATCATTTTCTTGGGTGTTCTGGTGGTTCATTTTACGTGTCATAACACTAAGTATGCATTAAACCAAAAAACAATAGTGTATAATTCAAACAGGAGAATGGAAAAGGAATGGGTATTTATATAATTAAATCCTCATTATAACAGAAAACAAATAGTTATTAACTGAAACAGGTAAATGTCAAATATGTGAAAGTAATACTCAAACAGCCAAAATATTAAAATCTGGAAACTGGAACTTAATGGCAAAAAGACATTACTCGATCGTTTAATCAGATGCATGTTATCACTTTGATAAACTATGTATGTATATATGTATAAATTATACACATATAAATTATATGTATAAATTTTAACTGTGCTTGCGGAACACAAGTCTTTAAATATGTGGAATCACACCAAAATTTGGTTTGCTATATCATAGTGTATAATTTGTATACATTTTAATAGGCTAGAACCTGAGACATCTGGTTTAAAGTGTCATGAAACACTATGCCCTAAATGGTTTTTAAAAGCAGCTAACTGGAAAAGATAGTTTAAATGTTGAACAATTTTGGCTTGGGGACCAAAGTCATATCATGGTCAATTTCCACTGGAATGTGGACTAGTTACCATTGCTTCCTGGCTGCTTCTGAGAGTTTAGGCCACAATGAAAACTGGTGACAGGTGGAACTTTTTCTCTATTTCTTACAAAAAACAACATGTGTAAGATACTCCTCTACTGCTATGTACTAGAAAGAAAGGGGTGCCTCAGAGCCACACTACTATTCAAAAGCTGCCAACCCCTCACATCTTTGAATTTCTTGGCATCCTCTTTAACTAACTGCTTCGTTTTCAGACAATTACGTCATTCTCAGTACCCTGCTTAACAGAGAAACAGAACTAGCAGTGTGACCTTGAACAAGTTTGAATTCTCTGAATAGCAATTTTCTCACTTTTGAGAGGAAACGGGGAGAAATTAGATCCCCAAGGACCCTTCTACAACTTGAGTCTCTGATTTCTCAAATTCTACCCAACAGGAATATCTTTTCTTTCCAGGGAACATTATATACCCTTCTTCCTCAGACATTATAGATGATAATGGTGCCAATGTACCCAGACATAACACAGTCTATTAACTTGGTTCTCTTTGCTTTGATGAGTATGTAAGTTGATAATCGTATTTAAAGTGAACTTCTGCATCCTCCCAAATACCCTAAGTCCTCTAAGGCACCAAGCATTAGTAGAATGCTTTACTTTCAGTAAAGTCTGAGGAAAGTTTCCCTTTTGTAATAGAAAAGGATAAAGGGGGAGACAAGTGAAAGCAAAAAATAATTCAAATGCCAAAAGTTGGAAATAACTGTTCTTATACTATTTTGAAGTCTGTTACTCGTAATTTTTTAACTGCAAGGCAATATCAGTATTGACTTACTTATATTATCCAGCTGCATTCAGGAAATACTACTCTTGGACAAATTCTACACTTTTACATGTTTCATCCTTCATTATATTCCTCTATATATAACCTTAAGTCTTTAATACTTTTCTTGCTGGAACTTGAGAAATTTCACTTTTTTAGCATGTTGGGGAAGATTTTATTAATATTTTTAAGGAATATTAATGAAGACCGTGTTAACTAGGATACTAGCATTTTAGTGAAAATGAAGTCACCCAAGTGATTAGAGGAAACACGAGAAATAAATAATCCAACCTTTAGACAAATCGCAGATCAGTGAGTCTGAACCTCCTGTTATTTATTTTTTGGTAAATGTTTAAAATCATAACTTCATTAAAAATTAAAAGGCGATTTTATTCAGGTAATTACTCTCCAAGCAAATAAATTAATTCTCCTTTCTCTAATTACCTTTCAACTGCTTCCAGTAATACTTTCCCCTGTAATAATTGGCCACAAAACATCCAATTTTCTTAAAAAGCATATTTGCAGTCAAAACTAATGACCCTAAAATAATTTTCCAAATTTGGAAGACCCAACTGCCTAACCATTTCTCAAGTGCATACAGATCTACAACATATCAATTTTCACACACTTTGTGGGAGTTTGTGTTTCTATGCAAGTATTCTTAGTAGGAGACAAAGTGTGGAAGGTATTTTGCTTTAAACTCATACATGCTTAAGTTTGAATCATGGCTCAATATCTTGTTGGCTAAAATATTATTTTTGTAAAGGAAAAAAGAAATAGGAACATCAATTGATTTACATGTTCAGTTCCCCACCTCTTGCTTCTCTGAGAACAAAACCATTTCCATATGGATGCAGGAGGAGAAGTCACATTTGTACAAGGTCACACAACTGTACCCTGGTCACAGTTTATTAGTACAGGTAGGATGAGAAAGGCAGCTGAACCCATCAAAGTCCTGTCCTGGAAACTGGAATTAGGAATGTCATATCAGCTATCATCCCTCAGTCTTCTATTTATATAAGCAGCCTCTTTTAGCTTATCAATGCAGACATAGAACTCCTATTTTCTTTTTGTCCTTTGAAAGAATCCAATCACAAAAATGCGTTAGAGGGAAGTGTGCATTTTTCTTAAGACTTGTTAAAGGGAAGATGGTAAAGAACATTTATTTCACACTACACACAGCAAACAAATTAAAAGCTACGGAAGTAGTTCTGATCACCAAAGCCCTTTTTGCTGAATGGTTTTGTTTCCCTCTGACCCTCCTTTACTGTGGGCTCTATCTCATAATCATCCTTTAAATTCCTCTCCCTTCTAATATATGAAACAATTCAGCTTTGCTCTAGCTTCCATTCCCAAATTGTAGATCCAAATTCAATTTCAGGTGTAGCAAAACAAAGGTATAAACATTTGTCTGGACAGACTCTCTTAAGAAAATACTAGTGCCATTGTTCATTACATGGGCATAGCCTCTAGGGTCTTCCTTCCTCTACTTCATCAACACACACATTTCCCAAGAGAAATTTTAGAGGATGAAATATCCATTTACTTATATCATTTAGCATTTATGGAAGGTTTTGCAGCTAAAAGGCATGACTGAATGGGCCACATGGAGAAACTAAGTCTCTTCTTTCCTTTGTTCAAATGGCACAGTAGGGGCACAATAAGGGAGGGGGAGGCAGTAATGAGGAATTGGGGCAGGGGCAGGAAAAGAGACCCAAGGATGGGCAACATTTCCCCTTTGTCATGACAGTAGGCTGCTTTCATTCATTGATGTTGGAAAAGGAATCCTACATAGTAGCTGGCCAATAAAGCTAACTCTAGGGCTGATCTCCATGTTCTATTGCCTTCCAAAGACATACATATCTGAGTTTTACCTCTGTACAGCTTTCTCTACCCATATTTGCCACCGAAGTTACTCTCTTGTTATTTTCTCTTCACTGCTCTCAAAGTAAGAATAAATACCCTATTTTTTCAAGAGTTTTATAATAATCAGAAAATGAAAGGGAAAAAAAAGAGATACAAGAATAGCAAACAGGAAGAAGCAAGCCTTTATAAAACTCTTACCAAAATCCACCAGCAGTTATGCCACAGGTTGCTAAATTTCTTTCTACTTTTTATTTATTTGAGACAGAGAGAGAGAGAGAGAGAGAGAGAGGGAGGGAATGCATGAGTTGGGAAGGGGGGGGGGCAGAGAGAGAGAGAAAGGGAATCTCAAGCAGACTCCACGCTCAGCATGAAGCCTGACCTCACAATCCTGAGATCATGAACTGAACTGAAATCAAGAGTTGGACTCTCAGCCAACCGAGCCACCCAGATGTTCCAAATGAATTCCTTTCTTATGTTATGGTGCCACTTCCTTGATTCATCCTAAGGGGTATCAGTAGTTTATTCATCATTGCATTCATATTTCCATTGGAAATGTCAATACAGTGGATTCATTTATTCATCTATTCATTATAAAAATATTTTGACCCCTCAAAGGGTCTCAGGAACCCCCTAAGACTCCTAACTTTGACAACTTCTAACCCAGAGTTTCTCTTAGCCTCCAACTCTAATTATAAATTTGTAGGATGTAAGCCTGATGGGTTTTGAAGTTAATGATCCATAACATATACAGTCAAGATTATGTAAAATGTATTTTCGTAGAAGAAAATACAGATTCTGAAGTTACTGCAATTAGCCTGACTAAAATGTCTTAGTTGTCTAAAATTTTCATACTATAAAGTTGTATGCAGTCCTATAAATACTTCAGTAAATAATAAAAGTATCAGTTTATATCATATTTAAGTATCTTAGGTGGGTAAAAATCCCAAGGATGCCACAAAGAATGTATAAAATTTTTAAAAATCAAAGAATTTTGTCACAATTAAAGATGCAGTATTCACCCATTCAATAAAAGCCTAAATGGTAAATAGGTATTTGGGAAGTTCTATTCATTCTTGTAACTAGAATTGCAGTTGAAACAAGAACCGGTTTAATGATGCAACACCATGTATATATAATCTATTTGGTAGGTGACTTTTACTTAAATTATATGTATTATAACTTATTTACATCAATTTATATTTTTCTTCTAGATAACAGCATAGAAATAAAATTGAGTTATTGAAGATCATTTTTAGCACTCATTTAAACATTTTCAGAGGTGCTGCTGAATTTAAGTGCGGTATCTTCAAAAGACCCACAATTATTAATAAGCCAATACTACTTTCCCAATAGTGAAATTTTTCCTTGAGAATGCACAAAGACAAATTTCCTATTTCTTGACTCCATCTAAGTTTCACTGAATGAATATCTAATGTACCAGAATACAAGAAGTTGAATCAAACCGTCTCTACAACTAAAAGAATAAAACTTAGGCAAAAATTCTTACCTGACTCTAAAAAGCTCAATTCCCATGAAACTCAAAAACCAAAATAATATACTTATCTTATTTTTGAGATAATTTAAGAGTTGATATAGCTTCTTTTAGTTCATGGTATCAATATATCTAACTCGGAAAGCTTTTTCAGGATCTGGCTTCTGCTTTCTAAAAATGTAATATTGAAAAGTCATTTAACCTGAGTCTTAGTTTTCTCATTTATCAAATGTTGGTAAGCTCATAATGTTGAAGTTAGTTTCACAGGAGATCCTGTATTTAAAGAAAAAAATAACTCTATAGCAAAATTTAAACCTATGGCAATAAATACCACAGTTATAGCCATAACAGTTATTCTTTTCATTGTAGTGTAGCACTGGACTCTAAACCAGGTTTTATTTTGAAATTAACACATTTTAAAGAAATTATATATATTATATATAATGTAATATATATATTATATAAATTATATATAATATATATTATATTAATTATATTATATAATTATATATATTTATTATTAATTATATTTATTAATATTAATTATATTTTATAATTTTAAATTAAATATAATTAATTATATTATATAATTAATAAATTATATATAATATATATATCATGTGTTTTATAATTTTAAATTAAATATAATTTAAATTAAATATAATTAAATATAAATAATATAAATTAAATATAATTTAAAATTTTATAATTTTAAATTAAATATAATTAATTATATTATATAATTAATAAATTATATATTATATATATATATATATATATATATATATATATATATCATGTGTTTGCGTGTTGTCTGTGGCTGATTTCATGCCACAATGGCAGAACTGAATGGTTGCAGCAGAAATCACATAGCCTACAAAGCCTAAATACTACCACCAAGATTAACTGTCATCAAATATTTTTCTAAAAATAAAGTTGAAATTATTTCTTTCACCAATAGTTTTACATTCATGCCAGAGTAGCCAGATCAAGTGGAACCATGAATAAAAACCCATTCCAAGAAACTGGAATCTTTAAGCTGTTATAGATAATACAGCATAGTGTTTCTCAAGCTGTGTCCTGAGAATATCACAGTCAACCAGAAATCTTGTAAAAAAAAAAAATTGAATGTTGTACTTTAGGACATTTTCTAAGGGTGGCGGGGCGGGGGGGGGGGGGGGGGAAGCCTAACAATGTCTAGAACCTTGATACTGAAAGTATGGTCCATGGACCAGCAACATTGATATCATCTGTAAATCATTACAAATGCAACATCTCAAGCTCTACATCAAACCTACTGAATTAGAATCTGAAGTTTTAAAATACCCTTAGTATGCATAATAAATTCTGAAAAGCTGGGATTTGAAACATTAGATTGTAGATTCACTATCTACCTGAGGCTGTCAGGCAAAAATGAAAGCACATGAAAAGTCTCAGCGAAAAGATTTCCCACAGCAGTTACAAAAATTAGGGTCATGTGACATGGGAGGGGACTCCTGGCAAGGAAATTTTGGTTTATTCTTAATCTTAACCAAGATCTCTACAGAGAAATAGGCAGAATACGAATTGCAACTGGACCACTGTGTCTGTGGAGTTTGTAATTGATCTGTACACACGGTAATGGCTGCCATCACTGAGATTAGTGAAATGAAATTCAGAAGAAGCTTGCATTTGGGCATGTCCCATGCAAAGAAGAGCTATAATTATATATTCACAAAGGTAAAAATTATTAAGGTAAAAAAAGTGCCTTTTACTTCAATGAAAGAAGGGGAAAAAGACCTTACCCCATACCCAACACAACCTGGCAAGTACTATTATTTAGAATTGCCTCTAGTTTCTTATATTTCTAAAGTAGTTTTATTATTGAAATGGTTTTTGTTTTTTGTTTTTTTTTTTTTTGTTTTTGTTTTGTTGTTGTTGTTGTTGTTCCTCGGGGAAATCTGAAACTTTCTGTTCTCTACTTCCAACTGACTTTGGAGAGTGATTTTTATCCACTACTTCAATGTATTTATTTTACCTAGATCAGGAAATACAGTAGTATAGCATTATTATGAGCTTTTATTTTAAAGACCCTCTCCTGATCCAGGATAACTCTTAATGAGACATTTTCAGTTCTCACTCTAGGGTTATTCATTTACCTTGACTTTTGCATCTATATTAACTTTTTTTTTTAATTTCAAGATTATTAATTAGCATTTCATAACTATATATATTCACATGACTGAAACACAGTATGTTTATTACTGTTTGCACGAATTTTGTTTAGAATAAAAATTTAAAAAGTCTGGCAAGCTAGACTTTACATGCGATTACTTTCATAAATTATACAAAAAGTTAGAGAATAAAATCAGTTCTGTTCTTAAATTAACAAGTTTTCCCAATTATTTTAGCTATTGATTTTCAATTTAATTATAGTTAAACTAGATCTTCAGTAAATTAAAGCAAAGACCAATTAGTACTTCCAATTCTAGCACTGTGGATAAATACTATTTTCTTGCCAGAAGCACTAAAAAGAGAAATGATTTGAAGTCATATATTTTTAATAATACTGTTCCCTCTAATTAAAACCATTTAATTAATACCTCTAATTAAAGTCATTTATTAATATAATATAGTTTACTGGTTACTTTGTTTTCCCTAACAAACTCTATGTAAATTTCAGAACCTATATTTAACTCAAGCAAACTAGGTTGTAACTGTGGCTAGAAAATATTCTCTTTTTTAATGTCAAAGTACTATGGTTATGTGAACAACAGGAAAAATTCTCCAACCAAAATCTTATGCAAAATCCCAATAAAAAGGGCCGAATAAGGCAGTATCGCTTGCGTGTGTGTGTGTGTGTGTGTGTGTGTGTGTGTGTGTGTGTGTGTTTATGTGTATGGTGGGGGATAGTCTATCTATAAATCACTGTAATGTTCCCTCCCAGGGCCTCCAGTTGCCCAAAGGAACCTCAAAGAATAAAGTGAGCATATTGGAGCAGTATCATCTATTAGGTTCAATGCATCTCTCTATTTCCAGCAGCATAAGAGTCCTTGGCTACAGAAAGGAAAAAATTAATTTTACCCTTGGAATGGAGAGCATGTCTACATTTAGATTTCATTACTTACCAAAAAGAAGCAACACGAATTGCAACTTCCCATTTATGGAATGGATATGAGATGAGTCTATGTAAATTTAACCTAATCCCTTGTTGATAAGGATAACTAGAGATGGGACAGAAGAAATATAGAAAAAACCTACCTTAGTTATGTATGACAGGTATCCTAGCTAGATCTGTGTTAAGAGAAGACTATTGCCATTCATCTAACTATCCTGAGAAAAAACGTAGAGAACTGAGCTCTTGAACAGAAGCCTATTTATTAGGATGCGTTGATTCATATAGGAAGTACATGGGTTGGTACCTGAAGTTGTAACATAGTTTTCTGGAACCTATAACTTTTTAGTATAATTGGCTATGCCTCTCACTCACTGGACCTCATCCTCCCTGCCCAGTGGAAAGCAAAGTCCCTTAGAAATACAACAAGAAACAAAAAGTGTTCATCCTGGAATTTCAGTATCCAAGAGCCAGGCCCTGAAATAAAAAGTAGAATAAAAAGAATAATTTGCTAACAAGATTCTCCCCCCATAAAATGAAGCAATAAAAATATCTCTTTGGAGCATGGTGGAAAAGTATTTACTTATAAAGTTAGAGTTACACGTGATTATGAGCGAGTTCTGGTATGTCCAGAAGACAGGGATTTGTATCTGTATTCCTTGGGTGTGTTTATTTGGTATGGGGAGCCAGATTAGGAGCAGCTTTAACTAAAGTGTTCAGGTAATGGTCTCACAAATCCAGGGGATCTCGGTGAGCCTTAAGAAGAAAAGGCACACTTCTCAGCTAATCTTAGAAATTAGAAGAAGGAAAGTCATTCCCATGGCTGGAGCAAGAGGACTCTGAAGCAAAGAAAGCTGCTTACACGCCTCCGTACAGTTTATGATTGGATTGGCAAAGGACCATTTCTGTTCATGTCATTGCAGAAATGTATGCAGTGGTTTAGGACCAACCAGACAGGATGAGCAGAAAATGGTAAGTAGAGATACTGATGAAGGACTAGATATCTTCCTCTCACTGCTATGACATCAGATGTGACTCTACTGAACCCAGATGCCACTGGAGAAAAGGAGGGAAGATGAAATCCTAAGACAGATTTAAATCAAAGATAAGACTAAGGAAAATCATTTAAATGACTTGTGACAAGTAGTTTTCTGGAGAAAGGCTCAAAATAGAAATTAATCCCAGTCATAGGAAAAACCACAAACATTACATTTTTGCATACCTGAATTTATGGTGGTAAATTTATCAGGTATACAAGGTTAAACCTCTGATATCTTTCTTCACTCCTCAGCTGGAAAGACATCCTAGAGCTCCAGACCTAGGACCTCTTTGACACAGCAAGTAGTGACAGTAATCTATTACTGAGCTCTGAATGAACCTACTCTGCTCATCCATTTGTTGTTGGCACCCACGTTATTTTTTATCCAATGGAGACATCTGAGATTTGGGTCAAGTCTCAGCCTGTGTCTTGTAAGTCAGAAAGCACTTCTTGTAAGGTGTCCACCCACCCACACAGGCACAGAGATTTAGGTCATCAAGGCCTTGATTCTTGACCTTAGAAAGGAGGACACTGTCACATCAGGAAGCTCACTGTCTTGGCCACATGCAAAATTGGGGGGAAGAGGCCTGTGTGGATCAGTCCACAAATCCCCCTAGCTTCTGCCTTTAAAATTTATTTTGTCATTCTTAAGTTCTGTAACAAAAGTCCTCCTACCCCATTATTCTTCATATTTTATCCCAAGGATCTCTGAATTATTTTTATTGTTGCCTCATCAACATTTATCCAACCCAAGGTCCTTACCGTATTTATCTGGCATGAGGCAGAGGCATTCCAAGGCATTGAAACACAGAAGAAATGAATGAGCTCACACCAAAGATAGAATAATCCAGTGCTCAGCAAGTCAGCAACCTTGTTAAACAGGCTTCATTAAGAAAAAAATAGAATTTTGGGGGTGCCTGGGTGGCTCAGTCAGTTAAACGTCTAACTCTTGGTTTCAGCTCAGGTCAGGATATCATGGTTCATGAGTTCGAACTCTGCATCCGGCTCTGTGCTAACAATGTGGAGCCTGTGATTCCCTCTCCCTCCCTCTATCTCTGCCCCTTCCCCACTCACACTGTCTCCATTTCTCTAAAAATAAATAAAAAAACTTAAAAAAAAGAAAAAAAATAGATTTTTTTAAATTTCTTTTTCTCCACCAGTTGACATATCCAAGAAACTAACCTAGTGATACAAACCATAGAGTTTAATAAAAGTGTTTTATAAAAAAGAGGAAGAGAATAAAGCTCACACTTACATGCCAAAGGAATTATGAGAAGATGAGAAATAGAAATGGATCAAGGAAACTGGAAGCCAAGTACTTTGACAACAACCCGTCTGTTTTAGGGTACAAGATAAGTTACTATAACAGAGACATTTCAAAATAAAATAGGAGTATGTCTCATTCACATAATAACTATTTAAATATGAGCCCCTCAAAGCTGCTGAAGTAGCCCTTCTCTTCTTTTTTTTTTAATTTTTTTTATGTTTATTTATTTTTTGAGACAGAGAGAGACAGAGCATGAACGGGGGAGGGGCAGAGAGAGAGGGAGACACAGAATCTGAAGCAGGCTCCAGGCTCTGAGCTGCCAGCACAGAGCCCGACGCGGGGCTCGAACTCACAAGCTATGAGATCGTGACCTGAGCCGAAGTCGGACGCTTAACCGACTGAGCCACCCAGGCACCCCAGCCCTTCTCTTCTAACTACATGGCTTCCATCTTTGGATCCAAAATGAGTGCTCCAGGTGTCATCACTTCCCAGCTCATGGGAGGAAGGTTATGTTCCTTCTAGAGAACATAACCCAGAAGTTTCACAAGTCATTATCACTAACATCTCATTGTTCAGGATGTAGTTACACAGCCACACAGAGCTGCAAGGGAGGCTGAAAAATGATTTGACTTTGTTACCACATGCCCAATTAATATTCTATTATTTTAGAAAAAGGTGAGTATGGATTTTGTGGAACAGATAACAAAATAGCATCTATCTCCTTCACTCTCCCGTACACACACACATGCACACACACCCCAAATCAAAGCCCCAGCATCTGTGGATATTTTAATAGGATGACCAACTGGTTCCAGTTTATGGACACTTTTCTCTCAGAAAACCCATCCTGGGAACCCCTTCAGTCCCTCAGCAAACTGGGGCATTTGGGATCCTATCAATATTAAAAATCATTTCTTTAAAAGCAATATATAGTATTAGAAATGACTCCTGGCCCACTCAGCCCTTGAACTTTTATAATTCATTAGTATTTATTTTAAATGTCTTTCAGGGTGAGAGTCTAACAATTCTTTTCAACTTAGAAATAAAAACCGCTGGTGCAATATATTGAAAGATTGCAAGGAAGCAAGGAATACCCAGAACGGTCTCCAAGAGAACATATTAAACAGACTTCAGGGAACATTACTAAGAAATTCATTAAATTTAAATGTTCCCTAAGCCAAGTTTTTATTCATTTATAAATGATTTATCTCAGCTGAAAACATAAAATACAATAATAAATACTAATTTAGGGGTGAAGTTTCTCATGCTGCCACTTCAGTTACCAGAATCATGGAAACCCACAAGTGCATGATTGACCAGCATCTTAATTTTGAGTTATCTACTATCCAATTATCTCTTGCAAAAAATTCAGTTGAAATAACTAGCATGGTAGAACCCATAGGAAAAACATTCATTTGGAAGTTAGATCTGCAGAAAATCAGGTAGCTGAGAAGTATCACTTGAGTTACCTAAACAAATGCCTTCACAGACTTGCAATTTCACACGATACTTTTGGACTTACTAAGAGTCTGTAAAGTAAGTGCTCATAAAGAAGAGTGACCCTTCTTCTCAGCCTCCACTAGATGCTTCTTCTGCCTGCTTATCAAATGGCTCCACAGGGTGCCATCATCCACCTTCATCTCTCTTTTTACTCCATACTCTCTCCCTTTTTCCTCATTTAATGTCACGATTTTAACCTCCCTTGCCCCCACCCACATCATTGACTTCCAAAACACTATCTCACACCTACACTTTTGCTAAGATCTCAGTGCATATATCCCCTTGTCCAACTGCATGCTAAAGATTTATTCCTGAACATCCTATATATATCTTAAAAGTCAACGTGTCCATTCTGCTCCTTCTCCTGTATTTCCAATTTGGGTTGACATTAAATTCATTTTTCACTCATTTTTCTTCTCCACTTTTAATAAGACTCTCATTCTCACTCTGACTCTTGATATGTCTGGAACTCTTCCTCCTCATCCACCAGCACTGAGCGAATTCAAGTCCCTTTTATCTGATTTGACCAGTAATTTTACCAAAACACACAGAAGTGTTACTTGAGGAATGTGTTAAATAGGCAGATTCCTGGATATTTCTACTGAGGAGCTGAGCTTGGAGACAGCCAAGCCGAGCAGCAAGCTGCCAAGTAGCTGATTAAGAAGCCAAAATGAAAGTAACAATCAAGGCTTTAATCACTTGCTCCAATAGTATAAGCCAGAGGCTAAAGAGAAGAGAGCACTGACCAACCCCCCCACCCATTCTGTTTCTGCATGGAAGAGCAGCAATGGATTAGCACAGACATGTGGCTCCTGCAGGTTTATGGCCCCAAGGGCCTGAGTGAGGGGCAGGAGGAAAGAACTAGGAGTGAAAATACACTGAGTACTGCTTCAAAGTGGAGAAAAGTATCTTCAAGGCTCCTCTCTTCCCTAGATAAGGAAGTCTTTGCAGAGGCACCTGGGGAAGGCCTTTACCAAAGACACTCAGAAAAGAGGCCCCAAACTGGAAGCTAGGGATGCAACTATATGTAAGAGCATGGTCAGCCTGGGGGTGGGGACGGGCTGTGGTCCTTGAGTGTAATGCACTGGTTGTGCACCATGGTCCAGTGTAGGGAGGGCAGTTTTCCCACAAGGTTTGTCAGGTAAAGTCTTTGTAATTTCCTATGGTCAGGTACCTGAAAAATCAAACTTAGGTTTCTGTCCAGGAGCCGGATATGTCATGCAGTAGATGATTTTAATGCAGCCAAATTTGGTCCATATTCTGAGCATACTAGCCTAGAGTTTGAAATCGATTTTTAACTGGCTTCCCTGATTTCAATTTCAGCTTTTGTCCAAACAATCCTTCACACACTGCCACAGTGAAATTATTTTAAAAATTCAATTCCAAACATGTCTCCTATTAACATAAAACTTTTGAGAAGAAATCGTCACTTGCATAACGGAGTCAAGTTAAGGTCCTTACAAGGCATTTGACTGAGCTGTTGCCTACAGAACACTTTGATCTTCCCTCTTCTGCCTTTAACACTGAACAACACGCAATTACTGGTTTTAAGGGTGAGAGCATGTATATGTTTTTTTTCTTTATCTCAATTCCTAACCTACTGTGAAAACGGACATCAAGAAAAGTTTGTTAAATTCAGCTGAATCCAATCCCTGTATAAAGCCTTCATTAAAAACACAGTTCATTACAAGCAAATCCGTCTACTTAACAACCTAACACAGTACATCCCTAAGTTCAGAGCTACCAATATGCTTATAGACCCTGAATAACTTTAATTTGCTCTTCTCTCACTAATGAGACAGACATAACCAATAGTACTTCTCTTTTAACTTTGGCTGTCAGAAACCCAGAAAACAAATTTTGTGCTGAATTTCACTAAACCGTGCTTATGTTTTAATTGTATTGTGGTTGTATCCTTTAACGTAAGGTGCCTCAAAGAGATATGGAAGTATGCATTGCCTAAGTAACATATAAATGTAAATACATGTGTGTGCATGGACACACACACACAGCACTCCAACTGTTTGATTTGCATGGTCTTAAAAAGCAAAATATTTTTGCACTTAGCTACCTAATCCAAATAGTTTTTAGATTATCTTTCCATGGGAATAATGTGTCAAGAGTGCAGGATTTTGAATGATAATAAATACTATTTATGCTTTACCACCACAGCAGACATATTGGTCTTTAACATACCTTAATGGTGTATGACTCTTGGTTTTAACCCCTAAATTAGAATGCTTAAAGTCTTCCTGATTTAATAATTCAAGATGTATCTGAATATGAAATAGTAAGATATAAAAACAATACCAAAGTTCTGATGTAGTAGGATACAGCATAATATGTTAAATATTTATATACCTCTATGCTATAATCAGAACTCAAAGTTTTAAAAATTCTCACTCTCTCTGCCAACTGATATTTCTGTGCCTTCACAGAAAGCAGTATATGTATGTGTGAATGTGTATATATAAATGACATTTTATTTATAAAAATACATTTTCTTCCTAATTTTATCAGGCTCATTTCTCATTCAGATGTCTTATTAGTATTTCCAATGCTAAGACATGCCATAATGCATGTTTACAAGTAAACTGCTCTATACGTTCATAACTTTACGTACAAACAATTTACACAAACATGTTTTGCAAGGTTTAGCAGAAAGAAAGGAAGTACAGTTCTCTATCTCACACTCCACATCTAAGCCACTAGAAAGTCCCACAGGCTCATTTCAAGACACATTCTGAATCTGAACGTGGTTCACCACCTACTTGTCCTGTTATTACCCTAGCCTGTGCCATCTCTACCTTTGGCCTAGATTCTTGCACTAACCTATTGACTGCTCCCCTTTACCTGCCCTGATCCCCTTTTGGTGTTCATTCCCAACACAGAAGCCAAAGTGAGCCTTTTAAAATGGGAGCTAGGACATGTGACTCCTCTGTTCAAAATCTTTCAATAGATCCTCACATCAGTCAGAATAAAAGTAGGCCTCCTTAACAGTAGACCAGAAGGCCCAGCTCAGTATGCTGGTGACCATGCCTCCCACTGCATCATTGGCCTCCACTCCTCCCTCTGGCCCTTGCTCACTATGCTCAAGCACAGTGGCCTCTCAGATGTTTCTGGAACATGAAAACACTAGGTATCTCCAACTTAGAGTCTTTACACTGTTTTCTCTAAAATTCTTCCTACAATTATTTGTACAGCTTACTCTTGCCTTCTTAGAGGCTTTGCTCAAACATCACCAGAAATGAGGCATTATGAAACCACTTTATTTAAAATTATACGACCTTTCCTTCCTACAACCGCTCCCTGATTTATATTTGTTTTCTCTTTCTCTCTGTGTGTATGTGTATATATATGTGTGTGTGTGTGTATATATATATATATATATATATATATATATAGCATATTTTATGTTTGTTGACAATATCTTCCTACTAGAATATAACTTCTGTAAGCACAGACTTGTTGAATATTTTGTTCTTTGTCATATCCTAGCCCTAAAATAAAATCTGGCATATAACAGACAGTCCATAAATATTTGTTGAGTAAAGAAATAATTAAAACAATGAAAAATACATTATAATGTCAGCAAAGATCCTATGGGGACCTGCAAAAAAAAAAAGATATAATATTGCTTTGTTTCTCTTCTTTATCAGGAAAATCTCTGGAGTTTATAATATAGAAAGATTACGATGCCCCTATGCTCTATAGAATGTCCTTTAAGGATTTCTAACATAAATTCTACAAACCGTTTTCTGGGGTGCCACTCAGATTGTCACAACTTTTTTCAACATCTGAAATCATGGTAGGAGAGAATAAAGAAAATACAGTAAGTAAAAAAGTTGAAATTGATTCAATAGACTTGAATTTATGAAGGCTCAGTTTTATCCAGTACCTGAAAGTTTGAATTTCCTTAAAGACACTTATGTCTTTCTACTTGTAAAACTTCGTACTAGTCAGAAGTTATCAGTGATCTGTACTGGTGTCTTTCAACTGTGTCCTCATACACACAACCCCATTCTTACCCCCAAAGGACTTGACTCTGGGCATCAACCTAGATGCTTCAATAAGATGCTTCAACCAGGGCAGCTGGTGATCTGTACAAGGTAGCTTCAGTGTGACATTTCTTCTGAAAACAACAAACAAAAAACCCACAAAAATGTATAAATGACATTACTATTTTTGGTTTGAGAAAGAATTATGAATTTAGTGGAAAAGTAACACATTCTTAAAGTTGTTTTCTATTTTCTTTTACTCTGAGACCAAGAATAGTCTAGGGGCACCTGGGTGGCTCAGTTGGTTGAGCGTCCAACTTTGGCTCAGGTCATGATCTTGCCATCGTGGGCTCAAGCCCCATGTCGGGCTTTGTGCTGACAGTTAGGAGCCTGGAGCTTGCTTCTGATTCTGTGTCTCCCTCTCTCTCTGACCCTTCCCAGCTCATGCTCTGTCTCTCTCAAAAAAAAAAAAAAAAAAAAAAAAAAAAAAAAAAAAAAGAGCAGTCTATGGTCTTGGCCCATGTACTCAATCAGGGCATGTCCATGTCTTTGGGAGAAGCTCGTAAAATATGAAACTTAATTTTCAGTACAGAGTACAAGATTTTAATATATTAATGCTCTAAAGACATTGACAGGAAATGTATATTTTTTCAAGTTTATTTATTTATTTTTGAGGGAGAGAGAGCATGCACAGAGAACGAGCAAGAGAGAGAGAAAGAGAGAATCCCTCTGTGCTCGTAGCATGGAGCCTGTTACAGGTCTCCATCTCAAGACTGAAATCATGACCTGAGCCAAGATTAAGAGTCTGCCACTTAACAAAATGAGCCACCCGGGCACCCTCGGAAATACATAAGATTCTAATGTATGAATTGCTCCAAAAACATTAACAGGAAACATAATGTTATTCTTTACAATAACAATTACAATGGTGCTAATTCCTAGCACCATTATATACAGGCTGCATTTGTCATTAATAATAGAAGAACATTAATGATGACATTATAATATCGAAATATAATACAGCTGATGTTTATGTTCCCAACAAACTATTTTACTTCAGGCCACTTTTCCAAAAGAATTTTCTGGCTGCCATTGACTAATAAATTGTGTTTTCACAGAAAGATTTTGATTAGTATATTTTAATTCATATTCTACAACTGAGTCTATAGTCAAATATGAATAAATTGCCGCAAGACTAAAGAAATTTTAAAAATAAGATCATGACATGAACACATGCTTTTACCTTATTAGAAAAAAAATGAGCTCTAAAATAGATTTTGAATTTCATTTAGAAAAAAAATTTAAGCCTACCTTTTATGAAATAGATACATTAAAGGATTTGTTAATAAAATCTCAATTTTTAAAACAAGACAATGAAGGAAGGTATTTAATTCAGAATCAGAAAAGACAAGTTTTCTTTTGGCAAACTGAAACCGTGATTTTCTAAATTGGATAGTAGTATGTGGCTCATTTTTTAAAAATGTTATTCATTTTTGAGAGACAGAGAGTTAGCAGGGGAGGGGCAGAGAGAGACAGAGGGAGACACAGAATCTGAAGCAGGCTCTAGGCTCTGAGCTGTCAGCACAGAGCCCGATTCGGGGCTCAAGCTGACGAACTGTGAGATCATGACCTGAGCCGAAGTCGGATGCCCAACCGACTATGTGGCTGATTGTAATCACAAACTGAAAACTTGTTTCTTAAATGCTAAAAGTCAATTTGAATGTTCTTTGGATTCTATGAAATGTCTGAGGATAAGTAGGAAATTATGAATACAGAGTTAGACACTTTTATATTAAGCATCTGTTTTCTGTCTTTTAAAGTAGCCTCAGGGTGCTGGGTGGCTCAGTTGGTTACGTGTCCAATTATTGATTTTGGCTCAGGTCAACATCTTGCTGTTCATGGATTTGAGCCCTGAGTTGGGCTCTGTACTGACAGTGCAGAGCCTGCTTGGGATTCTCTCTCTCCCTCTCTCTCTGTTCCTCCCCTGCTTGTGCTCTCTCTCTCTCTCTCTCTCACTCTCAAAATAAATAAATAAACTTTAAAAATAATTAGAAATTAAAAAATAAGCAGGGCTTTAACTGATGTAGGGCTTGAACTCATGACCCTGAGATCAAAAGTCACATGCTCTACTGACTGAGCCAGACAGGTGCCCCCAGAGTTAGACACTTTTAACAAAACTGACCAATGTAAGATAAATTCTAACCACTCAGATTCTCATGTTGAAATTTCTCAGTGCATTTTTCAGCTCAACTCTCTCCCTAGAACAAATCTGATTACACTACTCTTCAAAGGTTCAAAAAGAGTGCAAAATCCAGCACTGCTTCTGCTTTTGCTTCTCTGGGCTCATGAAGTGACAAGGAAATGATCCAGGGAGAGAACTGAGCGTCAAGGATGGTTTAGATGGCTCTCGACTACTGGACAGGCAGGGTCTATTTTGTTGTTGGTCTTGCGAATTTAGACTGACCCACCAGCAGATCTGGAGGCAACCCGTGAATAATAAATCTGTTAGGAAATCTGATGAAACTATCAATGTTGACCTGTGAATACAACTATATATGCGTATCTATTCAGAAAAGTTTAGGTTATTCAAAGACTTCAGGGCACACAGTCACAGAACACAGACAGTGTTCTTATAACATCCCCCAAATAGAAAACAGATCCCATTTATTCATTAGAGTCACATATATTTTACACCTACACTGAGCCACATACTGTATTATTCCAAGAGAATGAAGATGGAGAGAGAGAACGAAAAGGAAAAAAGACAAAGATCTCACATTCCACAATCTCACAGTCTATTAGGGAAGACAGGCAATTAAACAATATGAACGGTATGATGGCAGAGAATAAAAATAAAATGGCCATCTGCAAGAACATTTTATACAGCAAAGTATGGGAAAGAGATGTAAGAGCAGCTTCATTCTACCTGTATGTAATATGATTTTACTGAAAGGGTCAGGGAGACTTCACAGACAAAGTGGCTTTTAGATTGAGTCTTGAAGGATGAAAAACAATTCGGCCAGGTAAATGACAGAGGGGCATTATAAGGAGAAAAAACCACGAGCGACAGGTGTAAAAGGAAAGGCAAGTAATTCCAGTGATTCCATGTGTGCTGATAACGTTGCTTATGGGGAAGGATTGATTGGATCTAATATTAAGGGGTGGGCACTAGCCAGGTCATGGAGGGACTTGGGGGCTCTGGTGAAGAGGTTTCCACGTACCCCCTGTAGCTAATAGTATGCCATTAAAGGATTTAAATTGCTGAGTAACATTTGCTTGAAAGAAAAATCATCCTGGCGGAGGTGTGAAAAACAGTGCAGATGAGGGGCAGAGTTTGTGGGAAGAGAATGTGAATTAATGCCAATGGCAGCGGTTATCAACCAGTAATAATACAGGTAATAAAAATCCTTGCAGGCCTGGGAAATATTTACCAAAAAAGAATTAGCAGGACGTGATGAGGACCAACAAAATTAAGTAACTTGCTCAAGGCCACATGCTTAATTAGTAGCAGAGATGTATCTAGAATTAAGTTTCTTGACTCCCAGCCCATTTCTCTCTCTATGGTCTTTCATTTCTTATTGTTTGATTAATTCACATAGAGACTTCAAATTAGGGGTTTGAAATTGCCTATTAACGTTGATGACTTTCCCTCAAAACCTTCCATTTTTCTTCTAAACAAGCAAATTTGGCTAAACACATTGTTATTGGTTTCCTTTTAACAAAAGTTTTATGTAACTAAACTTAATCATTATTTTCCCCCTTACAGATAAATGAAGTTCACAAATGTCAAGATAAAGTTTTTTGCCTTCGGTTACCAGCTGAGCCAAAGGTCTGCTGCATGACATGAATGTGAGTGTGTGTGTGTAGATATGTGTTAGAATTTTGCCCATTAAATTATTTAAAGAAAATAAATTTCCCTGTGAAAATAATCTCCTTGGTCTATGCCTTTCATTTTTTTTAAGTTTATTTATTTATTTTGAGAGAGACAGGGACAGCGTGAGCAGGGGAGAGGCAGACAGTGGGAGAGAGCATCCCAAGCAGGCTCTGCACCATCAGCACAGAGCGAGACATGAGGCTCAAACTCACGAAACCATGAGATCATGACCTGAGCCAAAACCAAGAAAAGGACGCTCAACTGACTGAGCCACCAGGCACCCCTGGTCTATGCCTTTTTTAAAAGACAGGTTATTGCTTCTACATTTTATCATTGGACAACAGAACCATTATGGCTTTTTATAGAATCTATAGATATCACTGAATGCTGTATACATGTGACACCTCCTCTTTGCTCTGATATCAGGAGGAGACTTTGGTTGGGAAAAGGGCATTTAGTGAAAGGTCAAGAACTGGAAGAATCTAAAGGCCACTGTTTATTAATTTCTTCTTTTTCTTAAGAACACAAAATTACATTCTGTTCTATTTACTAAATCAAAATATTTTTTCACTAAATATGATAAATTGACATGTCTACTTTTGGTAAGTGAAAACAAGTGAATCACTGAATTATTCTGTTGAATGGGGATATTTTTTTAATTTAGGTAGAAATGCTATTTTCAAAATGTATGTCATAAAGGAATTAGAAGCCAATATAAAATCAGAACATTAATAAGGAAGGAAAGCTGTACTCTTATGGTATTTTATATGATGCATGTTTTTCTTATTTGTCAAAATAATTATAGATTACTTAACAGAAAAGTTCTCAACAGCTTCTACTCTGTGCAGAGTGCTGTGCTAGACAATAGGGATAAATAGTTTCTCAATCTCATGCCAGCCCTCAAAGAGCTCAGAGTTGTTGGGAAAATATAAAGAAACAGACAATTGCAGTAGAGTTTGACATGTGACATAATAGGGGTATTGTGCAACATCACTTTTCAATGATTCCAGTGATGGTATGGATATAAAGTTGAAAAAGACAAGAATCTAGGCAACAATGGGTGATAATTTCTATTCTCTGTTAAAGCCATGCATAGGATTTAATTATACTGCCATGTTGTTTTTTTTTTAACTCAGGTCTTTTAGATGGCAATAGTTGACTCGCAGAAATCCTTATCTTTTGTAGAGAATAAATCAATCTTCACCAAAGAATAAAGGGTCCAGTGATTAAGGATGGTGAACTGCATGGTTTTAGTTGCACTGCATGAATAATTGTTCCTTGTTTATTGGAACACAGCTGAAACCCTCTCTTGTAAAAGTGGCTCACACACAGCCTCATTAGTTATCTCAAGACTTCAGTAGTTATCTTCCTGAGAGCTATAAACTGAGAATCATTGAATAGCTAGCCTTCTCAAAAATACTCCTTGTGGGCTTATCAAATGACAATGGAGATACATTCTTTTTTATAACATATCTCTATCTCCAGAAGGCCTCATTAAAATATAAACATCAACTATGAGAGGATAACATATTTACTCATTGTCCATTCTATGTTATTAGTTATTCATCACCCTGAGGAAGAAAGGACAGGAAAATTATGAGGACGTGTAGGGAAAGCAAAGCTGGAGGGAACGAGTATTACACCCATCAGAGAATACTTGATCCGACCGCCAAGTTAAGACTGATAGGGGAAAAGATCTCGTTTGACACTGCTGAGTATTAGTTGAAGCAATGACACTTTTTCTTAAAGGAACTAGATTAGTATTTAGGAAACCTAGTTACAGTCTTAAAGTCTTCTGGACTTCATTTTCGTAATCAGTAAATGAGAAAATATCACCAATAAACTTTCAAGACCCCTTCCAACTATGAGTTTTGAGTAGCCTGATCATTAAGAAAGGAGAAAGCAAAGAGCTGTTGAAAATGAAGACATGAAATTGGGGGTAGCTGTAAAGATGAGTTTAGGTCATTCAAAGCTGGCCTAGATCCAACCCCTCATTCAATATGATTACCTGATTATTTTTAATAATTCTACCACACTGTATTTTCCCTCTTTATTATGCATATACATAAAATATATATACTATATATAAAATACAATAGCTGGTCTTTTATTTTTTTTTTTAATTTTTTTTCAACGTTTATTTATTTTTGGGACAGAGAGAGACAGAGCATGAACGGGGGAGGGGCAGAGAGAGAGGGAGACACAGAATCGGAAACAGGCTCCAGGCTCTGAGCCATCAGCCCAGAGCCCGACGCGGGGCTCGAACTCACGGAGCGCGAGATCGTGACCTGGCTGAAGTCGGACGCTTAACCGACTGCGCCACCCAGGCGCCCCAATAGCTGGTCTTTTAAAAAGACCAGGTTAAAACAATTATGCAAAATCATTTTTATTCTAATTACAGAAACTTCATTTTTATTCTAATCACAAACGCTTCTGCTCTATTTATAGTCAATTGGATATTTTTACTCATACCAGTAACTCTAGGTTTGTTGCTGTCATTGTCGTTTATCTTAAATATTTCTTAAAGCTATTGCTTTTACATCACTTAAGACTCAGACCAGAGGAGAAAAACTGAATTATGCTTATTTAAAAGAAAGAAGAACACTGTGGAAGTTTTCAGATTATCACCAACTCCCAGAACTGGTTTGTCTTCATTTCGTAAAACTTCCTTTTACATTCAATTTAATGCATTTAGGAGTAAATTATTCAGGAAGTTGATAAAGATTCATTACTTAACCACAGGGAAGTCTAAAAGAGCAGTTAGAAGCAGCTGTGGAGATTTGCTGCTCGTTTACTCCATATATAGGGCATAATGGATTTCCAGCAATTTGTGTAACGTAACATTATCTGTGTTGATTGTAGACGTTACAGCAAGATATTATGTTCCGTAAGAGCGCTTTAAAATGAAACAACTACATGATGGGTAAGGAGACAGTCCCGATCTAGGAGTAAAGTTTTCTTGGGAAGACCTCAAAATGCAAGCAGAAGAAAGAGACGTTTAGAAATACCTTCCTCAAGGAGGAGGAATGTGTAGTGGCTTGGCAGGACTGAATGACACATTTTCCCAATGAAATCCACCACCTCCACGGCAACAAACGATAAATGTGGAAGCAACCAGATGTTGTGCATACCAAACTGACAGCCTGTGTTGATTTTGACTCAGAATTAGCTCTGGTGTTGGGCAAGGTGGTAAATGTGGGGGAAATGTTTATGTCAAGGAGTGGCAAGATTTTCACATTGCCAGAGAATGGATAATAATTATAATAGAAGAATATCTAGCTTCATATTTGCATGTTATCCACCTACTAGAGAACATGCGGTCACATTTAAAAAAACATTAGGTGAATTTTGCAGTCTATGATGAATTTAGATTTAAGACTTAAAATGTGGTTACTACAAAGGAATCTAAATGCGGGCCAATGACTACAAATGACAACTTACAACAAATCAGCAAGGACTTTTTTTTTTCTTTGAATATTTAGAAATTGAGTTCTATGGAGTTTGAAGGCTTTTGTGCCAGTTCTGACAGCTATTACCTGTGTGCTAAGTTTCACAGTTCCGTGAGATGGGCACTAATATTACTTCCCCTTAACAGATAAGGACACTGAGGAAGAGATTAAAGAAACTGACCAAGTTTGCAGCTGGTCCCTGTCAGAGTTGAGATTAGAACCTGGGCAGACTAACTTCAGACTTCCAAACTGTAACATACAGCCGCTTCCAAGAAGGTCTTTCATTACACTTACTTGACAAGCATACGACACACACCTCTAAGTTGAAGGCATTACCACTGGTGTCACAAAAGAACGAGGATAAACACTACTACTACACAGCTCTTACTCTCAGATTGCTCCCAACAACGATAACACAGAAGAGCAATACCTTACCATTGTGTCTTATGGTAGCAAATGCTGTTGTTAGCCTGTCCCCTAGCACCTCAGGGTTCATCTCCAGTGGCTATGGACAGTAGTAGACATTTCTATTTGTGACAGTTCCTAGGATACAGAAACCCAGATGCTGCTGCTAAGGACACAGATAATAGTGTCACAAAAGGAAGAAAATTTGCTTCCTGGCTCCTAAACCAGATCTCCTGAACTTCTGATAGTCTTATCTTATATGGATGTTTATCCTTCTAAAGCCTCATTTAATTCAATGAGCACCATGATGTGACTGAAATAAAAATTTTCCATGAAATAGCCTGACTTTAGGAAGAATCTACTGGGTAGAAACTAAGTAGAGCTGTGGCGATTTTACCCTACTTAAGTATATTTTATGGTGTGGAGGACAGCCATAAGTAGGAGAATTCCCACTGGATTAAACATAGGTTTATAAATTAGTCAGTCACAGATCCCTGGTTCCTGAAAGAAGACATGAGTCTCCTGGATCAGACACAAAGGGGTTTATTAATCACAATAAAAACCAGTAGCAGCCATATCAGCAGATTTCTGCAGGTTTCCTTTGCCCCAAAGTCCATGAGCAAACATAATGGGCTCAGATGAAGGGCTACACAAGAAGAGGACTGCACTATAATTTAGGAACTCTGAGCTTAAAAAATCTGCCATTTTTCATAGCAAGCACTAACTAATCCATTCTTTGTTCAGGGAGAGCCTCAGCGCTGTGCAGGACTACGTGATGCATTCTTCTGAAGCACTTTCTCACTTTTCAGAATTCCCAGCTGCAGAAACAATCCAGATAAGTGGCCAGGGTGAAAGAATGGTCAGGATCTGGGGGTGTGAACTACTTAACAAGAAACATAGGAACATAAGAAGCCCATAGCAGACTGCCTCTCAATAATATTCAGGGCACATTATACAAGAAATGGGGTTTTGTGTCTGAGCCTAGGTGTCTTAAAAGGGCACGTGCAAAAATTTAAACAAAAATCTTAGAAACTTAAACAACTTCTCTGTGATTTGGGAATTACCTGAATCTCTTTTACTGACGGACAAAAAAAAAAATGTGTTTTAATACTTTACGAAACCACAAGTGGGGGGATGCTTTTATATGACCCTAAATTGGAACTACCATAATCTATGCAAACGTCTTTCAAGCAGCCTTTTTTTTTTTTTTAAGGTAATCTTATGGATAGAGGATATTTTGTCTTAGATGGTAGACAGACAGTGTGAGGAGTTCTGTGGTGGCCACTGTGCTCACACACTAAAAAAGCGGGCCAATGTTTCTTTTATTGCTGGTTCTCCCTACTTTGCTATGACCTGAAGAAAGTCAATTAACTTCTATGTGCCTGTACAATGAGGATAACACTACTTGGTTACACACCTCTGAATGGCATTGTAAGGAAAAACAAGATAATGGCTATAATGCATTTGCAGGAAGTTCAAAAGAAACACAGAATGAGAGCACAATGCATTCTTAAATGTGAAAAATGGTCTAATTCAAATTCTTTGACAAGGCTAGGCTAATAGCAAAAGGCATTTTTAACACTTTGCTAAACATAATTTGCTCCTGAGCATAAGTCATAAATATACTCCCTGACCATATGAAGCTTCTCAAGCTATATTCAGCTCCACCAAATCAATAATTTAGTACCACTTAGCCACCCAAGTGTACAAAATTTGTATTAGTAGATGAGAAAGGACTTTCTTATCTGCCCCATCTGTGTAGGAGAAAACTAAAAAACAAAGCAGTTTAAGCATAATGCTTGAAACAGTTGTCATTCCACCTTGCATTCAACAAAAATGGTCCTTAAGGACCTACTGTGTAGCAGGAATTAAGCCGCGTGCTGTGGTAACATTAGACAAGGAATGGAACCCTTCTTAGCATAAAACCCCAGACTTTCTTAGTGCAAGTAAATATTAGCAGCCTATATTCTAGTACTTATTCTGCAATACTCTCTGTCCTTGTCAAGAGCCAAATCCTCTAACGGTAGTCCAGAGCCTATCTGAGAACTGATTAAAGATATGCTGTAATGAACTCTCAGAAAATTTCCTTTCCAAGGCAAAACACTAAACAGCCTAGAGAAGAGATACCTGTGAAAAACTGTCAAGAGGATCTCTAGGACACAGCACAAAGACTACAATGAGGGATGCGTATTCTCTAATCCCGCTAAACAAAAACTCCCACCATCATAGCAACTTTTGGGAGTTAAATAGGTCAGTGCTACTCAAAAATTGGTCCACAGACCTGAAACTAATATTATGCTGTTAACTAATTGGAATTTAAATTAAAACCTGAAACAAAACAAACAAACAAAAGAAGTCTATAGGTACACAGCATCAACATCACCTGAGATCTTATTAGAAATACACATTATAAAGCCTCAGCCCAGATCTACCAAATCAAGAGCTACTGAACCACAGGAATCTCTATTAACAAGCTCTCCAGGTAACTACCAAATTCCCTTAAATTTGATAAGCTTTGACCTAAACTATCCTGATCAATTCCAATCAGATGATAATTACTTAAACTTTGAATCTGCCTGTAGTGTAAATTTCCATCAATGGAATGTACCATATATAAAAAAATAAAAATAAAAGTAAATCAGCTAATGAACGGGGTTTAGTGCTTTACAACCAGCCTGTTGCAATTCTACTTTATAAATGGTTCATATGAAGTTAGCACACAATCTCTTAACAAGGCACTGGTGATAAGAGAAAAAGCATAGTGCGTTCTTAGATGGTGTTTCAGTGGCACTTAGACCATTCTTTCCTATTCAGCAAGAGTTAGAGAAGTTAAATCTTAAAAAGACATCTAACCAGATGTTATAATGCCAAACACAGCAATCCTGATCTTGGCTTGTTTGTAGTGCTTTCTAGCACAGTAGGGTATGTTTTTCACTAATGTTTTTTCCCCTAAGGGTATAACACGTGGAAAGGAAGAGATAGGATAAAGACATTAAAGCTCAATGGCTTAATTTCTTCTAAACAATGAAGATTGTGATTGTTATTGATTCAACTGCTCTGTTTCCTTGGGCAAATAAAATCGTGAGTGGCTCAGAGCAGGGGCTTCCAGGCTCAGCTCCCGGGTTTCCTCCCCTATTAGCTGGGTGATCTTATGCAAGTTACCACACTTCTCTAAGCTTCAGATGCGTACACAATTTGAAATAATGTTAACATTCTAGGTCCTGCAATACAATGTTAATCTCTGGTTCATTTTGGTTGTTTTACTTCTTATTGTCTGAACTTTAAAGATTGTGATGACTTATTTTTCTGTTTTCCCAAGGGTGGAGTGATGGTACAGACTACCTCAACAACTGCAAGGCTACCCTTCACACACGTGCAGGTACCTTCTTTAGCTTTTGTATTCCAGTCCCTAACTGAAGATCATTTTTAAAAAGCATTTAAAGAAAATGTGTTATTACATGGTAAAAAAAAAAAAAAGTAATGTTTATTTGCTTCAAAAATGTGTCCATAACTCATGTTCCTGCCTTCAAGTCACAAACATAACCCAAGCTGGAAATTGAAGACAGAACATCTATAACAAGATGATACATTTATCCCTTTGACCGATGACTGTTGTCTAGTATTTAATCAAGAAAAATTCTAAAAAAGGTGAAGTGAAAAGTAAGGGAGGCAAGCTGGACCACTGAGAGATTGGAACTGCCCAGGCAACGACAGGTTCACAGAGTGACAATTACAGCCAAGATGTGGTTCTCGTTTGCAGGAGATCTTTTCTCACTGATGCTCAGCTGAGTTTCTGTGTCATCACAAGAGCCAAAGACCTCCTTACAGAATGTCACACTGTGGGATGCACCTGGTTGGTTGATTTGAGACATTGAGACATTTGAGACATTGAGACATTTGGTTAAGGGAGGCAGAGGATGCTTACCGTATGTCACTGTGGCTGCAAAGGCCACTTACCAAATGAAGATCACTCTCTTCCTGAACATTCTTTACCAAAATATGTGACAATTCTTTTTTTTTTTTTTTTTAATTTTTTTTTTCAACGTTTATTTATTTTTCAGACAGAGAGAGACAGAGCATGAACGGGGGAGGGGCAGAGAGAGAGGGAGACACAGAATCGGAAACAGGCTCCAGGCTCTGAGCCATCAGCCCAGAGCCCGACGCGGGGCTCGAACTCACGGAGCGCGAGATCGTGACCTGGCTGAAGTCGGACGCTTAACCGACTGCACCACCCAGGCGCCCCTGACAATTCTTAAAAGAGGACCCAAATAGGACAACACATCTTGAGGTAGAAAAAAACACACAAACGTATTTTACTTTACAAAATGGCAGACAGTGGGTAAGTAGTATGTGAATCTAATTTTGTAAATGAAATCATTCCTTAGGACCTTCATCATGACAAGAGAAATGATATTCCACAGAGGAAAAAGTCTTTATGCCATCACAGAAGCACACAAAAGTACATTAGGTCACAGGATGGGAATTAACAGAATGGAAATGGAATCAAGAGGCCAAGTCTATGCCACACTGTGTGACTTTGGGTAAGACTCAAGTGATCTGAGCTTTCATTTTCAGTCTAAGTGAATAAAAAGTGAATAATGCCGGGAATTTTCTTTCCACCTACCAGTGTCTTAAATTTACGCAAAAATAACCTTTTCTCATTGATATACTTTTTACAAATCTCAATAATCACAGATCTATAATAACAGTACGTCAAATGAGCCAAAACATAAGCAAAATTCTATCCCATAGTTTCAGAATATTTTACAGTTGCTATAGATATACTGGGGGAAAGAATGTCCACCTTTACAGAGGAACATTCAGTGTTTTCACATTGTATATTAAAAGAGAAAAATTTCCTTACAGGGAGGTATCTTGGACTCTCCTTTCTTCTTAGAGTTTTCTCTCTTTGTTAACAGGCATTGTGCAGATATCCTAGATATTGATGCTGCTGCTGCTCTTAGTTGTAGGAAATGCATTTACATAGCTCCTAGCAATGCATTTACAATAAGTGAGTTCTTGCCCTTTCATAAGTTAGGATAGCATTACAGCTGAGCAGAGATTTGCACTCTGGGCAAATCATTCATCCCACAGGGAAGATTAAAGATGTAGGAAATATGGACAAATTTTCATCATTCAACAAATATTTTGAAGCACCTATTTGTCAGGCAAAATGCTGGGCTCTTTGGATGTACCAGAGAACAAGATGATTCTTTTCCTTAGTAAGCTTTTAATGCTTTGGGTAAACAGACAGGTACACTTAAGAAGATCCCACACTACGTGTCTTCTCTGGGAGGATTAGGATGGACAGCAGAGAAGGTAAAGTGCACAGACTCCTGACAATCTCTCTGTGTAAAGGGCATCACACAATATGAGGCCAAGGATGTAGAGGAGGAAGAGGAAGAAGAAATAAGGGGACCAAACATTGCAAAAACTGAAGAGTTTTAACCCTTTCATGAAAGAAAACCTGTGCCATATTACCAAACAAAAACTCATTAAAAATCTAGTTGATGGGGCGCCTGGGTGGCTCAGTCGGTTAAGCGTCTGACTTCAGCTCAGGTCATGATCTCATGGTTTGTGAGTTCAAGCCCTGCATCTAGCTCTGTGCTGACAGCTCAGAGCCTGGAGCCTGTTCTGGATTCTGTGACTCCTCTCTCTCACCCTCCCCTCCCCAACTCACACTCTGTCTCTCCTTCAAAAATAAACATGAAAAAAAATTAAATCTTGTTAAATTCCCTCTTTTTACATGTAAGCTTCAGGGGGCTCTTGGGTGGTTCAGTCAGTTAAGCCTCAGACTTGATTTTAGCTCAGGTCATGATCTCATGGTTCGTGAGTCAGAGCCCCGCATCAGGCTCTGTGCTGAGAGCATGGAGCATGCCTGAGATTCTCTCCCCCTCTCTCTGCCTTCCCTTGCTCTCTCTCTCTCTCTCTCTCTCTCTCTCTCTCTTTCAAAATAAATAGATAAAACTTAAAAAAAAAAAAGTAAACTTCAGGAAGAACCCATGACTTTCTCACGGCTGTACAACAACTTATTGAGAGAATTTAAGTTAGAACTCTCATTTCTAGGCATACCACAACCTTCACAGTCTTTTCATTTGAAAGCAAGGGGAAGGACAGAACATCTTAAAGACAAAAAACATGGCTATTTATTTTTAGCAACATCAATGTACAACTGCACCTTTCATTTTTTAATGGATAGTAATAGACTAAAAAGTCGTAAGAAGGATTTGAATTGTAATAGGCAGTTGCACAGATACTTTGCTTTAGGAAATAGCAACATCTATGTGTGAACCATCAATAACACAATAAATATAACCATAATTTTCAGTTTATCAATTAGCTGATGTATCTAACAAGGTAAATTCTTAACCTCACAGACTGGTCGGCAATATTCATTTCTAAAAATAAAATAATGCAAAGTTGTTTAAATATATACAAACCTAGTTGAAGAAATTTACATAGCATAATAAGGAGACCCTGGATTTAAACCCCATGAGCTCATAATCTCTTTATTTTGTGCACTTTCCTCACAGATGATTTTTGAGATTGCTTTCTGTCAATATAGAAATGCTGCTGTTACATAATGACTTGTGAATCAGTGAGAGAATTAAAATTTGTTCATCGCAGTGGACCAAAAAAAAAAAAAAATCTAGCATCCAATGCAGTTTCCAGTAGCAATGATATCATTTAAAAATAATTTCACTTATGTACTCAAACCATAATCATGAATATAAAATACCAACTCTAAATCTACACAAATGGAGATGTAGATAAACCAAAATGGTAGATAATTCAAAAGCAATTTACATTCAATGTTTGAATTTTTTTTAATTACATTTATATATGGCCAGAGCAAATGTTCTTGGAAGGGACTCAAGTAATGATTATCTACTGAGAAACTATATTGAGTTTTCTCATGTTGATTCATGATTAATTTGTCAATATAACATATGCCTTGTGGGGAATAAGAAACACATTTGGACAACTGATGCCAGGACTTGTTAAATAGGAACGAACTTGCTAAAAGCAACTTTCCTGTAAAGCGAACATTGTTTATGTGTGATGCATTATAATTGGTGAATTTCTATATGAAGCTGGAATCTGTGAATTGGGTCATTTAAATAGAATCCTAATTTATTTATTTTTTATCCAGGCATCCCTTCAACAACTATTATCAAGATCTTACTTTATGTCAGACTTAGTGCCAGGTACTGGAGTATCAGGATTGGGAATTATCTAATGTTCTCTGGCGTATTTTTGCCACCATGGAATGTAAAATGGAGAACATGCATATGGAGCATTTAATCCAAGCACACAGTCAGGTAAAACAGGACTCAGACTTCAACTGATCTTACTTAGAAATGCCAAAAAGATTGCTCCTCCATAGTTTTCTGATATTTGCTTTTGTCGTTTTATCATTTTCCATTATCTGTGCAAAAGGTCTCAGATTCTGGGTATGAGTTACAGCTACAGTAAATGGACTTACAGTCTGGAGCATTATCAGGTGTAACATCAGGAGTGGCTGGAAATACTGTGAATGAATGAATGGATGGACAAACACACGTGGCAATCCTCACTCTCTGAAAAATGTGTTTTCTGTTTGCATTTGTTTGCACTGTATTTTATCTGATGAGAGCTGATATGTGACTTGTCTTCATATCATTGTTTGAATAATATTCATGATATTCTTGAATGACTGTTTCACCTGTCATTACTGTCTTAAGAATGTTGTGGCGGAAAAACTGCTGTGCATCTGTGCAAGAGTGCTAATGAAAAGATATCTAAAACACTAAGTAAATCCTTTTGTTAGTATTATAAAATATTTGTCTATCTCCAGAAGCAATGGTGAGAGTGTAGTCTTTGTGCCATTAGCGTATGACAAGGCTCCCACAGTGTGGAGGGAAAAGCTGCATTACATGTTTTTGTTTCCTCTGTAGTTAACCTAAGTGAATAATATTTGAACAGAGGTTGCCCATTATTAGAAGTTTCCTGGGTATTCTAGAGAACCAAGGGAAAAATAACTCCTTGCAAAGAGTGGAGAAACATATTTATAAGTCTGAGATTGAAAAGTACTCACAGTTTATCACAGCTAACACAAGTGAAAGTAAGTGGAAGGAATTCATGGTATGTAGACATAGACAAAATTTACTCTCCATGTTTTCACCAGCCCAGAGCCTAGCACATTGCAGGCACTAAACACACACAGAAAAAGAGAAGTACAAAATCATTACAGATGCTGCCATTGCACAGTAACTCTCACAGTCAAGTTTAGACAATCCACACAAATTTCAGAGATTATAATAGCAAAGTGAAGTTATTTTCCCCTTGATATCAAATAGCATCCAATGACTATTAAAACCCTTATTTGTTAGAAATCAATAGAGAAAATGTCCACAAAACAAGGAATCAAGCAGAGGATTACTGGTGCCAGCTGTCAATAAACTGTTAAGCACAGATTTTTTACAGAAATTTTTGCAAGTTGCTATTTGACTGAATGTATATTCAATGCAGTCTGGTTGGGGAAAATGCTAAAAGAGCCAATCAGATTGAATCATAAGGAGCTTTTTGAGCCACCTGAAATGAATAGGAGACAATAAGGCAGTGCTACAGTCATTAATCACCAACTGCTGGAGAGAAAAAGCCAAAGGAAAAGGGAGTGGAAAGTGGTAAGGGAGTGAAAACATCCTGTTGAAGGGGAAAATGGGTGATAGGCATTGAAAAGGGCACTTGCTGGGATGAGCATTGAATGTTGTATGTAAGTCAATTTGACAATAGATTATACCAAAAAACAAAATCAAAAACAAAACACCACAAAAAAAAGTCTTCTTATTCACCATCGTGGTTATTTTCTGATAAATATCTTGGCTCTCCCTCGTTCTCTCTGGCTAAAGGTCTACTACATTATGACAAAACTCTATTCTACTGAAACTACCTAATCATGGGTGTCATTGAAATACTTTTTTAAAACTCTATTTAATTTCCACAAATTAATTAACATAAATATAAGATAATAACAATAAATTCTGAAATGGGTAGCCATACCATTTTTATAATGAAAAAAGTGGGACTAATTTACAGAATTGTTATTCCTTTTTATTTTTATGCAGTGAAACTTTGAGATGCCAAATCATTCGTTTTGATTTGCATTCCAAATTATCAGTCTCAAATGCAGAACCATACATACAAACAATTTGAATGTAGATTGCATACACCATTTCCTATGATAATCATCATGGGAGGCAAAATGTCGACACTAAAAAAAGCTACCCAAACTCTTGGCAATTTTTCTCTTGAGGAAAATGCAAACAAGCATGTGAGTCACCTTAATTTCTGCTTGTAAATAGTCGCTCAAGTACTTTCTTCTAAAATTGAAGTAAAAGAAAGTGATGTCATTCATCATAATAATGTACACTCAAAATAGCAATAACCTTAAAAATATTGGTAGGGAGGAAAGTGATTAATGTTTTACACCTTACTTGGATGTTATTGTAGCTGACCTTCAAAATTCATTTAATCTACTTTATGATTAACCTGCATTTATTGAAAGTATCATTCATTTAAAGCCAATGGAGACAGTAATCAGATGCTATCCTCTAAAATTCCAAATAAAAAATTTAACTTTTGTAAATTGTAATCTAATTTAAAAACCCAGTGTGTTTTTAAACCTCAGTGGCCCCAAAAGCTTTTAAGTCTCAGTGATATATGTACACAAATCCCCAAGACTTTTCCTCTCTCATTTTTTAATTTGGACCACCTTGTTCAAATGTATTTGCTAAAATAATAATTAAAAAAACATTTAAGATGTTCACTTTCTCTTCCTAAATCTCTATAATGTGCAAAGCAAAATTATTAGGATTATATGTTCATTTGATTTTATCACTGTTTTAATTGAAAGGCATTTGTACATAAAATTGCAATTTCTCTTTGAAAAAATGTTGCTTGTCAACTATACAAAATGAATATCTGTCTATAAACAGATAATCACACTTCATTAATCATTTGTTTTAAATAAAATATAAATCTTCATAATAGCATCCATGCCACTAAAGTTTGGTCTAGATTAGGAAGTAATTAATTTGAAAAAATGCTTGCATTTATTTTATTACTTTTTTTTTTAATTTTTTTTTAACATTTATTTATTTTTGAGACAGAGAGAGACAGAGCATGAATGGGGGAGGGTCAGAGAGAGGGAGACACAGAATCTGAAACAGGCTCCAGGCTCTGAGCGGTCAGCACAGAGCCAGACGCGGGGCTCGAAGTCACAGACCGGGAAATCATGACCTGAGCCAAAGTCGGCCGCTTAACCGACTGAGCCACTCAGGCGTCCCGCTTGCATTTATTTTAGACTATCCTCAGTGATAACTTCTATTTCATTGACAACAATGCAGGGTTATCACATGAAAAAAAGTGTGTATGTATATATGTGTGTATATATATATATATATATATATATACACATATATATATACATTTTAGTGTGTATATATATGTATTTAGTGTGTAGGTATGTGTGTGCGTATGTGTGTATATATATATATATACACACACATATATGTATATATATATATATACACACACACATATATGTATATATATATATATACACACATATATGTATACACACACACACACACACACACACCTACACACTAAAATCTTGGATTGCAAGTAACTTGGTCTGCAAGTGTTCCACAAGACTAGCAAATGTTTCAAATAAATTTTAACTTGATAAACGAGCTAAGTCCTGCAATACAAGTAGTATGACATCTCAGAAAGACCAATGGGCCTTGGAAAATCAGAACAGGAACCTAAACCTTTAAATGTTTTAAACTAAGGTGATCCTCATGGACTCTTAAATGGGGAACATCCTTTACTGAACTCACCTTTGCAAAATCTCACCATTTCCCTCCCTACTCCACCACTGCCACCTGTACAAACTACCATCATTCCTTGCTGTTGTAGCCACTGCCTCACTCTATTACCTGCACCTACCCGACCTATGGCACCCAGACCATCCATTTTCCACAAAGATTTCTTTTCACTTACTTCTCAAAACATAAAAATGCCTTCCCCTATCAACTTTTGAATCTGAACCATGGCCCCTTCTCTGTGTCATTGTTTTCTATGTTCCCTTTTGCTCAAATTAACTTAGCCACACTATTGTCTTACACACACATACACACACAGGAAGCACTACACAGTTCCCTCCCTCATTCATTCAAGTCTCAGCCTAGGGACCTTCTTGACCACAGCACCTAGAAAGTATCCTGCTATACCCACTCTGTCTTGTTTTCCTGGCTTATCATCTCTCATTTGGCTTTATTTTCTCACTTATGGTCACCTAATATATTATTGATTTTCCGCCCGCTAACACTCGAATGATACATCAATGACAACAGGGATTTTGTCAGTTGTGTTTGCTATCATGTATCCAACACTTAGAGCAGTGTCTAGCACATTATAGGTGCTCAGTAAATATTTACTGAATGAAATAATGACTCCTTTTGGGATTCAAATTCAGCAAGGGTACTCTAGTTGCAGGGTTCTCTACTTCTGTGATTATAATGTGGGGGTTTCTGCATCTGTGTGTATGTGTGTTGTCTACTGCAAATACAGAGAAATATAATTTCTCCCTAAAAAAAAAATCTGAAACAATGAGAACCAGAAAAAATGGAAATTACAACCATCATGAATTTCACTACTCAGAAATGAACAGTATTAATATATTAATTAATATCTAAGCTTTCTGTTTTCCCATAAAAAGACTTCTAATTTTAAATGTATTTGTAATTAAGTCTTTTTTAATTTATATTCTGCATTTACAGTGACTCAAGTTTATTCTCCAACTATGCAGGTTGAAGAAAGTATTTTTTAAGCTCCTATGAAATATAGTCCAGATGCAAGGAAATATTTCAAAATGTTATTGATGCTAATCAGTGGCCCCCAAAGCTTTCAAGTCTCAGTTATATATGTACACAAATCCCCCAACACTTTTTCCCTCTCAGTTTTTAATTTGGACCGCCTTGTTCGAATGTATTTGCAAAAATAATAATTAAAAAAAACATTTAAGATATTCACTTTCCCTTCCTAAATCTCTATAATGTGCAATGCAAAATTATTAGGATTATATGTTCATTTGATTTTATCACTGTTTTAATTGAAAGGCATTTTTACATAAAATTACAATTTCTCTTTGAAAAAAAGGTTGCTTGTCAAAACACTAAAAAATTTCATATTGCCCAATCTCGGGTGGCAGACTTTCAGTCAATGGCTACGTTCTCAGAATTGAAACAAAATGAACTGTAAAGGTGTAAAAAGTCAAAAGGAAACATAAACACAGAAGATGGTGAGATGAGAGGATGGTGAAATGCAATATTTTTATCCTGAGGCATAAAAATCTTAAAATGAACAGGACACAATAATGAAAAGCATATACACGTAAGGTAGGGATTTACAATATCGGTTTTGCCCATTTTGTTCTCAACACGCGCAGGGATTAAAAATATATATATTTTAGACCACAGTCTTCTCACATTCTTTTCAATTCTCCTGATGCTGAATGTAGCCAATTTTGTACTTGTTTAAGCTGTACACATGCAGTCTTTGGGGAAATCTTCCCGTTCTACCTCAGCCCCCTCCAGCAGCATTTGCTGTCGGCTATGGTGCGGAGGTGAGTTCTTTGGAGATTTAAAGAATGCACAGAAGAGTTGAACATGAAAGTGTGACAAAAGAATAAAGAAGAAAGGGGAAAAGGATAACAAAGAACTATTTTTGTCCTTAAAAGGTCACTGCGAAATTTGTATTAAAAGCTGTGAGTGGGAGCAAATAGCCACAGAACTCTGCAGGAAAAGGCTTCCCCCCTGCAGAGTGTGGGTCTCCACACACTCTCCCTTAATGGGAACTTCACATTAGAATCACTTCTTGAGAGGCGATTTTGGAAATTGATTCATATTTTCCTTATTAAGTGATTCCTGGTGCTGGGACAGTGATTAATGTGAAAACAGATGCGGCAATTAAAGAGTTCTTTTTCTTTTGAAGGTGAACCCTGCATTGCAATACCAATGAATTGTGTCTTCAATCACAACTAACGTGGAAAATAACACGAATGATACACAATTTATTCCCTGTTAGAATTAGGCTCCAATACCTTCCTTTCCTTCCTAGGGGCTTCTGAATCCTCATTAGGGTTTCAAAGAGGAAGAGTTTTATCTGTTCCATCATGACATTGCAACCCAATTCATCATATGATGAATTATATAACTGATTCCAAGAAATATCCAGGTTTCACATTAAAATACAGTAAAACCTTGGTTGGCCAGCATAATTTGTTCCAGAAATATGCTTGTAATCCAAAGCGCTTGTATATCAAAGCGAATTTCTGCATAAGAAATAATGGAAATTTAGATGATTCATTCCACAACTCCAAAATATTCATATGAAAATAATTGCAATACTGCAATATAATATAAAATAATAAAGGAGATACAAAATACAAAGAAAAATAAATTAATCTGCACTTACCATTGGAAACCTTCATGGCTGGCGTGAGGGAGACAAGAGGAGGATTATTGCGTAGGACAACTTTCAGTATCACTAATGGAATCACTGCTATCTATTGGCTGAAGGGAATCTTTTCCTTTTCATACAACTTTAACAAGGAACCTATCCAATGACCTAGAATGCAGCAAAGCCTTCCTAAGCTTACTCCTGTATGGAAAAACAAAGGACTGTCCATAGATGCTTTAAAGCGACAAAAATATACTAGTGCCAGTTGTGGGCCCCTTCCAACATCCTGAAAAATCACTGATTTCTGCCAAACACCACAGCCTGAGATGGAGCCTCTGAGCATGGGAAACAATCCCCCACAATCCCGCAGTGAGAGGGAGAGAGAAGAACCATTGGCTCAGGTGGGATCACGTGACTTTCAGCATCACGTACTACTAGTATTGCAAGACATCGCTCATTTATCAAGTTAAAATTTATTAGAGATGTTTGTTCCTCTTGTAGAACACTCAGAGACCAAGTTACTCACTATCCAAGGTTTTACTGCACTTGATTTGTAAAAATTTTCTTTGTGTACTTCAAAGTACTATGTAAATTATCATAACTTTTTCTTTCTCTATATAGTAGGAATAAGATATGTAAGTTTGAGTGGGAATACATCATAATTATATAGTGTATAGACTCTGGAGCTAGACTTTCTGGGTTCAAACTCAAATGCCACCTTTACTGATTGTGCAAGCTTGAGCAAGTTATTTCATCTCTCTGGTCCTCAGTTTCCTCCATTATAAAATGGAGATTAAGTAGCTACCTAAAATAGTTTATGTAAATATTTAATGAATTACAATGTGCAGGATATAAAAAGAGTGCTGGGCACACAGTAAGTGCTATATAAGTGCTTGCTTTTACCATTATTTCAGGGTTATTTTTATTAATTATACTATTACCATCATTTTTAACTTGGTTTTGTACTTAACAGTTTTTTCTCTCTTCTACTTCATTATTTTACCTCTAATTTCTCCATTCGGTTTTATTTAAATGTGTTTTATTTTTGCTATGTTAGATGCTAAATTTCTTTATTTTAGTTTATTCTTCCCTAAAAACTATGACTAGTCTAGATTACAAATTTTTCCTTCCTTTATCAATATTTTGACTTTATACCTAAAAGTGTGACATACATTATTTCACTATTGATTTTTTCTAAGTATTGTAGTAGAATGATATTTTTCATTTCTTTTGGACCCAAGAATGAATGCATGAAAAAATATATAATTTATATAATAATCTTTTACAATTATAATTATATATTATATATCATTTATATCATAAATCAGTATATCATCTCATTATAAATTATATGATAATATATAATTATATTATAAATAATACTTTATCGTACTGATGAATACAATTTTACTTCAGCTGGAGATGTCAGAGAAGACAATCAGACAAGAAAAATAAATAATTGGCATAATAAATAAAAAGGTGAATAATTAAAAACCAAAAACTAATTAAATAAAAAGGTGAATAATTAAAAACTAAAAACTAATTAAAAAGTTGAATAATTAAAAACTAAAAAATAATTAAGTCACAGGGATAAACAGTATAGCATAGGGAATAGAGTTTATGGTACTATAATAGGTGCCAGATGATAACTACATTTGTGGCAGGCTTAGCATAATGTATTGCGTTGCTAAATCACTCTGTTGTACACCGAAAGCCTATATAACATCGTGTGTCAGCCATACTTCAAAATGAATACAGAAATAAAAGTATTTTTTTAAACAGAAAATGAATTGCTACCATTTACATGAAATATGATATATGCTAAAAATCAAAGTACGTATCTGGAAAATCTAAATATTTCACCTGGAAAAAACTACCATGCAGTCATACAATAAACTAAGAGAGATTTTTTATAAAGAGAATTTAGTACAGCGTCTAGATGCAAGATTAACTTACAGAAATCAATAAACTTCTTTAACAGAACTATCAACTAGCTAGAGGCCATAATAAAAGAAAATACCAAACACAGATAAAATGCTTAGAAATGAGCTAACTAGAAAATAAGAAAGACCTAAAAAATACTTTAAAAGCACTACTGAATAGCAGACTTAACGAAGTGAAAGGGCATGCCACATTTCTTGATAGGAAGAAACACCATCATAAAGACAGCAAACTTTTTGCCAATGGGTGAACGTGATATGTTAACAGAATCACACTAAAAGTGCCATTGGGAGTTTTTATTTTCTTCTAGACGAGCTGACCCTAAATTTTGTGTGAAAAAAATAAACAGGATTACTAGAGAAACTTTTGAGGTGTAATGAGCAGAACTAACCCTACCAGATATTAAAGCACATCATTAAGCTATAACTGCAAAAACACTCAAGCTATGCTGTACAGAGACATACATATAGAATTCAATGGAATATGATGTTCAGAAATACACCCAAATATATAATTAGATAAAACAAAAGTGGGATATCAAATCAGGTAGAAAAGATGCATTGCTTTATAACTGGTGTTTGGACAAAGCAATAGACATTGGGAAAAAAGAAATACGTTTTGAAATTTTCCTTATTCCTTAACCTCAAATAAATTATAAGGAAACCAAGATTCAAGCCAAAAGAATACAACCACAAAAGTTACACAACAAAATCTGAGGTTTTGTTTTGTACTTTTCCAAATATAATTCAGATGTCAAAACTCATAAAACAATCAATAATTAAATTACACAGAATTTTTTCATCTATGTGAAAACAAGGTCTACCATAAAGAAATTCAGAAGAATTTTTAAAGTAATGAAAACTTACCACAAGGCATTAATTTCCGAATTATATGAATGGCTTTATAAATCAGTAAGAAAAAGGCTGAAACCCAACAAAAGGAATAAACTGACAGGTCATAGACAAAAAATGAATCTTAAGCATATACAAAGATGTTCAAGCAATTCATAACAATGGCAACTAAAATTGTTACCACTTTTTACCCAGTATATTTTTGAAACAATGATAGCACATTATAAAAGCCATGGGAAAATAGGTCCTCTTATAGATTACTATAGTAAATATTTATAATCTCTGTGTGAGGCATTTTGATAATATTTATCAAAATTTAAAATGTCTATAACCTTTCCCTTAGCTATTAAACTTCTAGGAATTCACCCCACAGATATAATTACACAAGTAAAAATGATAACAAAGATATTTATTTGATCCAATATTATTTATATTAGCAAAGGCTTGGAAACTACTTCAATTAATTGGAAAATATATCCATTAGTATGAATCTGCATAAATAAACTTTGATACATCTATATAACCCCAATTATGTAGCCTTAAAAAAGAAAGAGGTATTTTTATATAATGATACTCAATAAAATGAAAAAAGCAAATGTAAAACTATGTCATATGTTCACGTTACCATATGTGAAAAACTTAATGTATACATCCTGTATAAGCATAAAATAAATACTGAAGAATTCACAGCTAATTAGTATTAGTGGCTCCATGGTTCACGGATAAAGTCTTACTTTTAACTACTTAAAAGACATGCATATAATATTTAAAAATGAATATAATCATTACTTTAAAAAAGAAAAGCAGTGAACCAAGTCATTAATCACAAGATACATGAATGAAATTTCCGATTTATTAACTAATAATGAAGAGAATTCATTATCATCTCAGTTCCTCTGTCTCTGGCAACAATAGAATATATAAATTTGCAAAATTATACAATAAAATACTGTGCAGTAATCAAAAGAATAAACTTACACCACGTGATGTTAGCAATATGGCAGAACAGGAAGCTCCAAATCCTTCTCTCCTAACAGAAACACCAACTCAAACAATAATACAGGGACAGATTCTCTTTGTAAGAAATTCAAAAACCAGGGGCACCTGGTTGGCTCACTGGGTTAAGTGTGCAACTCTTGATTTCAGCTCAGGTCATGATTTCATGGTTCCTCAGTTCAAGCCCTGTGTGGGGCTCTGTACTGACAGTGAGGAGCCTGCTTGGGATTCTCTCTCTGTCCCTCTCTCTCTCTGCCCCTCCCCCTGCTTGTGTGCTCGCTCTCTCGCTCTCTCTCTAAACTTACAAAAAAATGCTTTATTAAAAAAAAAGAAATTCAAAAACCAGTTAAGGGGCTCCAACACCCCAGGAGACCATAAAACTAGCCACATGCAAGCCAATAGTAAAATTCACGGCACTCACTTGCAATATGCTTACCTTCTAGCTCAGTGTGGCACACCTGGGAAAAAAAATTCACATCCTGGCTTCTACCCGGAGAGGAAAAGAGAATATTGAAACAAGCATTAAGTGTCCAGACCTTTTGAGGGCTGCCTGAGAGACTTGTGTCTATCCTGCCTGAATCTAAGCATTAACAGAAAACGGCACCAGGTTGGGGCTGCTAAGAACAAAGGCTATCATTTGAACTAGCATGCATTCACTCACCATAGTTCTTCCCCCTGGGTGGAACAAATGGGAGAAAACTGCCCAACTCTCAGTGTCTCTCTAGGGAGGAAAAAAGTTGGAGCATGCATCCAATATTCCACCTTTCCACAGAGTTGCCTGAGGGACTGGTTTATGTCTTGCCTGACTATAAGGTTTGAAACTATCCTACATATTCTGAAATTCTAGAGGCAACTGAAAATAAGAGATTTGAGTAGCTTGCGGCAAGTTTTAAGAACCTGTCCTACCCAGACATCAAAAAAGTATAAATCAGGAGCTGTTAATATAAGAAACCAACAAATTCCTTCATTTGGGGATTTACAGGCACAAATCCAAAGATATATCCACAAAGAAGGTTTGAGAGTCCATCCAGAATATGTACCAGGGCTGACTGGTGAAGATCTTTCCCAGGTAAAGACAGTATGTAAACACTGGGAGAGGTGGCTGCTCTTCTTAAGTGTTTAAATCCTAGCACAAAATTAGAGTAACACAAGAAACAGGGGAATGTGACCCAATAAAAGGAATAAAAAAAACTCTCTAGAAACCAATCCTGAGAAAAGGCATATGAATTATCTGACAATTCAAAATAAGCCTTATAAAGACACTCACTCACTGAGCTCAAGAAAGCAATGCATAAAGAAAATGAGGATATCAACAAAGAGAAAATATTTAACAAGAATCAAAAACTTTGGAGCTAAAGAATACAATAACTGATGTGGAAAAAAAAAAAGAAAAAGGTCCCTGGTACTGGGGGAGGGGAGTTCGCAGTAGACTTGATCAACCTGAAGTATCAGCAAACTGAAAGACAGATCATTTGAAATTATTCAGTCAGAGAAACAAACAAACAACAACAACAAAATTTAAAAAGGGTGAAGAATAACTAAGGGATTTCTGAAAAAATATCAACAGATGGAGATATGTATTATGGGATTGCCAGAAAGAGAAGACACAGAGAAAAAGGGGAAGACAGCTTATCTGAATAAATTATTCCTGAAGACTTCCCAATCTGAGGAAGGAAACCAGATTCAAGAAACCCAATTCAAGAAACCCAATTAACTTCTATTATGAGAAACTCAAAGAAGTCCACACACACAGCAGAAAGACAATCTATGGAATGTGAGAAAATACTTACAAATCATATATCTGATAAGGTGGTAATATCCAAAACATAAAACAAACCCCTACAATTCATTAGCAAAAAAAAACCTAAATAACACAATTGAAAAGAAGCAAAGGGCTTGCATACACATTTCTCCAAAGACAATATACAAATGACCAACAGAAATATGAAAAGGTATGTAACATCACTAACATCAGGAAGATGCAAATCAAAACTACAAGATGATATGACCTTACACATGTTAAGCTGGCCATGATTAAAAGAAAGAAAAACAAAATAAGTGTTGGTGAGGATGTTGAGAAATTAGAACTCTTGTACATTGTTGGTGGAAATGTAAAAGGGCATAAACACTATAAAAAACAACAACAACAACAACAACAACCACCAAACAAACAGTATGGAGGTTCCTCAAAAAGAAAACTACAATATGATCCAGAAATCCCATTCTGGGTCTTTATCCAAAAGAATTAAAATTTGAGTCTTGAAGTATTTGTATTCTCATGTTCACTGCAGCAATATTCACAATAGCTAAGAGTTGGAAATAACCTAAATATTTATTGACAGGTGAATAAGAAAAATGTGGTACACACATACAATGGAACATTATTGAGCCTCTATAAAGAAGATAATTCTATCATGTATTACAACATAGACTTTGAGGACATTATGCTAAGTGAAATAAGCCAGTCATAACGGACAAATACTGTGTTTCCATATATATGAGGTATCTAAGAGAGTCAAGTTCATAGAAGCAGAATGAATAATGCTAGTTGTCAGGGGCTGGGAGAAATGATAATGTGAAAGTAGTCAACAATACTACACTGTATACCTACAGATTTGTTTCAAGGCTAGATTTCATGTTACATGTGTTTTACCACAACAACAAAAAAATTAAGAGGATGAATTCTGTATGTAATAACATGGATGCATATGATACGCATACAAGAAGCCAAATAACAAAGAGTACTTAACATATGATCCCAATTATTTAAAGGTCAAAAATAAGTCAAAATAATTCATGGTGATAAAGTAAGAATAATGGTTATCTTTAGAAGGCAGTTACAGAGAAGGATGTATATGGTAGCTCCTTGGTGCTGGTAATGTTCTTTATCTTGATCTGGTTGGTATTTGCATGGGTAAAACCAAGTTGCAGACTTAAGATTTTTACACTTTACTGTAGGCACGATATACTTAAAAAAACTTAATACAGAAGTTTCAAGAATACAATGGGCCTAATGTAAGTGATGAATCACTGAATTCTACTCCTGAAACCAATATTGCACTGTATCTTAACTAAAATTTCACTAGAAAAAAAAAAGACATAAAAAAATACAATGTGCCTAAACTGAAGGGAAATAGACCGTAACCGCTTTACTTCATATACTTTTAGATTAGTCAAAGAGCACGATGCAGAGATGATATACCACTTGCTAACCTTACTAAACCAACTCTCTATTTTATGGTCTGAGTATCTTGATACAATGTCTTTTTGGTACAAGTGAAGTTTCAATATGGAAATACCAAACACTTAACTAAAATTTTTAGTGTTTGCAGGAAGTTTGGCATCAAATAGGTAATTGACAATGTGCTATTTACATAGAATTATCTGTGTCTTCAGGGACAATTCTTGGTTGTGCATACTCTTTCAGATCAATCATTTTTATTGTGTCAGTTTCTGGCATTTTAGCATTCTATTGACCCTACAATGTAGTTTACTAAGGCCACTTGAAGGAAATAACAGAAGAGTGGCTGAAGTGTACTTAACTCTAAACAGCTCTTTCAAAACTATCTTGGATGACAATTTTATTCTTCTGAATACAAATCTGAGGGGCGCCCACTCATAGAGCAATGGGCACTGATTTGCACAGATTTATAACAAGCAAAGCAAAGTGGCCAACAATAAGTCCCTATACTAATTTTAGCTTCGAAAAAAAAGTTCAGCTCTTGCTAGGACAAGAAAGACAAAGTGTTATCCCAACAGCCAAAGGCTGCAGGTTATCAGCCTTGACAAGAAGCTCTATAATTATCCTGGCTATGGTCAGTCTAGAGGTAAGACTACTCAAAGGATAATGATCTGAAAGCCTAATTACAATTTAAAATAAGCCTGTCCTGAAAATGGGCTAAAAGTAAAAATCAGGAACAAAGAAAACAAATTACCCTTGTAGATGTGGTAAGAGGGAAAATGAAAATCACAACTCTTCCAACAGACATAACCAGAAAATAGCTCTTTTTGCATTGACGCAGGAAATTAGGATAGTTATCTGTTGATATATGGAAGTTCTCCAGAACTAAGACATATCCTAGGAGGAGTTCTGCCATTCCTAATAGGCAACCTAAGGTTATGGCACAAGCTTCAAAAATTTACAGTTTTAAGGAATTGAATAATTTTATGATCAGATATCTAGAAAGTTGGCATTATAACTTCAACATATGTGTAAGTTTTGCATCCTTTTGAAAATATAAATTTTCTGTTGCGATATATTAAGAGATTCAAATGAGCACCATGATTTTTTAAGTAAATAATTCTTTTTGTTTTAAATGTTTATTTTAAGAAAGAGAGAACAGGAACATGGGAGGGGCAGAGAGAGAGAGAGAGAGAGAGAGAGAGAGAGAGAGAGAGAGAGGTAGAGAGAGAATCCCAAGCAGGCTCCGTGCTGGCAGCACAGTGTCTGAGGTGGGGCCCCATCTCACGAATCACGAGGTCATGACCTGAGCCAAAATCAAGAATCAGACTCTTAACTACTGAGCCACCCAGGTGCCCCTCAGTGAATAATTCTTAATGTAGCTCTTCTCAAGGTGCCTCACCTCTGATCCAATCAACTTGACTTACTTTTTCAATGAGGCAATACTGAGGACGGCTTCCTGCATTATAGAACATGATTCTTAACATTGACTGTACATTTGTATCACCCAAGAAACTTAAATACATCCTGAGACCCCGGCCTCCCCCCCAGATACCTGATTTAATTGTTCTGAGATGGAAACTGCTCACTAATCATTATAATAATTCCTCAAGTGTGTCTAATATGCAGGTAGGATGCAAACCACTGGGGTAGTGATTCAGCAGTCAGTTCAAATCAGGAGTCAGCAAACTATGGTTCACAAGCCAAATCCAGCCAGCTGCTTATTTCTGTAAAAAAAAGTTTAGTGGACACAGCCACACACATGTTTTTCTGTGTTGTACTGTCTGTGGATGCTTTTTCCCTCCAAAGCCAGAGTTGAATAGTTGTAGAAGAAACTGTATGATCCACTAAGTCTAAAATACTAATGGACCCTTTATAGAAAAAGTCTGCCAATTTTTGGTAAGCCTTTCTATCAAGCAAGGGAATTAACAGTGAATGAAATATCCTATGAGGGGCCAAGCCTAGTAATGACATATATCAGTTAGCCCTTTATGCTATTGGTCATACTCTGGTACCATGGCTACCTAATTATAGGCAAGGTGAAGTGAAGTCATACACTGTGTGCCCAGAAAGAAAAAGGAAATATTTGCTGAAGCGTTAGCATGACTCTGTCATACAGATATAAAATGACAATATTAAAAACCACTAATATACTTTGGAATAATTAGCATTTTTAACATTTTAAATATGTGGCAATAAAAAGAGTTACATTCAACTTTTACTGCTTGTCTGGTCATTCTTGGTGTTTCTGTGGGTCACTGCTCAGCGCACAAAATAAAGAAAGAAATAGGATGTAAAATTATGTTTTCGGACACCATGTTTAATGTTTTCATTTTTGATCCTATGTCCCTGACAGCATCTCTGTGCTTTCAATGTGATCATTTCTATTATCAGTGAAAACTGAATTTCAAAGAAGTTCAATGAATTGTGCAAAATTACAGTGGGTGGTATCATCAGGAGAGTGGCTTTTCCCTAACTTTAAGCCTCGTCTTCACATGAAGCCAGGGACAGCTCCTGGGAAAGGGTGGGCACATCTCTGCTGCATCTCATGGTTTCAACAGCTAGGACTGCCGTTTTATTTATTTTTTATTTTTTTAATTTTATTCATTTTTGAGTGAGTGAGAGAGAGAGACAGAGCATAAGTCGAGGAGGGTCAGAGAGGGAGGGAGACACAGAATCCAAAGCAGGCTCCAGACTCTAAGTGGTCAGCACAGAGCCCAATGTGGGGCTGGAACTCATGAATAAGGAGATCACGACCTGAGCTAGCTGAAGTCAGAAGCTCAACCCACTGAGCCACTCAGCCCCCCCTAGGACTTCCATTTTAATAGAGGAGATGGTGAATCGCTTCAGACACTCACCATAGTGAACTTTCCCTCAAGATGTTTCTTTAAAAGTCAACAAGGAAAGTATGTTTATTTGGAGAACACAAGGACGATAAAATGAAAATCCTCTCCTCTTCAAAAAATTTTCCTTCCTACTAGTATTTATTTTAATCTTCCATGAATAGAAATTCCTTGGAAACCTACTATCCCTTCCTAGTCCAATTATTTCTCTGGGGCTGCCTTCTGGGGAAAAACCTTACCTTATTAAATTCTGGTCTTTATCAACTTTTCCAATATTCTTTCAAATATCCAAGGTCTGGTAATACCCACTGTGTAAGCTGTCAAAGAGTTCTCCACCCTCTAGGTGGTCCAGTTTGGTAGGCAGAGAAATGACTAAGTTCTCAGTCCTCAGATATCTCTTTGGCTGGTCACTCTTGGATAATACAGGGAGCCCAATGATGGGTCTCAAAAATACCGTCCCAATTGCTTGAACTTGTGAAGCTTACTACACATGGAAAAGTTTTTGCAGATGTAGTTAAATTAGGGGTTTTTAAATAAGAAATTATCCTGGATTACCTGGCTGGGCCCTCATTGCCATTTTACATATCCTTTTAAGGGAAAGGCAGATAAGATTTATCAGAGCCCCACAGAGAAGACAACACGAAGGAGGGAGAGGCTGCAGTGATCCAGTCACAAGACAAGGAACATGGGCAGCCACAGCAGGAGCTCGAAGAGGCAAGGAACAGATTCTCTCCGACAGCCTCCCAGGTGAATGCAGCCTTGCTGACACATTTCCTGAAGTTTCTAGCCACCAAATTTGTGGTTAATTTGTGACATCAGCCTCAGGAAACTAATACAGGTCTTATGTGAATAATCCCAACTCAGGAACAATTTCCATTCTGTAAAGAACAGGGTAAGAGAGAGAAATATCCTCTCTCTTCTGAATGTATCATTTTAGTCTTGAAAAGTATTTTTTACTTTCTTAAACTATGCTCTCAGCAATTATAATTTCAGTGCTTTCCTTCCACACCCCCCCCATATACTTTCTCTTCACTGCTCTGAATAGAATAACATTGTTACTTCTATGCTACCACCTGTTAATTGTTTATACATTTTGTCCAAATCAGTTCAACCATCAGACTGTGGTTTTCCAAATACAGTAAAACCTTGGATCACTAGTAACTTGTTCTGCGAGTGTCCTGCAAGATGAGCAAACGTTTCTAATAAATTTTAACTTGATAAACGAGCCATGTCCTTCAATACGATGAACGTCACATGATCTTGAAATTCTCTTTGATATACGAGTGCTTTGGATTACTATCATGTTTCTGGAACAAATTATGCTCGCAAACCAAGGTTTTACTGTATTGCATTTATTCATTCCATTTACCTTCCCCAACCTTTTATTTCTGCCTTGTCAGGTCAATTACTTTCCTTTGACCCACTGACCAAGTTTCTTCTTGTTAATTCTAAGCTTTATTTCTGATATGACTTAGGCTTAGAAAAGGCTTCTTTAACTGCTTGGGTCCTGCAAAACACTCCAAATGTAGACCCCAGCCTATGTTTCCAAAATTGCTTCTTCAAAACTAATAAAGCAAAGTTCAGATCTAGACACACTGAAGTTCTCAAATAAAACTAGAACTATCTCTGTGTGGGAAAATAAGCATCATCAAACATGGAAAGTTATGGGGTTAGAAAGAATCCACTTAAACTTTTTCTCTAAATGGCAACTTACTAATTAACCTTTAAATTGCAATACACTGTCTGAGGACTAAAGGCAAAATAAAGAACCATGGAAGATACAAAGAGAATTCAACCTCTAATCTGTATCTCAGTTTTCCCTATCACTGTCATTCTTTTACTCTGTCTTCTCTATATCTGCACAGCCCCTACCACAATGACTCCCCTTAGTATATACAGAGAGAGAAACTAGGTTACTTAAAAATACAGATATCAGAGGTGGAGAGGGAGTAGGAAATAAGGAAGAAAGCGAGGACCCAGTATTTACCTTCTCCTAATGCCTTTCTTTTTTATTCCCTTCAGTATCAGATCCATTTCACTCCAATTAAAAAGCCGCATCCCAAAGAATCAATGCTTGTATTTTTTTTATAAGTTCATTTATTTTGAGACAGCATGCACACATGGTGGGGAGGGGAAGAGAGAGAGAATGAGAAACAAGCTCCACACTGTTAGCACAGAACCCAACACGGGGCTCAATCTCACAGTTTGTGAGACCATGACCAGAGCCGAAAGGAGTTGGGCACTTAAGCGACTGAGCCACTCAGGTGCCCCCCAATGCTAATATCTTAAATGGAGATCTCAACAGTCATTCATACATCTGCATATACATAATATAGACACACTTTTACTTTGTTCCACCAGTAATACATACTATACACAAGCATGAAGTGATCTGAAGAAAATGAGATAAAAATGAGAAAATGAGATAAAAAAAATATTCATGTAAGAATTGACATAGAGATATAAAAACAGTACGTTCTGTGTTGTTGATAAAGTTAGTGGGCAAATTCAGGTTTAAGATTCTGTCAAGAACTATGAAGGGCCTGGGATTTCAAACCTGCTGGCAAACTTACAAGTTAGACTGTCACAATTTTATGGATACTGGCAGAAGACATACCTTAGTAAGCAGCATGGGCTTCCCATTAGCATCCATTCCCTTTGGCCCCCATATCCCATAGAGCAACCCAGAGTGAGTCTGGGAAATGTTTGGGGTAGGTTCCGTGCAGTGAGTTTGCTCATAACTGAGGAAGGCCAAGCTCAGGAAACTCTATGATGTTCCAGCAGGCAGCTGGCAAACTTGCCTGACTTTTGCCCCAGAAGGAGACATTATCTCCTTCTGAAATAAGGAGAAGAAGAAATAAAAGAAGAAATAAAAAAATCTGTCCTCTGCTTAAAAGAAGACACTTTTATCTGCCAAGACTGCTATAAAAACATCCTAGAAAACATAGTCTAGAACAAAGATGGTCAGCACTTCAGTTCACAAGAAATGCAGACGTTTCAGAGACCAACAGAAAATCATCTCCCAACCGCTTCTTTGACATGATAATGAGGGAAATACATTAGATCCTGAGATCCTAATTGAAATGTGAATTAATTAAAAAAAACTATCAAGCAAATATGTTCAGCATTTCAATTTTTTTCCAGGGGCACATGGGTGGCTCAATCAGTTAAGTGTCTGACTTTGGCTCAGGTCATGATCTCACAGTTTGTGAATTTGAGCCCCGCATCAGGATCTGTGCTAACAGCTCAGAGCCTGGAGCCTGCTTCAGATTCTGTGTCTCCCTCTCTCTCTCTGCCCCTCCCCACACATTCTCTCTCTCTCTCTCTCTCAAAAATAAACATTTAAAAAAAAACTTATTTGCAGAGCTTCTGGGCTATAAGGTTGGCTATCAGAATTTATCCTCTATTATCTGTTGATGAAATTAAAATGAAATGTACCAATTAAAAAGCAAAATAAGCTAGAGAACCTGTACATCAGTGCTACACTAATCCAGCCCTATATGGTGCACACTTAACATAAGGGTAGTGTAGTTTGTGCTAATCGTCCATTATCACCTTGCCCTACTGACTTGCTATTTTGATGTATGTATTATAAAGGAGCTCATTATTCAAAGGTAATACTCCATTCTGTGACTTGTATATTTTGTCAATATTACAGAAAATTCACATTAGAATATTTAGTCTATTAGCTTTATCCAAGCCTATGTGGTAGCATCAGTAATGCCGCTGTCTTGAGGCAAGTCCAGATGTTCCTATAGCCCCAATGTGTCATGGGAAAAGATTCAAGGGAAATTCAAGATCAAGTCCAACCAAGCCAACAAGAGGAAAGGGAATAGTATTCAGAAAAGGGAGTAATTGCTTGAGCCTTAATTCAACATTTTTTCCATTTTGTTTTCAAATGTAGTAGGCCATTGTTCCAAGCTAATCAGTGACACTCAAGTATGAATACTTTGAATTCTGTTGCAGTATGGTTTCATGTCTCAATGTATACAATATAGGAAAAGCGAGGGCCACTCACCTGCTACTTTCAACACTGTCTACTGAGATTTTAGTTCTTGGAACTTGAAACCAAATACAAGCTCTTGTCAGGTCAGGCAGCCCTGTAGCTGTTCTGACATCTAAATGGCTTCAGACCGCTACAAACATTTGTTGTGAAAAATTCACCCTTTGTTCTGCATTTTGTTTCTATAAAACCATTAAAAAGTCTTTTCAGAAAAGAAACAAAAGAAAAAATGTCTCCATTAATTATATTTTCTATATATTTTGCTGCATTTTCTCCCAATCTTACATTCTAGACATGTGAATACACGCATCAGTATCCTTTTACTTTTATAGTATTTAGTCACCTCCCATGATTGCATAATACTCTATTCACGAGATATATTGTGATATATTTAAACATTTCCCTGTTTTTATATTTTTATTTTGATTATAATAACTGTAAAAAATTATGGAAAGGACATTTTATTGCATACAGCATTTTTGTTTTCACAATTATTCATCAGGATAAAATTTCAGAGAGGATACTATTGTATCAAAGATACATTTAAAAAATTACTATGGGGGCGCCTGGGTGGCTCAGTCGGTTAAGCGTCCGACTTCAGCCAGGTCACGATCTCGCGGTCCGTGAGTTCGAGCCCCGCGTCGGGCTCTGGGCTAATGGCTCAGAGCCTGGAGCCTGTTTCTGATTCTGTGTCTCCCTCTCTCTCTGCCCCTCCCCCGTTCATGCTCTGTCTCTCTCTGTCCCAAAAATAAATAAACGTTGAAAAAAAAAATTAAAAAATTACTATGAAATTGTCAAAAGTTGCCCTGTTTATTTCCTCTTTTCCTCCCACCTCTTTCCTGGTGTCTGTCCTACATTAAGTTCAAGAAGGATACAGTTTCCATCACTAGTTAGCTGGAGAAATCATTCAAATAATGAGCTCTTGAGGAGTTTCTTCAACTTTTTGACTATTACCTTCTAGGATTGATATTTAGTGCTTTATGTTAACTCTACTTTTTGAGCTCTGTAAAAATAGGCTAAAGATTAGGGAGTGTAAACTGGATTTTACTGATAAACAACTTATGTCTCAGAAAGGTTAAGTAATTTATCCAAGGTCATAACTAGTCAGTGGTGGAGCTAGAATTCAAACCCACATCTGACATTCAACTACACTACTCTCTTCACCAAAATACTGAAGGCCCAAAGCATAGCCCTTCCATAGGTGAACTTTTAGGCACCTATAAAAGAGATTTTTTTGTGTGTGTGAGAGGAGTCATTCCTAGCAACCTTCAAATCTCACCTCTTCACAACCATTTTCTCTGGTGAATTATAATGCTGGGACTGTTGAAGATTTTAGTGATGAATAAATCATATTCCAAAAGAGTCTCTTGCTCCAAGGTTAGCATGGTATGGACCTATTTCATTTAATTCATCCTACAACTTTACAGATGAATCCACTTTAAAATTGCTGCATATTTCTTATTTAACTACACTTAAAAGCAGATTTCTCCCAATTTTTTTTCAGTTACATTATATAGGACATTCCCATCTTGCCCCTTGTTATCTATATATTTCACCTAGCCAAAAGGGGTATTAAAAAGCATGATAGCCTTTTCTATACATATTGAACTACATTTTATTGAAAAAGTTTCCAGAAAACATTCCAGTGAGGGAGGATTTTAAAATACTGGTTCAATGTTTGCTACTTTTCTTGGAGAAAAATGCCCCAAATTTAGCTACCTAAGACCAGTCTCAATGATTAGTACATGCCAATGGCTCCAGAAGATTTAACACAGGGATAATAGAGATACAATTGTGTGATTTATGCTAGTTCACCTTTTAAAAAATTAATAGATTTGCACCTATGAACTCGGTTTTGTTTTTGCTCCTTTCTTTTCATGATTCATACCTGGTAAATCACAAGATTTCTTCTTGTAAACGTGAATCTGATAAGGAAAACAACACATATGATGCTCATTTATTTCATCTGCTCCTTATATAAATCACTCTGCCTAATATAAAACTCAGTGAAAAATCCCTATAAAAGAGATGTTAAAATATAATCTTGGAGGGGCGCCTGACTCAGTTGGTTAGGTATCCCACGTTGGCTCAGGTCATGATCTCACAGATTGAGCCCCGTGTCAGGCTCTGTGCTGACAGCTCAGAGCCTGGACCCTGCTTCAGATTCTGTGTCTCCCTCTCTCTGCCTTTCCCCCACTCATGCTCTGTCTCTCTCTCTTTCTCAAAAATAAGCAAACATTAACAAAAATCTAAGTTTAAAAAACAAATAAAAATATAAAATAAAATATAATCTTGGAAATATACCAAAAATATGTCTTAATATTATAAATTTAGAGTTAAAATCAACCACTGTAGATATTTTTATTGAGTGACTCCTAATCAAAATACAGAGGTCTTAGTAAAAGTACACAAGAACTAAGTTGTGTGGACACTATGATTCTCATTCTTTGGAAATCATTCTTGGAAATCAACTACTTTACATTTTAGGTATGTAAACTCCTCAATAAACAAGTTATTGTTAACATCAAAGTTTTATCTCTAGGGAGCTACTTTCTCAAACATTAGATTTCAACATTATCCCAGTACCCATCTATAGCACTGTAGATCAATACATATTATATGTTATATATTATATATTATTTATTATATAGTATATATTATATATTATATAATAGGAGTTAAGATTTAAGGAGGGCTATGTGCATTTACTTTCCAATAACCTATGAGATTCTTATTGTTGCTGTTACCTCTGTATTATAGTGAGAAAACTGAGACAAAGAGGTTTTTAAGGTAATGCTAGCTAGTATGTTATGTTAAATAAATAACAAGATGTATGATGGCTCAAATAAGACCAAATTTACTTTTCATTCACACACACACACACACACACACACACACACACACACACACACACACCTACTTCTATGATGGCTTTCCCAAAATCAAGATTCAGAGAACTTCTGTGTAATTAAACCTTGATGACTTTTCTTCATCAAGTTCACAGAAGGGGAAAGAGACTAGAGGATCAAAAGGGGGCTTTTAATTGGCTCTGTCTAGAAAAGGAACAGTACTTGTGCTCACACACAAGACTGGAAGTTGATCACAAAGCCTTAGTAACCTGTGAGGGAGACTGGGCATTGTAGTCTTTCTGTATTCCTATAAAGAAGAGGTGGGTTTGCTGTCAGAAGTCAGATTCAAACCCCCAAATCAATGCATGTGTAGTAAGTATGTATAATAAATCTTTTTATCTGATTATTAAAGCAGTATCTGCTGAAAGTTAGAAAATACAAAGAGTATGAGGACACTTTAAAACCACCTAGAAAACTATCACTTGGAGAAAATCACCATTAGTATAGTTGATGTTATATATTTTCCATTGCATTTTGGTATAATTGACATTATCTAGTAAATTCCATTTTTACATTCACTTAAATAAAATACATCAGTATGAGTATATGGCCTTCATTCTATGGCATATCATTATTTTAATTAACCAATCTTCCATTGTTGGGAATTTGGCTGATCTTCAAATTCTTCCTTTGCAAATAACCCTATCATGTTCATCATTAAATTTCCATAATTTAATTATTTCTTCATAATAGATTCCCTTAATTTGGATAACTAAATCTGAAACTATAAAAATTCTACAAAAGTTTATCAAGGAATTTTACACACTCACCACTAGAATCTTGGAGTTATCTATTTTCTTGTAAGCCTATACACAAAGAGTATTTTTCATTTTAGGTAAACAAATCTTTGCTAATTTGATAAATAAAAGAGAAGGCATAATATTATTTAAAATGGTTTATTGCTAATAAGGTAATCAAACATTTTCCAGTATTTTAATAGTTATGGGTTTTTTCTTTATATAAGAAAGACATATTATTGTCTCAATATTGTAGGAATATAGAGTTGTAGGCATTTAGACATTCTTGTGCCCTGAAAATGCAAACTATGCTGAATCTCAACTCTATAACATCTTAAGCAATCTCACCAAACTGGGTCTCAATTTCTTTAACTACATCAGTTGGGATAATATCTGTCACTCAAATAATCATTAGGCTATGAAACAGTTTGCATGAAAATTCCAATACATAGTTGACAACAAATATTATTTTCCTTCCTTTCTCAGAAAAAATACACAAGCATACAGTCTGCTTACCAAATGCTGACTTGTATGATTATCTTGCCCTTCCCACTAACACATCTATTAAATAAGTTCCACCTACAAGCTCACCAGGCAGCAGGTCAAATGTATTAGTTCATGTAAAAAAAAAAATGATAGCAGAGATCGGTTTGGTCACCTTAACATGACTATAACATTATAGAATGGACAATTTTCTCAAAATTAATGCACTTTAAATATTAAATTATTAACCAGCCATTCTATTATTAACAGCCATTCTATTTAAAATATATTGGCACCTATCAAACTGTAGATTAGACAAAACAGTAACAGGATGCTCCAATAAAACAAGTACAAATATTTGATTCTCCTCTTTACTACTGAACTACTCTGTTGTACTAGAACCTTGGTTTCCTCATCTTAGCATGAGATTATACCTGTATAAAGCCTGACTTCTTAAAAAAACACCTTGACTGCCAGAGTCAAAGCAACATTAATCTACCTAGAAAAATAACTTCAAAACAACTAATCTTGCAATGGTCAAAGATGAACAACAGGGGCAACGAAATAAATATGTGCAATAAATTTAAACACATAATCTACATTAAAATCAAGGAGCTAGAGTCTTCTGATTCTGACCATAAGAGGGTATCAGATCAATCACCCCAGTAAAAGCACCTAAAAAAGCTAGAACAAATTTATTTATAAAACTATTCTTACAGGTATTACATAACAACCAAGGCAGGGCTACAATCTTTGAGAAAAAAGAAGCGTACAAAATTAGCTCTCTAGTCACGCTGGCTTTTTTCCTGATGGTATTTCTAAATCATGGCACAGGGAAACAGAGCCCAGGCGGAAAGCAGCTAAGGCAAGGGAATAAAAATAAGACCTCAGGGGTGTCTGGTTGACTAATATTTAGGGGAAAGGAAACACAGAATAAATTCCCCAAAGCAATTAAGCCAAGGGAAGAAAAATAGGAACTCAGGGGTGTCTACTTGACTGATATTTAGGGGAAAAGAAATGTGGAATAAATCCCCCCAAAAAATATGTGAAAAACTTTCATTTGGCTCTTGGCAACTGCTAACTACTAAGTGAGACTTAGGAGTTCTAATGAACAAGAGCCACTAGGAAGCGAGAGAGCTTAGCAGAGATTTGAGATGCTATCTGGTAGTGGTCTCAGTTCTGACTCAGAATTTAGGTCTGAGTCAAAAGGTCATAATTAAAATCATGGTCTTTTATTTATTTTTTTAATTTCTTCTCTAATTGCCTGGTTGACCCACTCATTCGTTAGTAGGGTGTTCTTTAACCTCCATGCTTTTGGAGCTTTTCCAGACTATTTCCTGTGGTTGATTTCAAGCTTCATAGCATTGTGTCCTGAAAGTATGCAATGTATGATCTCAATTCTTGTACACTTATGAAGGGCTGTTTTGTGACTCAGTATGTAATCTATCTTGGAGAATGTTCCATGTGCCCTCGAGAAGAAAGTATATTCTGTTGCTTTGGGATGCAGAGTTCTAAATATATCTGTCAAGTCCATTTGATTCAATGTATCATTCAGGGCCCTTGTTTCTTTATTGACCGTGTGTCTAGATGATCTATCCATTTCTGTAAGTGGAGTGTTAAAGTCCCCTGCAATTACCACATTCTTATCAATAAGGTTGCTTATGTTTATGAGTAATTGTTTTATATATTTGGGGGCTCCGGTATTTGGCGCATAGACATTTATAATTGTTAGCTCTTCCTGATGGATAGACCCTGTGATTATTATATAATGCCCTTCTTCATCTCTTGTTACAGCCTTTAATTTAAAGTCTAGTTTGTCTGATATAAGTATGGCTACTCCAGCTTTCTTTTGACTTCCAGTAGCATGATAAATAGTTCTCCATCCCCTTACTCTCAATCTAAAGGTGTCCTCAGATCTAAAATGAGTCTCTTGTAGACAGCAAATAGATGGGTCTTGTTTTTTTATCCATTCTGATACCCTATGTCTTTTGGTTGGCGCATTTAGTCCATTTACAGTCAGTGTTATTATAGAAAGATACGGGTTTAGAGTCATTGTGATGTCTGTATGTGTTATGCTTGTAGTGATGTCTCTGGTACTTTGTCTCACAAGATCCCCCTTAGGATCTCTTGTAGGGCTGGTTTAGTGGTGACAAATTCCTTCAGTTTTTGTTTGTTTGGGAAGACCTTTATCTCTCCTTCTATTCTAAATGACAGACTTGCTGGATAAAGGATTCTCGGCTGCATATTTTTCCTGTTCAGCACATTAAAGATCTCATGCCAATCCTTTCTGGCCTGCCAAGTTTCAAAAGAGAGATCAGTCATGAGTCTTATAGGTCTCCCTTTATATGTGAGGGCACGTTTACCCCTCGCTGCTTTCAGAATTTTCTCTTTATCCTTGTATTTTGCCAGTTTGACTATGATATGTCGTGCAGAAGATCGATTCAAGTTACGTCTGAAGGGAGTTCTCTGTGCCTCTTGGATTTCAATGCCTTTTTCCTTCCCCAGTTCAGGGAAGTTCTCAGCTATGATTTCTTCAAGTACACCTTCAGCACCTTTCCCTCTCTCTTCCTCCTCTGGGATACCAATTATGCGTATATTACTTCTTTTTAGTGTATCACTTAGTTCTCTAATTTTCCCCTCATACTCCTGGATTTTTCTATCTCTCTTTCTCTCAGCTTCCTCTTCCCCTGTGCTGTGGTGTATAACTGGAGTTGGTGGGCGGGGCCGCAGTCAGTCCTGATGCATGCCCCCAGCCCACCGCTGGGGCCATAGTCAGACTGGTGTGTGCCTTCTCTTCCCCTCTCCTAGGGGCGGGATTCACTGTGGGGTGGTGTGGCCCGTCTGGGCTACTTGCACACTGCCAGGCTTGTGGAGCTGGGGATCTGGCGTATTAGCTGGGGTGGGTAGGCAAGGTGCACAGGGGCGGGGGGTGGGGGGGGGCAGGCTTAGCTCGCTTCTCCTTAGGTGATCCACTTCAGGAGGGGCCCTGTGGCAGCGGGAGGGAGTCAGATCCGCTGCCGGAGGTTTGGCTCCGCAGAAGCACAGAGTTGGGTATTTGCACGGATCGAGCAAGTTCCCTGGCAGGAACCGGTTCCCTTTGGGATTTTGGCTGGGGGATGGGCGAGGGAGATGGTGCTGGCAAGCGCCTTTGTTCCCCACCAAACTGAGCTCTGTCGTCCGGGGGGCTCCGCAGCTCTCCCTCCCTTTGTCCTCCAGCCTTCCCGCTTTCTGAGCAGAGCTGTTAACTTATGACCTCCCAGACGCTAAGTCGCGCTTGCTGTCGGAACACAGTCCGTCAGGCCCCTCCGCTTTTGCCAGCCAGACTCGGGGGCTCTGCTTGGCCGGCGAGCCGCCCCTCTGCCCCGGCTCCCTCCCGCCAGTCCGTGTAGCACGCACCGCCTCGCCGCCCTTCCTACCCTCTTCCGTTGGGCCTCTCGTCTGCGCTTGGCTCTGGAGACTCTGTTCTGCTAGTCTTCTGGCGGTTTTCTGGGTTATTTAGGCAGGTGTAGGTGGAATCTAAGTGACCAGCACGATGCGCGGTGAGCCCAGCGTCCTCCTACGCCGCCATCTTCCCTAACTCTTCTATTTATTTTTTTTAAAGTTTATTTTTTTGAGACAGAGAGCATGGGTCACAGAGAGAGAGGAAGCGAGAGAGAATCCCAAGCAGGCTTAACACTATCAGCAGAGAGCCAGACGCAGGGCCTGAACCTACAAACTGTGAGATCATGACCTGAGCTGAAATCCAGAGTCAAACGCTTAAATGACTGAGCCATCCAGGTGCCCCTAAAATCTTGGCCTTTCAATTCATACCCTCAGAAACCAGAAGAGTAATACACCACAGGAATAAGAATCGCATACTAAGTGTGAAGGCTAGTCCCTAGGGAGGGCAAAACTACACTGACTTAATAAAACCTAAAAGCATGCCTCAGCAATATCAAGGAGACCCACTTATAATGTATTTGCCTACCAAAAAAGCTTTATGCTCTTCAAAGGATAACATAGAGACTTCACTATATATTAATGAAATACCCAATATGTAATCAAAATTACTAGATACAAGGAAGTAAAAAGTGATCAGTAAGCAAAACATAAAAAAGACAAGAAACAGAACTAGTCCAAATGTTGGAGTTAGCAGGAGAAAGCAGCTTAAAAAAATCATATCTATCTATCTATCTATCTATCTATATACACACACACACACGCACACACACATACATACACACACACAAATACATATATATGTATGATTATTGCTATATATATGATTATTGCATGTCCCCCCAAATTCACACATTAGGATCCTAACACACAATGTGATAGTATTAGAGGTGGGGCCTTTGGGATGGGAGTAGGCCATGAGGGTGGAGCTCTAATGAATGGTACTGCAGCTCTTATAGATAAGACTCCAAAGGCTCCCTAACCCTTCCCACATGGGGAGAGACATGGAGAAGTTGCCAATCTGCAAATTGGAAAGGTCTTTCACCAGAACTGATTATGGCAGCACCCTGATCCTGGACTTCTGATTCCCAGAACTGTGAGGAATAAATTTCTGTCATTTGTAAGTCATGCAATCTGTGATATTTTATTATAGCAGCTCAAGCAGACTAAGATAATTATTACGTTAAAGAGAATATATTTTCTTTTTATTATATAGGAAAAACTGTTCATTATAAAACAGTAAAATAAAGATTCTGAAATTAAGAGTTTATTTGATGAGTTTAACCTCAGACTGGATTTGGCAGAAGATGGTATGATTAAATTTCAGTAAAAAATATCAAACCTGAAATTCAGAGGGGAAAAAAAAAGAAGCAAAGCATAAGTTGCACATAGGACATGTTCAAAGGTCTTAAATCTGAGGAAGTGAGGACAGAGAGAAAAAGTAAAAAAGGAAACTATATTTGAGGGAAAAGACAGAATTTATAAATCTTGTGAAAGATTAAAAATCTCAAATTCAATGCAGTTAGCAAAACCAAGAAAAATAAATATGAAGAAAATCACACACCAGCACATCATAAGCAAAGAAAGAGATATATTAATGCCAAGAGAGCAAACATGAGAACATGAGAACAGCAGCTAATTTTTCAAAATAAGTATTGAAGCTAGAAGACAGTGAAAAGAAAGCACAGAATTCTGTGCCTAGGCACGATTACCCTACCAAAAAAAAAAAAGAAAAGAAAAGAAAGAAAAAGAGTCAAAATTAAAGTATTTTCAGAAAAGAAAACTTGAAATAATTTTGTTAGAAGACCAGCGGTGGGGGGGGGGGAAATATATATATATATATATATATATATATATATATATATATATATATATATATATAAAGACAGTTCTTTAATTGTGAAGCAAATGAAAAGCACTAGATAGGGTAAATATGTGAGTAAATGGAAATGGATACAAAGTGGTTAAAACAACAATAAAGACGACATTGATGTAAGACACATATAAAGCTAAAATTTTTAAAAATACAGAACACTGGATGAAAACTGGATGAAGAAATCATATTCTGATATAAATGGAAGAAACTACTGTAAAGCGTTTTCATATTTTGGGAATTGAAAAAGTATTAATTGACATATATGGGCAATTATACATAATAAACTATATCTCAGAACTCTGAGGTAAGATTATTTAGAGAGATAATAAGAGAAATGTGAATATATTTTTCAAGAATCTGTAGATAAACATACCAAAATATGTACAGATAAAATATATCTGAGATTTTATTAAAATAACTGGGGAGCAGAAAGTGTACTGATTGTTGCTTTAGCTGGGTGATAGGTACTGGGGGAACACGTATCTTTTCTGCTTTTGTTTAATCTTTTCTGTGGCAATTTGAAAAATGGTATCTCGACATTACATTCATAAAATACACACTATTTTTCAAAATTACAGCTATCTCTTCCTCCATTCGTATCTCCGTCAAAATATCTTATACATGCACCCTCCTTTATGAATATCTAATCATTTCCTCCTGCTTGCTGTATCTCTCTGCCTTTTCAAATGCAAATTGAGCTGGCCTTAAGAGTTTTCCAGTTTCTCCCCACTTTCACTATTCTGTTCATAAAACAGAACACCAAGAAGGAGCGAAGTTGGGCAGAACCCCTCACAGAATAAGTATAGTTGGGAGAAGGAAAGTAGACAGTACTCTGTGAGAAGAAAGAAAAGATGGAGAGGCTAGGATTGCTCATTGTTCATTTCCTCTACTTACTCAGGCTTGCTATGGGATTACTGTCTCATACCAAGAACACCTAACACAGAACCTGCAGGTAGCAAATTACTAACTGCTAGTGTCAACCTTTGCAATTTCACGTATGATACTTTTCATATACAGTGTTTCATCAGGTCATATGATTATAAGATATAAATAATAGGTAGAGTTGAATCAAAGTAGCAACGAACAGAGAAACATACCCTAAATGTGGGCCCTTGATAGAAGGTTAAAGACTCTAGACAAAGAATATAGTATAAATGAACAGTAAGAGGGAACATGGTGCACACACCCTGCATACTGGTGAATGAAATCAAGCTATCACACCCACTTCATTGACACCAAACTATTTGTCCTACCCCGAACATTCCTTGAGACTTAACAATACTTTATTCCCCTTGTGTGAGTCTCTCTGTTGGCAGTCCGAAGGGGTTTACAAAGTTTCTTTTAAGAATTCAGAAGTAGGGGTGGCTGGATGGCTCAGTTTATTGAGTATCTGACTCTTGATTTCAGCTCAAGTCATAATCTCATGGTTCATGAGTTGAAGCTCTGCATAGTACTCTGAACACTGACAGTGCAGAACCTGCCTGGGATTCTCCCCCCACCCCCCCCCGCCGCCACCTCTCTCTCTCTCTCAAAATAAATAAATAAACTAAAAATTTTTTAAAAAGAATTTGGAAGTAAAGGACATATCTTTATCCATGGAGGGTAGAATGATAAAAGCAATCTAACCCCAAAATATTTTGCCAGAAACAGTTTCCTCTATAAAAAAAAAAAAAAAAACAAATTGCATACAATAGTGAATTCTAGATCAAAGAAAAATAAATGAAGATTTTGGAGATTTTACCATTATATATACATATGCAACATTTTTGCCAAATGGAATGTTTACATGTGATATACATATATTTGAAATACATATATATATACATATATATATACACATACCTGTACACATGTGTACATATCTCATAGTGTGTGTGTGTGTGTGTGTATATATATACACACACATATATATGTATACAGGATTTATTATATATGTATATGTATATATGTATACATGTATATGTATATATGTGTGTATATATATATACATATATATATATATATATATGATTTATTATAAGGAATTGGCTCACATGACTCTGCAGACTGAGAGTTTCCACAATCTGCTGTCTGCAAGATAGAGCCCACTGGAAAGCCAGTAGTGTAGTTTGAAGGACTTCTAGTCTGAGAACCTGGCATTACAAGGGCAGGTAAAGATCCTTGTGCAGCTCTCACAGTCAGGCAAAGAGAGCAAGTCTCCCTTTCTTCCACCTTTTTTGTTCTATTACGACCCTCAACAGATTAGGTGATGCCCACATATACATTAGGAAAGTCAATTCGATTTACTCAGCCTATCAATTTAAATATTAGTCTCTTCCAAAAATACTCTTGCAGACATAACCCAGGAAAAAAGAATGTTTAACCAGGTGTCTGGGCATCTCACGATTCTGTCACAATTTTGACACAAAATAAACTATCACAATAAATATGACATGGGTCTCAGTTGACGTCTACTGGGTGTTCACCACTGAAATCAAAACACATTTGAATGTGAGGAGTGGACACATGGAATCTCCCCACCGGGTGTTTCTTTGCATGAAAACCACTTCCTGGAATGAGGCATTGGAAGAGAGCTGAGTACTCAAATATTACCAATAGCAATGCCTCGATCCTTGAACAAGAAATCATATTCTGATAACCATACAGTGGTTTTCACTCATATTTGTTCCAGTTTCTCATGTAGTCTCATTTAAACCCTTGGAGGAAGAGTACGATAAGGATGAAAAGATACATGACTCATTTCTTTGACATTTTTTCCAAGACTTTGAAAAGTAAGACCATTCACATAACAGAGTCTATCTCTGTTTAAGAGGGAGACATTCTTTTCAACATAGCTGACAACACAGTTTTGGCCGATTCCAGGCCGTGAAGTAACAAAATGGCAGCCCTCAGCCTCAATTGTACCACTGTGGGGGAATCACAGTGCTGTAGGAATAGGAACCCTGCCTAAAACAGTGGGAACAGGAACTAATACCTATAGCTTCACAGAAAGTACAGGCCACAGGAGTGAAAACTGTGAATGGAGGCCACAATAAGACAGAGAAAATTGTCAAAGGCTACCTGGAAGCTGTAAGAATATGACCATGAATATTCAAGAGAATATTCTGAAAAAAATAAACTGAACAATATCTGTGTCCTTGTACTATAAACCCAGACAGACTTTTTTCTTCTTTGTTGTAATACAAATCCCTGTCTCCAATAAACATATCACCAGGTACACAGAACAAAATAAAGAGCCAGGCCACCTCCCACACTGAGGTTCCTTTCTTTTCCAGATCTTGGCTGATTTTGATCACTGAGTATTTGGGCTACTTGTTTTCTCTTCCTGGGCTTTAAATCCCCACTCTTATGTTTAAATTACCAAAAAAAAAAGCCTGTAAAACCCTAGACCCCTACCCTCAACCCCAGTAAAAGCAGAACCCCAGGACCCACATGTTGTTTTCATTCTTGCTACCTGAGACTTTGCTGTGTAGACCCAAGTGTGTGATGTAATTTCCAGGTCCCATAAGTGATAAAACTTTTTTTAAAGTTTTCTGACAGTTATTGCCAAAGGACATCTTGCAGTCATAATAAAAACCACAAGGGCTGGTCCAGCCACAACAGTAGTTATCAACGGGCTGAGAATGGCACAAAACAGTCCTGTTAGCAGAAAAGCTGATCACGTCAATTGTGAACAAGAGCTAGTGAAGTTTGCCACTGGTGAGGGGCTTTGCAGAGACCCAGCGGACCAGCTACTGCAAATCCACTGTGAGCCCACATTTGGGATGGAATGGAGAAACATACATACAGCGCTAGGTAAGCTCAATGGCTATAAATTCCTCCCTAATGTGGATGAGCATGGAAGAAATTAAAAAAATAAACCCATCAGCAGAGCAAGAACAAGACTGATGACTATTTTTCTCTGTTTTCCTGTCAGGAAAATAACACAGATTAGTACAAGGAGAGCAGAGAAATATTATTTACCAATGAGTAACATAATTTCTAAAAAGAAACAAACCAACCTGGAGCCTATTTCAGCAAATTGCAGGTAAATTACAAAGTAAAGTAACGGTAAATTCACAGTACATTAAAAAAATACAAAGGCTCCAAAGCAGGCAGTCCCAAGCCTAAATCTCAGTTGTGCTCACTTACCAGTGTGGAAACCTTGAACAAATTATAGACCTAAACCTCTGTTTCCTATTCCATAAAATGAAAACCATTATGCCAAACTCTTGGACAGCTGAAAAAATTAAATAATATACCTAAAGTATTTAGCATAGAGACGAGTGCCCATCAATAACTCAATGGTTGTACACAATTTTATGTTCTTCATATTTTTATTTTTAAACAACTAAATATAAATAAGTTCTACATGAGGATATTTGTCAATGTAAAAGAGGGACTATTAAATTATTTTATCTGAGCAGCATTTTGTTGTTGTACATTCTGATTATACCTTTGCCTACTTACAGTGGTGAAGAATTAGTATAAGTACACACACACACACACACACACACGCACGCGCACACACACGCACACAATCCCAAAGCTGGCAATAAGGAGCAGGATCATTTCATGCCCTGATTTATATCTGGGCCAGCACCCTGGGATATTCTCCCATGTGCAATTATTTCAGTACCTCCTTAACTTCTTCATGTAATTAATTATAATGTTAATAATGTTACTTAGTACAAAGGGCAAAGAATCATTAGTTAATATTTATAAGGCATTCTGAAATATTTTTGAAAGCCTTACTATCCTAAGGAAGAGACTTTTTTGTGTTCACTTTTACATTTTTTCATGGCTTTTCACTTCATGCTCCTCAGGGTTTTTGTTTTAACAGGGTTAACCTGCCAAGGAAGTAGCATTTTATGATAACTGCTCCCATTCTTTAAAGTGTCAATAACTTTCTCGTAACAATTAGTTACTGATCACAGCACAAAGGGAAATAGACAAATACTTGAATTTTAGAACAAAGTATATGGTGTTATAAGAATGGTAATATCCTAGGGGTGCCCGGGTGGCTCAGTCGGTTAAGCGGCCGACTTCAGCTCAGGTCATGATCTCGCGATCCGTGAGTTCGAGCCCCGTGTCGGGCTCTGTGCTGACAGCTCAGAGCCTGAAGCCTGTTTCAGATTCTGTGTCTCCCTCTCTCTGACCCTCCCCCGTTCATGCTCTGTCTCTCTCTGTCTCAAAATTAAATAAATGTTAAAAAAGTTTTTTTTTTAAAAGAATGGTAATATCCTAAAAAGGCCTGTGACTTTTACCTTGGGTGGGTAAAAAAAAAATTCAAGAACAGTATTCCCAAAGCAAAGAATTTTGTCAGAAACTAGCAGTTTTGTCACCACTTAAAGAGAAAAAAAGAATTTTCTATTTACTGTTTTTATTCACAATTACAGGACAGTTCAAAAGTTCACCTGTTATCAAGAGAGTTAAAGGTGAGTTTTGTAAGAGCAGCTCCTCCTCTATCTACATGACTTAGACTTGGGCACTTGTACAGCAAAGGATATTTTCTCAACCATGACAATTTGATTAACTTATGTTTCTTTTACAGAGTGTTTCATTTTGCACGGGGCCTTTTATCATCAGCTTCCTCCATCATTTCACAAGAGAACTTCCCTGTCTCCCACTGGATTTCAGCATAGGGAAAAAGTGGTAACTTAAATGTATTTAAATTGACTGTCAAACATGATTTGGTAAAAATCCATTAAAATAATCTCCCAAATGCCCTGATGCATTAAACATTTTCAGGTACACTTATATTGCAGGCAGGGAATGTGTTTATCTCCATTTTATGAATAGTCTTCAAAGGAAAAAAGGGAACCCAGAAATTGACAGCTGGTCCAGACAGAATTTTCACACATACAGTGTATGCTTGCACAAAGCTTTTATTCTGTTTGTATAGATAATAATGCGGCTCTTTAATTAGTTCTGGAAGGCGTATACTGCAAGCTGAATGTTACCTGGCAAGCATTCAAAAGATACAAGTTTACATTTTATTTTTCTCTTCCCTTGGAATATTGTTTAAGAAATGAATTTCATATATTAGAAAAAAACTATCCTTTTCATAAAATATTAAAAATGAAATTTCTTTCTTTGCCATTCTGTTTAATTAAAATCTAGTTTTGGAAAGCTCAAGTACATATAACTTAGAGTCGGTATGAAATTGCTAATAGACAAGCTGTAAATACCAAGTAAAACAAAATACCAAGGAACCACTAATAACCTAGGCTTCAGCAGATGGGACCCATTAAAATGTTTAATTGTATATTATGAATACCTCCCAGCATCATTATGAGTATTTTCACACAATGGGATTTCTACATCTAATATCTAATCAAAGAGCTGTTGAAATTATTTTAAAAGATCACTAGTTTTATTGGAGTCACTTACCAATTCTAACAAATAAAAAACATTCTCTAATCCTTAGAGCTTTTATGGTACCATTAAATTGCCTCATCTAACAAAGGCACACAAAACTTACTGACTTTTCATATTATGAATATACTCAAATATATTTATATATCTTCCAATATATTCATTATAGTCTTATTAGGTGCTATAGGAGTTGCAAAGATAAATAAAGATTCTATTACCATCACTGAGCTTTAATTTATAAGAATATATGACCACTACACGAATTATAATTCAAGATGGAAATTTATTTTTTAAGAGCAGTGAGAGTAAATAATTGTCACTGTGTGAGGAAGAACAAACGACTATAATTATTGGCTCAAACGTGTGGTATGAGAAGGTGAATTGTAGAAAGTAATTTGGAAATGAAAGAGGGAAATAGGAGTTAAAAAGTAGATTATGGAAATTTGTGAATGCTTGAAAAGTTTACTCCATTGAGGGAAAAGACCTAAAAAGCCTGTTCCTTTGGAGAAATCAGACTTTTTTTTTTTTGTAGAAAATGAAAATTTCTGAAAAGATTCCAATTAACTATATAGCGAATGAAACTTAAGCTTGGGAATGAAAACAAAAAGATCTTTAATAATATAAATTCATCACTTGTAATCCACATTATTTGCCTAGGTGAATTTCTCAAAATGGGTTAATTCCATGATTATCACCCATATGAATGAGCTGACAAAAAATGCAAGCACAGAACTTTTTGCAAAAAGTGTCAGCATGCAATCATTTCTCCTCTGAAAGCAGAAGTATTTGAAAGAAAATTAGATGAATAAGAGAAATAGTGACCCAAAATACACAATGATTGTAGAAGATGATTATAAGCTAATAATGATGCAAGCCATTTCTGTGTAGGCTTAAAAAAAAGTGGAATGAAGGAGTAATTATTGATAGATAGCCATTCCTGTTTCTTTTTTTAAGTTTATTTATTTATTCTTGACAGAGAGGAGAGAGAGAGAAAGAGAATGAATATGCATGCAACTGGGTGAGAGGCAAAGAGAAAGGGAGAGACAGAATCCCAAGCAGGTTCCACACTGATAGTGTGGAGGCTAGAATTCCTCGAATTCACAAACCGTGAGATCATGACCAGTGTCAAAATCAAGCTACCCCACCATTCATATTTCTGATTACTGGTTGTATCACATGCATTTTATAAGTATATGGAATCACATTTCAGATATATCAACTTTTAAACCTCAGATGTGTCTCTGAAGACAGGGATCATGTTTTATATTTCTTTCATAGAACTAATTTAACATTTTTCACACAGCAGATGATCCATAAACACTCCATGAATTGAATTATTGCAATTTTAATAACATCAAAAATCCTCCCCACTGCAAAATTTTCAGGTCTTGCTACTTTAACTGATATAATTATTTCATTTTTGCATGTTTACTAAAATTCAATTGTCATCAGAGAAGTGTGACAGAGTTAATTTCTTTGGCCCACTAACACTTTAACAATCATAAAGTATACAACGGAAGGGTTAGAACAAACCATAGAAATTTTCCAATACAGTGATTCACAAAACACATTCCATAGAACACAAGCCCCACAAATTATTTTTTGGGGAAAAAAAGGATAATATTGTCAAAAAGATTTTGGGAAATCTCATGCATAATATTTTCTTCCTAGTGGTAAATAATATATGTCACCATAATAAAGGATTGGAAAAGACTCTTTGTAAAGAGCAGGGCTTAATTTTCTTTAATTTCCTATTTCCCCAAATTATTTGAAAACAATCTCTTTCAACTTTCCTTAGTCAGACTGATTCCTGGAAACATGCTAGGACACATTGCTCCAGTCCAAGCGCCTTATAGAATGGAGAAATACAGACGGTGAAAAGTGTGAAGGTGAAAACTTCAGGGTCTGGATTTCAGACAGTTCTGCCACTAACTATTTCTGTCCTTCAATAAGTTACTTGGATTTTTCTAAGCATCAGCTTCCTTACCTTATATCAACTTCAAAAAGCAGGTAAAGGGGGAAAGGAACAAAGGCCTTTATTTGGGTTCTCAGAACCCAAATCAACGTCAAGCAGAACCCAAACAAAAGTCAGGTCAAGCAGATTCCAGAGTAACCAGAAAGGTGTCCCACTCATGTGGGGAGAGTATGGGGTTTTTGAGAAAGAAGGAAAGGGTAACTACACAATTGAGATAAAGAGAAAAACAAAACTGCTAATTTGGTGCCAACCGGCTGATCCACTTCTGATTACTATCTTATTGATTATTTTATTGGTGCTATCAAGCGAAACTATTCCTACCAAGTATTAATTAACTTTACTGTCCTCATATGAGCCAAACGCCAACTTCTCTGTAGAAATTTTATGAGCAACAGCTTATAAAACAATGCTGCTTCTGGTCTAATTCAAGAGTTCGTTAGTTAGAAGGGAAAATGGAACTTCAAAAGGGAGGCTCTTGTGTCCAGAAATTTAAACAACTCCACACTTACAATGTAGCTAATAACCATATCTCATAGGTTGTTATGATGATTAAATATAAAGTGCTTGTCAACTACATGTCCATATTTAACACTTCATATCATCAGACATGATTTGTTTAGTGATGAGGCAACTAAGTTCAGAGAGATGAAGTACTTAGCCCAAATGGTTAGCTTGGGCTAGCCAACATGACCTTTCACCTTGCCTTGCTGTCTCACTGTTTTGCTTGCATGCATAACCAGTTGAAGGGGTTCAAGACAGGACACCCCAGAATGTGCCACTTTGGCAATGTGGATTATTTTGAGCTGAAGGCAGTTGAGACCCTGCAGGCTCAACAGAAACTTTGACCCCCTTCCCCTTCTCTTAACCACATAGAAGAATCTAAATTGGGGTCTTTCCCAGAATAAGGGTTACTAGCAGAGATAAATTTTATCTGAGTGACTCATGTGTATGGCAGGGCAAACATCTAATTACCAATCATCTGCTGTTCTTACTGCCCTGTAAAGTGCATTTCTTTCCTCTGAAGTCTGCGCTACCCTTTCTCCTTAATTCAGAATGACACATATATAGTTTTGGAATTTCCGTGTCTGTGTGGATTTCCTGTACACAGGCTATTAAATTTTATTTCCTCTTGTTAATCTGTCTCATATCAATGTGATTCTTAGTCCAGCTAGAAGGACCCTTGAAAGGGACAAGAATTCTTGTTCCTCAACAGAGTGTAATATTGAGAATTATAAGAAATATATAGTTGATCATTCAGATGGTCATATATTTAGCCTTCTGCTAAGGTTCCTGGCTTACAGCTCCCAAAACCTTTGGAATTTTCTGAATGATAAGAACAATGGGAGCATCTTTTGCCATAATATTTGTTCTCAGTTCCTGAAATTAATTCAGAGTCATAAAGGTGAAATGGGTGTCCTGTTATTTGTAACAAACCCCTATCACAACTGAGTTGGTGTTAATAAGCTGACTTTTGGAAATCCTCTAAAGACTGAGGGGGCTGGTTGCCAGGGGAAATAACCATAAATAGAGGGTTGTAACTTTGAGACCCACACCCTGGTAATCAAATTACCAATAGCCAATTATTTAATCAATTGTGTGAATGTGATGAAGTCTCCATGGAAACCCCACAGGAGCGGACTTTGGAGAGCTCCCAGTCTGGGAAACTGGAACGCTTCCATGTACTACCATGCTGGGCCCCAAACTCCGTGTGGACAAAAGCTCCTTTGCTCAGGACCTCACCCTATGGGTCTCTTCACCTAGCTGTTCGTTCTTCACCCTTAATATTTTTTGTAATTAATTGATACTCTAGTGAGTAAACTAGTTTCCCGAGTCCTGTGAGCCCCTCCAAACCCAAGAAGGGGGTCATAGGAACCTCTGATGTATAGCCATTTGGTCAGAAGCACAGGTGACAACCTGGATTAGTGATTGGCATCTCACGTGGGGACAGTCTCATGGGAGGAGCTCTTAATATGTGGAATGTGATGTTGTCTCTGAGTGCACAGTGCCAGAATTCAGCTGAACTGTAGGACACACACCCGGTGCCAGAGCATTTCTTGGCAGTGTGGGGAACCTCTCACCACCCCCTGAATTCGGGTGTCAGAATTATTAGTCAATAATGTAGGAGGGAAAATAGGAACAGGAAAAAAGAAGAGGAAAAAAAGACACATCTTCTTGCTTATGGGGCCTGGCAAAATTCAATAATATAGCTCATACATTAAGAGGGTAAACCTGCTTGGGATATCCCCTGGGTGGTATGTGGAATAGGAGGAGTTACCAGTTGGCCAGAAATGTTTTGAAAGCTTTGGTTGTCTAGAATAGGCGTTGGAGGGGCGCCTGGGTGGCGCAGTCGTTAAGCGTCCGACTTCAGCCAGGTCACGATCTCACGGTCCGGGAGTTCGAGCCCCGCGTCGGGCTCTGGGCTGACGGCTCAGAGCCTGGAGCCTGTTTCCGATTCTGTGTCTCCCTCTCTCTCTGCCCCTCCCCCGTTCATGCTCTGTCTCTCTCTGTCCCAAAAAAATAAATAAACGTTGGAAAAAAAAATAAAATAAAATAAAATATAGAATAGGCGTTGGAAAGAATTTTTAAAAAACAGTTACATAAATTTTAAGGATATTGAAGACAATCTTTGCACTCTCCAAAATTTTACCTAGGCTAATCCCATTTGATATATTTTTTTTAATTAGCAGTATAACATTCTTATCTGTGGCCTCTTTTCCAAGTGCATTACTTTTCATTGATTTCCTATTTATATTCCTTACTTCTCAACCCTAACTCTCTGGCTACCACAGGGTGATGTGGTAGGATCGGGATTACTCACTGTGGTGGTGAATCTTATGTGTCAACTTGACTGGCCACAGGATGTCCAGAGTCAACATTATTTCTGGGTGTCTGTGAGGGTGTTTATGGAGAAGAGTAGCATGTGAACTTGTACCCTCAGTAAACTGCCCTCCCCAATATAAGTGGGCATCTTGCGGCAGAGAAAGAAGGAATTTGCCCCTTTTTTTCTGTCTCATTGCTTGAGCTGGGACATCTCATTTTCTCCTGCGCTTGAACTTAGATTGAACTGAATTATACTACTTGCTTTCTTGGTGGGGCTTTTCATCCTCCATAATCATGTGAGCCAATTCTTCATATTAACCTCCATACACACACACACACACACACACACACACACACAATCTGTTCTGTTTCTCCGGAGAATCCTAATTCACTCACACTTCACATATGTTCACATTCAGATCTGCTCTAGCTCTCCAACTATACTCACTGATCATTCTATGCCCAGTATCAAGTGACACTTGGTCTCACCGAAATTCTGGAGCAACCACTGAGCATCATAGTTTATAGGGATCAACTGAGAGAAAGACACAAATAAAGGCCTTGTAAAACATAAAGCACACACACACATATATCTGTTCTAGGCAAAAAAATTAGAGTTTAAAGGAGCTAAGATCAACATGGCAAGGGCAATATAAAAAAAAAACCTTTTCAGATGTATTTATAAATTATACCCATTAATACTAAATGGGTTGCCTAGAATTCCCTGAACACCTATAGACAGTAAAAATTGCCAAACTGGCTCTTTTTTTTTTTTCAACGTTTATTTATTTTTGGGACAGAGAGAGACAGAGCATGAACGGGGGAGGGGCAGAGAGAGAGGGAGACACAGAATCGGAAACAGGCTCCAGGCTCTGAGCCATCAGCCCAGAGCCTGACGCGGGGCTCGAACTCCCGGACCGCGAGATCGTGACCTGGCTGAAGTCGGACGCTTAACCGACTGCGCCACCCAGGCACCCCATGGCTCTAATCTTTGATTGCAGTGCTAAGAGAAGGTTGTGAGAAGCCATGCTTATTTTCTTTTATGTCAACTTAAATATGAATATATTAAATGTGACATATTTAAATAATCTTTGTAGATATTAGCTTAGCTAACCTCTGGAGATAATTATTCTTTTCAGGGCACCTGGGTGGTTCAGTCAGTTGAGTGTCCAACTTCGGCTCAGGTCATGATCTCACAGTTCATGAGTTCGAGCCCCATGTTGGGCTCTGTGCTGACAGCTCAGAGCCTGGAGCCTGTTTCGGATTCTGTGTCTCCCTCTCTCTCTGCTCCTGCCCCCATTCACACTGTCTCTCTCAAAAATAAATAAACATTAAAATTTTTTTTAATTATTCTCAACTCCTCCATTAAATATGTAAAGTAGCACTCAAAAAGTTTTGGCCTAAATTTACTAGAACTACTATACTTGAAAATTGTGAAAGGTTTTTGGTCACATCATACAAATTTCTTTGCTCATTCTATAGAAAATGATTTTATAGTGATTCTTGAGGTATTTTAGGTCCAATAAACTTTTGATAGACATAAATTTCATCACATTACCCATCTGTGGATATCTCAGTTCTAAAAATTTATTGAATTAAGCTGTGGCATTTTTTTAATACAGAAGGAAAACCTTTAAAGAATTATTTTCCTTCATATTTTTCTTCAAATTCCTGCTCATCCCAGAAACTGCTTCCATAAAACCTTCCCTTTCTATGTTGGAAATCTCCAGCCCTGAATAGCCATCCTTCCTAAGAAATCCCTCCCTGGAGTGCCTCGGTGGTTCAGTCAGTTGAATATCTAACTAATGATTTTGGCTGAAATCATGGTCCCAGGGTCATGGAATTGAGCCCTCTGTCAGGCTCCGTGCTAAGTGTGGCACCTGCTTGGGATTCTCTCTCTCTCACTGCCCCTCTCTCCCACTTGTGCCGTGCTCGCTCTCTCTCTCTTTCTCTGTCTCTTAAAAGAAAGAAAAACTATCCCTCGCTTCCCACCCTTGATCCTTCCTTCCTACCTTCCTTAGAAATAAACATGCAGACTGAGACTTAAGTGCCTGGGTGGCTCAGTCAGTTGAGCATCTGACTTCAGCTCAGGTCATGACGTTACAGTTAGTGGTTTCGAGCCCCACATCAGGCTCTGTGCTATCGGTACCGAGCCTCCTTCGGATCCTCTGTCCCCACAATCTGCCCCTCCCCCGCTTGTGCTCTCTCAAAAATAAATAAATGTTAAAGAAAAAAAGAGTGCACATGCAGAAAAGTTCAAAGATTAATGAATGGCCACAAAACCACTTAATAATTTACAATGTTTACTTTACATTTTCGTATTTTAAAAAACTAAGGCATTGCAGGTATTGTGAAACCCCCTAACTCTGACTGTTCCCATGGTCTTTCCTTACAACCTCCCATCTTCCACAGTAGTAACCACTATCTACAATGGAGATAATCATCTCTCTGAAATTTGGAAGCTATCACTATGTGTATATTAATAAATAAGACACGGAATTGTGTTGCGTACTTTCCAATCATAAATGGTAAGACGTTCATTCCATTCTGCAACTTGCTCCTCTCCCTCACAATTTATTCATCTTCAGCACTGGACCACGTTCCACTATATTCATATGCCCCAAATTATTCCCATTCCTCATTAACACATAAGTTACTTCCTCCTTTTCTCTATTATACAACTTGCTGCAGTGAGCATTTCTCACTGATGTAGAGAGTTTTAGAATAGTGCCTCACACAGTTAGGCCTTCAAATGTGACCTATCCGAACGGTCTGGTGCAGGAACAGTGCCAAGTGGCACTGGCATAAACTGGGAGCTTGTGAGGAGTGGTACACTCTCAAGGCCCGAGACCTACTGTATCAGAATATGCAGTCTAACAAGGGACACCATGGTTTATATGTAAATTAAATTTTCAACTGCACTGATCTATCCCACTCTTAACTACAGGTTCACTATTCTGCTGCTACAGCTGCCACAGTTGTTATGTATCCTTGCAAAAGGGCAAGAATTTCTCTCTAAGGCAAAGGTGCGGGGATTTGGGATTTTATACAGATTTCTAACACTCCTTAATGCTGTTCTACAAAGGTAATACACCTATTTTCACAAAAAATAGCCACCTACAGGAGTTGTCAGTCCTCTGCATCCTCAGCAACAATTCATACTGCCATGCTTTCAATTTTCTGACAGAATTTAATTGAGATACTTGACTGTTTTACTTCAGATTCCCCTGATCCCCATAAAGTTAAACACTGGTAAAGCTTACTGGTCATTCGCTTTCCCTTTTTGTGAAGGTCTGTTTCTGTATGTCCATTTTCTATTGAGGTGTTGCCATTTTTTTAGAAGTTGTTTATGTACTGGGAATACTGTGCTTTCTTTCAATGTACTGTAAATATCTTCTCCCATGTTGTTTTCGTTGTTGTTGTTCTTCTTGCTTTTCTTTAATTTGCTTATAGCATTTATTTCTCCATTTAGAAAAATTTAACAAAGCCAAATTTATTATCATTTCCCTTATATGTTGAGATATTTGCTATTTTTATTTATTTAATCTTTTTTTGGGGACAGCAAGCTCAAGTGGGGGAGAGGGTCAAACACAGGGAGAGAGAGAGAGAGAGACCGAGAGAGGGAGAATCTCAAGCAGGCTCCACACTCAGCATGGAGCCCAACACAGGGTTCGATCCCATGACCCTGGGATCACGACCTGAGCTGAAATCAAGAGTCAGATGCTCAGCTGACTGAGCCACCCAGGCAGCCCAAGATATTGTTATTTTTAAAGGGGATCCTGGGTGGTTCAGTTGGTTGAGTGTCCGACTTTGGCTCAGGTCATGATCTCATGGTTTGTGAGTTCAAGCCCTGCATTGGGCTCTGTGCTGCTCATGGATTAGAAGAATTAATATTGTTAAAAATTCCGTACTACCCAAACCATTCTACGGAATCAGGGCAATCCCTATCAAAATACCAATAGCATTTCTCACAGAACTAGAACAAATAAGACTAAAATTTGTATGAAATTACAAAAGATCCCAAGTAACCAAAGCAATCTTGAGACAGCAGAACAAAGCTGGGGGTATCACAATCTCAGATTTTAAGATATACTACAGAGCTATAATAATCAAAACAGTATGTACTGATACCAAAATAGACACATAGGTCAATGGAACAGAATAGAGAACCCAGAAATAAGCCCATGCTTATAAGGTCAATTAATCTACAACAAAGGAAGAAAGACTATACGAGGGTGAGAAAACAAATCTCTTCAGCCTCTTCGACAAATGGTACTGGGAAAACTGGACAGCTACATTAAAAAGAATGAAACTGGACCATTTTCTTACACCATATGCAAAAAATACATTCAAAATGCACTAAAGACCTAATTATGAGTCCTGAAACTACGAAATGCCTAGAAGAAAACATAGGCATTAATCTCTTTGACATTAGCCTTAACAACATTTTTCTAGGTATGTCTCCTCAAGAAAGGGAAATGAAAGAAAAAATAAATAATTGGTACTACACCAAAATAAAAAGCTTTTGAACAGTGAAGGAAACCCAATCAACAAAATGTAAAGGCAACCTACTGAGAGAAGATATTCACAAATGATATACTGGATAAGGGGTTAATATCCAACATATGTAAAGAACTAATACAACTAAATCAAAAAATGGATTAAGATGCATATATATACAAACACACATACACACACACACACACACACACACACACACACACAATGGACTACTACTCAGCCATAAAAAAGAATGAGATCTTGCTATTTGTAACAACATAGATAGACTAGAAGATATTATGCTAAATGAAATAAATCAGAGACAGCCAAATCCCATACAATTTCACTTATATGTGGAATCTAAAAAAACAGAACAAACAAACAAAAAAAAAGAAACAGACCCATAAATACAGAGGACAAGCTGGTGGTTGCCAGAAGGGAGGAGAGTGGGGCATAGGCAAAAATGGGTGAAGGGGAGTGGGAATTACAGGCTTCCAGTTATAAATTGAATAAGCCACAGGAATGAAAGCTACAACATAAGGAATATAATATATTCCAATATAATATATATATAATGGTATTGTCATAGTGTTGTGTGGTGAAAGATGGTCCCCACAGGTGTGGGAGCATGGCATAATGCAGAGACATTGAATCACTATGTTGTATACCTGAATCTAATGTAACATTGTGTGTCAACTATAATTTTTAAAAAAGGGTAGTATTTTCTGTCTACATTTAAAATTTTCATTACCACAATATAGTGTTTAGTTTATTAAAATCTCAGACTTTGACCTTTTAAATTTTAATAAAAATAATGAAGGATTTGGAGCCTCTGAATGCTCAGCCGGTTAAGTGTCCAACTTCGGCTCAGGTCATGATCTGACAGTCCATGAGTTCGAGCCCCGCATTGGGCTCTGTGCTGACAGCTCGGAGCCTAGAGCCTGCTTCGGATTCTGTGTCTCCCTCTCTCTCTGCCCCTCCCCCGCTCATGCTCTGTCTCCTTCTGTCTCAAAACTAAATAAACATTTAAAAAAATGTTTTAAATAATTAAGGATTTATGTCATCCTATAACAATTGTTTTTTGACCTGTGATATTAAAACTTAGTCTTTATAATCTTAAAACTATCACATCCTTTATTTTTGTTTGTCCCAGATCCAGATGCTGGGAGTGAAGGAAGAAGCACTCCTTGCAACTGGTACCTGGAGGCAAGGATATAGGTGGGTCCTCTGCTGCCTATAAAGCCATAGCCCTAGCCAACAAGTCAACACATTTTTGAGTCATTATTTCCACACGTTTTCACCCAACTCCTGACTTGCATCAGTGAAAGTGGCCATGGTCTAGAGTCTCACAAATATCTTGTTCCAATGTTCTTTTCTCCTAAAGAGCTTCTTTCTCACCTGTCTTCTTCTGAACTCAGATACCAGCAAGCCTGTGGCTTCTGCCTACTCAATTCTTTGTGATTCTGTTTTGTTTCTAGTGCATGGAAATGCTTATCTTGATTTGTTAGCTACATTCTTTTTATTTTTATATTTACCTATCATTGCCATGTGCTTATAGTAGGGAGAGATAAATCTGAGTATACACTAACTAAGCCATATTGTCCAGAAGATATGCTCTTATAAAGCAAAGGGAAGGAGAGAGCCATGAATACTTTCCCTTTAATATTTTGTCCAAACACATGAGGCTATTAATAGGCATTATACTTCATAGATTTGTTGTGAGAGTAAATGTGATAATGCAGCAAAGTGTCTAGCATAGGCCTGGTACACATTAAACACTCAATAAAGTTAGGTCATTAATACTAATCTTTAAACCTGGTTTTCCTCCTAGTGGTCCAAAACATCATGACTTCTTTTTACAAATAGATAACATATGGGGCGCCTGGGTGGCTCGGTCGGTTAAGCGTCCGACTTCAGCTCAGGTCATGATCTCACGGTCCATGAGTTCAAGCCCCGCATCGGGCTCTGTGCTGACAGCTTGGAGCCTGGAGCCTGTTTCAGATTCTGTGTCTCCCTCTCTCTCTGCCCCTCCCCCATTCATGCTCTGCCTCTCTCTGTCTCAAAAATAAATAAACGTTAAAAAAAATAGATAACATATATTCCACTCATCTAATAAAAACACAATTTGAGAGTTAAAAATCTCCCAAACACTTCCTCAGTAACAATAAAAGCAAAAATATCACTCATTCCTCTGGTCTTGCACTTTATTCCTACAGGCATTTTACAAACTGTTATTTACAACACTTTTCCTTCTTTTACTCACAGAAATGTAGATACTCAGAAGAAATTCTAAAGATCATCTATTTGTACCCTCTCAGTTTGCAGATGAGAAGATTAATCCTCAAAGAATAAACTATCTTGGTCTAGTTTATCCAGCTAATAATTGACATAAATGGGTCTCAAATCCTGGTGTGCTTCCTCTAATCTTCTAATTTTATTTTAGGTCTTTTTGCCTTATCTTAAAAAAATATATAGCTCTCCCTAAAACCCACTGCAGACCAAGGAGCCATCTACAACAAAGATCTAGAATAGAGATTTATATCAGATGAGATAGATACAAAATGGTACCACACTGTTCACACTGCCCCAATCCAAATTCCCAGCCTCATCATTAATTTCTTGATGTGTAAACAGAAAGCTTGTTTCCTACTTTTTCAAACTACCTTCACATTTTCATGTATATTTTGTGTATTTTGCAACTTCATTCTATTAGGAAAAATGAAGGACACTAAAATGTTATCCAAATTTATGAGCCATAAGTAGATCATTTTCAAGTCTTCCAGAAGTTATACTACACCCAATGATCAAAGTAACATTGCAAAATACTTAAATGCTACATGAGACGGGACCTGGAAGATGTATTTTCATTCACTAAGGTCTCTCCCCTTGTGTTCCAACTTGACTAATTAAGGAAAACCATAAAGGACACATGTTGTAGATGAATCAACAGTAGTTACCGTACTATAATCAATGTGAAAATATCCGCATATACCTAACAAAGGTATTTTTCGTTTCACATAGACCTAAATTTGTTAGTCCAAATTTTCAGGCAACACAATCTCCAGAAGCTTCTTCCCCAGGAGAGCTATCCTTGTTGACAGGCACTAATTATTATAATCATCCTACATAAAAGGCATGACTTTGCTGCCATTATGTTCCCTCCCTGTCACAGGGAGATCCTGATTTTAGAACTGAGTATACAACAGAAATTGTCTCAGGAAAGCTCATAAAACTTCAACAAACAAAAGTGATTTGATTTTTCCTATTTCTACAGAGAGTATAAGGCATTTTAAAGGACAGATTTTTTCAATTCTAGAGTCTAGAAATGTAAACAGAAAATTTCACATGCCCATAAGAAGTATTTATCTTCAAAGCTGAAGGATGGCTTGATATATATCTAAAAGGGAATTTATATGGGCACATAAATTCTAACTCCATATAGTCTAAACCCTCACCCTCAGAAATCCATTCAGGTCATGGCTGAGTTTAGGAAATTGTTTAGGAAATAGATAATGTTCTATTTGCAATATTCAGCTCTGCTTTCTAAGAGTTTTCCTCATTTCAAGGCACCAATTTCCTGTGTAACCAAGAATTCACTGCCCAAAACTTCTCTCTTCCAATACCAGCAGCGATGCCTGTGTAGGTTTTCTTTTTTTTTTTTTTTTTAATATTTGTTTATTTTTGAGAGAGAGAGACAGAGAGAGAGACAGAGCCTGAGTGGGGGAGGGGCAGAGAGAGAGGGAGACTTAATCCGAAGCAGGCTCCAGGCTCTGAGCTGTCAACACATAGCCCGTTGCAGGGCTTGAACCCATGAACTGCGAGATCACGACCTGAGCCAAAGTCAGACGCTTAAACAACTGAGCCACCCAGATGCCCCTGTGTAAGGCTTCTTATAATTATGGAAGAAGAGAGAACAATTTTCTTTTTTTTTTTTTTTAATTTTTTAAACATTTTCTTTCAAAAGAGACAGAGCGTGAATGGGGGAGGGGCAGAAAGAGAGGGAGACAGAATCCGAAGCAGCCTCCAGGCTCCAAGCTGTCATCACAGAGCCTGAAGTGGGGCTTGAACTCACAGGCTTGAACCCATGAACTGCGAGATCATGACCTGAGCCGAAGTCAGTCACTTAACCAACTGAGCTGCCCAGGCACCCCAGGAACAACTCTTAACAAATAGCCAAAAAAACAAAGGTTCCATGTAACCTTCAAGAAGTTACTTTGCCCCTTAGATTCTAAACCTATGAAACACAGTTAAGGCTTATTCACCTGGTTAGGGTGCCTGGGCAGCTTAGTCAGTTAAGTGCCCCACTTTTGATTTCAGCTCAGGTCAGGATCTCACACTTCATGACTTTGAGCCCCCTATCAGGCTCTGCTCTGACAATGCAGAACTTGCTTGGGATTCTCTCCCTCCCTCCCTCCCTCTCTCTGCTCCTCACCCACTTGCATGTGCACGTCTCTCTCTCTCTCTCTCTCGAAATAAATAAACATAAAAAAGACTAGGTTATTATGAGGATTTGGACAGGTAATATATATGATGAAGTATTACAAATAGTAAAGTAGTACAACATTGCATTAGCCATGTATACACCAGTACAGATTTAACTTAGTTTACTATCCCCGCACATTCAATATTTTCTCCAATTATTAATGTCCACACGTTTCTGAAGTGTCAAAGACTAACAGATGGGGTAGTTTGGGGGCTCAGAGAGCCTTTCCCCTTGTCACAGAAATTGGCAGCTGCCTTCTGCATCTGGATGTCTGACATTGTCTCTAAGCCAACTCCAGTTTAAAGAACTTCACAGTTGGCTTTCTGCTCCTTTCACGCTTGCACTCTCTCTCAAAAATAAATACACATTAAAAAAAAAACATTTTTTTAAGTGGCACCTGGGTGGCTCAGTTGGTTAAGCATCGGACTTCAGCTCAGGTCATGATTTCGTGATTGGTGAGTTCAAGCCCCACATCAGGTTCTGCTGGCAGCTGTGGACCTGGAGCCTACTTGGAATTCTGTATCTCCCTCTCTCTCTGCCCCTCCCCTGCTCATGCTTACTCGCTCACTCTCTCTCTCTCTCTCCCAAAAATACATAAACATTTAAAAAAAAAAACCTCCACAGTTGGCAAGGCAGGATGTTTTTCAGTGTTAAGCTGATGAATCTCGAAGTTTACATCGTTACCGGGAACCCAGCGCTACCCGCTCTAAATCACTGAGTTTTCTAGGCATCACTATACTCATCCCCTGAAATAGTACATGAAAGGGCCAGAATTTTTTCATCAACAAGTAGAGAAACCCAACCTAAACAGGTTTAGGCACAAGGAAATTTATTATCCAAGACATAAACCGACTTCAGGCTTGGACACACTAATGTTCTCGAGTGATGTCAGAAAACTGACTTTTTGTTTAGCTTGCCTCTGTGTTGGCTGCTTTCTCAGGAATGGTCTCTCCATGTGGCAGAATGACGGCCAAGCTTTCTTCCCTCTAGATCAGCTACCCCAGCAGAATGAGCACTTTCACTTTTCAGCGGTTTCCAAAAAATCCCCAGGGATAATACACATTAGAAAGGTTTAAAAGGTCTGGCTCGGATTGGAGGCAAAACTGAATTTAAAATAGAGAACAGTTGTTTTGAGAAGAGTGAAAAGTGGATACTAGTCAGGCAAAAACAACAGATGTCCACTACGTCCCCTCATCACCATCATTCAAAGCGTCCTAGGTATATACCACTTCGCGTTTTATCCCCTAGGGCCCACTTTGTATTTGTTTTCAAAAATCATATTTGATTGCCGAGTATATAATTACTTTTATCATCAACTCAGAGGACTATATTAAACAATTTATACAGCAGCAGTGTCGTGTATCATGACTAGAAGAAACAAACCCAACAGACAGAATCTGACCTTGCCAGATCCCACAGGAAAAGAAACCCCCATTATGGCCAGCGAAGGTTGAGATGCCTGATAATAATGTGTCATATAATTGCATGTGAGGCGTGCTAAATGCCAGGTTCTACAGAAATCAGTGTGATATTTCACCTAGAAGTGAAGCTAACAATTATTTTCAAATTTAGTGCTAGTTAAAACTGATTGTTATAGAACAATTTCTCCATATGGTTTTAGGGAAAAAAATGTGTGTTTTCTTTGTAAAAATCATACTACATAGCGCCAGAGTGGTTTCTACATTCTAAAGTCATCCTCCATGAGGAAGTAACTCTCCAGAAATTTGGGAAATTCAGATTGATGTAAAATCCCCTTGGTACCACTTACAAGTTGTATGAACTCGGCAAAATTTCACAACCACCAAGGCCTCAGTGGTCTTACCGGCAAAACAGAAACACCATCTAATTGCTTGAATGTAGAAGAATAAACCACAAGAGTTTTGAGCATTTTTAATGTGAGCAAAGGAAAGGGATACAAAATGCAATATAAAAGCTAAGGGTGTAAAATATATACTTCAATGAAAACTTTGATGAAATGAGATGAAATTCCATATAAATATTAAAACTATTATAGAGAAATATTCACTTTATCATTCTGACCGTAATGTTTCAGCATAAAGACTATTTTTCTACAAACCAATGAGTCATCACAATGGGTTAGAGGGCATATATTGTTTAAAAACTTTTTCTAAAAATAGAATAATGGAAGGGCACCTGGATGGCTCAGTTGGTTAAGCGTCCAACTCTTGATTTCAGCTCACGTCATGATCTCATGGTTTGTGAGACTGAGCCCTGCATCCGGCTCTGTGCTGACCGAACAAAGCCTACTTGGGATTCTCTCTCTCCCTCTCTCTCTGCCCCTCCCCCACTCACGCTGTCTTTACCTCTCTCAAAATAAATAAACTTTAAAAAATTACATTTAGTTTAATTTTAATTTAAATTAAAATAGAATAATGGAATATATATGGGCCAAAGCCAAGAATATTAGGCCTTGGTCTTGGTTTTCTCTCCAACTCTTTGGAAAACTTGGAAAGTATTCCCTGTGTTCTCATATGACACTCAGACAACAGGAAAATCCATGGTAATTATATAAAGTTCTATAAAAAAAAAAAAAAGAAAAAATACATTATAAATACAAAATAATTTTTTGAGTGTTCTTTAGAAATCTAAGCTATTTGGTTTTTTAAATTTTTTATTCCATGATTTGCCTAACCAGGGATTTTATATTCAGCTTTGATTTTAGTTCATGCTTTGCCTTCTGCTTTGGAGTTCATTTATATTAAATCTAGTAAAGTGGCTAAGGACACAGGCTCTGTTATCAGGCAAACCTGAATTTCCGTCCCAATATCATCACTTCTTAAGTGTGAGACTCTAAGTAGATTAAATAACCATTCTACTTCTGTTTCCTCACCTGGCAAAGGAGGATAATATTTTTATCTACTTCATAGAATTCTTAAAGGAATGAAATAAGGTAACACATATAAAGAGATTTTCTAAGAGCTCCAAACAAAATAAGTACATGATAAATGTTATTTGTTGCATTATGGATATTATTCCTGTTTATCATAATAAGCATTATTTCAGTGCTTAGCTGAGACAATAATAAGAGATCTGTTGCATGTAAAAACTCACCATTTAACAGTGGATGCAGTCACTAAGTAGATGCAGACTTACGCAACATGGAAGACAAAGTGAATCTTAACTTTCACTTCGAGGTGCATGTGGCTCATGGATAAAATGTACGTTTTTCTTCTATTAAGGAAAACAAGGTCACATCTGTTAACCACACTGCAATTCAAGAAATATCATTGGTAATTTTTCCTGCCAGCAGGCATGCGTGTCGTCAGTGATCAGGAAGTAATGCTGGGAGGACTGAGAGTGGTTTCTGTAATGAACCTGCCTCACTCTTCAAATCCTCTTTCCTGCCCATGTCAGTTTACTCCTTTGAATGCTCTACCTTGTGAAGGAAGCTCTTTGTTAGAGGATTTACCACACTATGTTGCCATTTGTTTGGTTTCATGTCTATCTCCCTTATTTAACAGAGAACTCTTTAAAGATGTCTGAATGGTAGTCATCTTGTATTTCCAGAGCTTAGCATGCTGCCTGGCACATTATAGGCGTGCAATAAAGTTTATGAAATTTAACTTCATTTGCACAGGGAATTTTCAAAGCTCCTTTAACGTATGTATGGATGCTTTCTTTGGAAACATAACATCTCAGCCATTTTGCAACCATTCTCCTGCTTTAGGTGGCAAATGACATATGTAATCAGTCTCCTATATGAAGCACATAAACATAAGAGAAAAACACAGTATTTTTTTTTCAAATAATTTTCAGGCCATCTCATTCGAGAATATATAAAACCAAGGGCACCTGGGTGGCTCAGTCAGTTAAGTGTCCGACCTCAGCTCAGGTCATGATCTCATGGCTCATGAGTGTCGGGCTCTGTGCTGACAGCTCAGAGGAAACTGCTTCAGATTCTGTGCCTCTCTCTCTCTCTCTTTCTCTCAGCCCCTCCCCTACTCATGCTCCCTCGCTCGCTCTCTCAAAAATAAAAATAAACACAAATTTTCTTTTAAAAAAGAATTAAAACTAATCTTACTGCTTTACTGAAACTCAAAGCAGTAGGATTTTAAATAGCCTGTGAATCATTTGTATTAGTAAATTAGTTATCACTTTGCATCTGAATGAACCTCATGAATTATCTTTTAGATCTTACCTGACATGACACCTGAGTAATCCGCCTATGCAGACATCCATCTAGATTTCTCTTTGATCTTAATATGGTATATTAAAATATTAAAATACTGTCCTTAATATATATATATATATTTCTTAATGTGGGTTTAAAATATTAATTCCAAAATATTTCTTAGTTTCAAAGCAGAAATACTCGTATGAAACATATCCTCTAAAAATTTAACTAGGCTACAAAACTGTGTGCTCTCTCTTCATTCTAATATTGTAGCCAAAATGCTTTTTGACTATTCACATCTGATACTGTCTTGGGATCTCCCCCTTGAACTATTTTCATCACCTTTTCTAAATTCTAATAAATGAAATAAAAATGTATATCTCTTTAAGCTGATGGAAAGTTAAAGTATTTAGGCAGGACTTTCCTTTCAACCTCAAAACAGGTCTTTTCTTTTTTTTTCTTTGAAAACACAACCTCTGCTTTTCTAATTTTAAGTATCATTTTTAATATTTCAGAGTCTTGAAAGCATTCTAATTATTTTAAGCCAGACTGTATCATTTCAGAACTAACAGTCTTCGTCGAGGGAAAAGAAATAACCAAGGAAACAGAAAAGCTGAACTGCTTCCCCCACTTCACGTTAGTGGCCAGATCAGAACTTGCCTGCTGTCAGTACAAATTTGCCCACCCCTCTGCTGTTCCCTACTGCAGCTTTCACTTTCTCAAAGACTCAAGGCATCTTTTCTTTGGGACCATCCAGTATCGGCTTACAGGGCAACAGTAACAGCCAATTATAGTAGATGCACAGAGTCCCATTCTTCTGGGAGCTAGCATACATTTTCTTTATGCCAAATGTCTCATTTCATGAGTTTATTTGCTGCCCTTCCAAAGTAGCCATAATATGCCAGCACCGTATTTTAAACCCTATGAATTACAGTAAGACTCACTCAGAATTTATTTAGGGAAATGTAACAAAATCTATAAATAAGAAAAAAAAAGATTGGAAAACCAGTCGTTCAAGTTGTAATTCATACACACTTGGTCAGGACCTTGGAAATCAAAGAGGCTCCAAGCTGCAGCTCATGCTAAGGGGGGTTTAGTCTGCTTGGTTGGCATGTTCCCTCTCTGCCTGCCGGCCCTGTGGATTCCATCCTTACTTAGCCAGGCACCACAATTGCTTTCCACAGTTCTATGTGAAAAATGTGTAACAACAACTATAGCACTATTGTTCTAGAACACAGTGTGACTACAAAGGTATGATGAATCAACACACTCACGTCCCAATGTCTACATTTTTTTTTTTAAGTTCAGTAGGGGAAAAATGTTATAAATGTTATGAAATTCACTCACAAACCTAGTAATTTAATTTTGTTTTTTAAATTTAATATTTTTAAACTTATATTCAAATTAGTTAGCATATAGTGCAACAATCATTTCAGGGGTAGATTCCTTAATGCCCCTTACCCATTTAGCCCATCCCCCCTCCCACAACCCCTCCAGTAACGCTCTGTTTATTCTCCATATTTAAGAGTCTCTTGTGTTTTGTCCCCCCTCCCTGTTTTTATATTAGTTTTGCTTCCCTTAAATAATGAGCCAGATGTGTTAGGCCAGATATTCAGCTTTCCTGGATTTTACATTGTGAGGTTCAACTACTTGCAACTGTCCTTTAAGACTCATGAGCTACAGTAATTTATAATTTTGCTAAAGCACACATTTGACCACATCATTGACAAGCCTATCAAACAGAAGCTGAGCCACCAGGCAAACAAAAAATGACACTGCTAAGCGTCTTCGTCATTGTCTACTTGTAAGAAAAAAATAATAATGTGGGCCAAACTATTTGGTGAAACAGTATTCAAAACCCATAGATTTCTTAAAATATCTTATAATTGATCCCTTTCAAATGTCAAACATCTAAATGTTCTTCAGGATTTTTTTTTGTAACCTGTTTATATGATTAGTTTTGTTAAGAGCTACATTTCATTACTGGGATATAACAAGACTATCTTTTGATAATGGAAGTTTTAGATCATTCAAGTGATTGTTAGCATTTGATGGACACTTTTCTCATCATCTCCAGTTTGTCAACACCTTGTCTGATTTGGAAACCTAAAGAAATAATTTGCATTCTTTTTTTTTTTTTTTTGCTTCTTCTACATCAGTTTATTTTTACTATACCATGTTTTTAGTTCCCTGACTTATAAATTGAAAAATCTTATATTATGGATGAAATATGTCTATAGTAGGAGCAGGGGAGGGAGGCAGAAAAGCAGGTGAGAGCAGTAAACAGAGATTTAAAAAGAGAGAGAATGTGCACACTCATCCTTTTCTTTCCACACTGGAAAAAAACACACAGCCTTCTTACAGATAATAACACTTTTTGTTTTTATTTTCTTCTTCTCATAGTAAGTCAACAGTATCATCTTTCTAACATTCTAACCTTCTGTACATGCTGCTGGGAAAGCAGTACATTGGCTTCTCCTGTTAACTTTCTGGGAAGTTGGCCGGGGAAAATAACACCTAATAAAAACAGGACCGAAGTCTCAAGTCCCAATATCTAGCCTGAGCTCTGCCTCTCTCACTAACAAAATGATGATGAACTGAGCCTGTTTTCCCACCCCAAATGCTCATCAAAAAGATTGTCATGTTGGTAAAAGAAAATAAGCCATATACAATTTACAGAAACACTAGAAAATTCTTACAAGGAAGTGTTGAATGAAATTTTGTTATATCTTTCTCCATTTTCGTAGACACTAGGAATCATTTTAAAAGATAATTTCCATCCTCTTTTGCACTGCCCCCTCCCAATTCTATACTGAGATGTCTTGCCAAAAAACAAAAACAAAAAACAAAAAGCCTCTTTGTTCTCAGACAGCGGCAACTCTCCACTGTTTAGCGTTTCCAACCCTGTTTCTGACAGATTCTAAGCATGCAGAATACACTGATGGCTTCTTTCTTGCCAGTCCAAAGACCTCTTTAAAATTCTCCTCTTCCTTGACCTCTTGTAGGGTTTGACACTGCTAAACCGGCTGTTATTCTTGAGATGTTTCATTGCTGTGGCTTCTATAATAGCACTTCCTCCTTATATTTCCTACTATAGCTCGGGCTGCTCTTTCTTTTTTAACACTTCTTCTTATGCCTACCACCCAAGTTCTCCATGGCTAGCTCAATCTCTTATCTATTCGACACCAGTTGGCTCTTTTTCCCCTTTTGAGATTTTTTAAAGGATATATACACTATTTTTGTCTTCCCCCCAACGTGATGGAGGTGTAACTGACAAATAAAATGGTACATGCGACAGGCGTACCATGAGATGACTTGCTATACACTGCAAAAGGGCTCCCACAATCAAGTTAACACATCCATAACCTCACAATTACTTTATTTTTCATTTTTGTGGTGAGAATGCTTAAGATTCAATCTCTTAAAAACTCCAAGTATACAATACAGTTTTATTAACTACAGTCACCGTGCTATACATTAGAACCTAAGAATTTATTCATCGTATAACTAAAAGTCTGTCTCTCAAGTTTTCCGCCCACCCCATAACCCCTGGCAAACATCATTCTATTCTTTGTTTCTAATGAACTTACTTTGGTTGTTGTTTGTTTGTTTCATTTAAGATACCATGCCGTGTTTGTTTTTATCCAGATGATTTTACTGAGCAAAATGCCTTTCAGGTTCATTCATGTTGTACCCCATGGCAAGATTTCCTTCTTTCTTAAGATATATGGGTTTTTTTTCACATTTTCTTTACCTTTTCATCCACTGACAGACACTTAGGTTGTTTCCATCTCTTGGCCACTCTACTATGAAAAATGCTCAGTGAAGTTGGGGTTCAGATATCTCTTTGAGACATCAATTTCACTTCCTTTGGATATATACCTGAAAGTAGGAAAGCTGGATCATATGATGGTTATATTTTTATATTTATTTTTTAACGTGTTTTATTTTTTTAAATTTACATCCAAATTAATTAGCATATAGTGCAACAATGATTTCAGGAGTAGATGCCTTAGGGCCCCTTACCCACTTAGTCAATCCCCCTTCCCACAGCCCCTCCAGTAACCCTCAGTTTATTCTCCATATTTATGAGTCTCTTCTGTTTTGTCCCCCTCCCTGTTTTTATATTATTTTTGTTTCCCTTCCCTTAGGCTCATCTGTTTTGTCTCTTAAAGTCCTCATATGAGTGAAGTCATATGATTTTTGTCTTTCACTGACTGACTAATTCCACTTAGCATAATACCTTCCAGTTCCATCCACGTAGTTGGAAATGGCAAGATTTCATTCTTTTTGATTGCCGAGTAATGCTCCATTGTACACATGTACCATTTCTTCTTTATCCATTCATCCATCGAGGGACACGTGGGCTCTTTCTATACTTTGGCTATTGTTGATGGTGTTGCTATAAACATGGGGGTGCCTGTGTCCCTTCAACACAGCACACCTGTATCCCGTGGATAAGTGCCTAGTAGTGCAATTGCTGGGTCGTAGGAGAGTTCTATTTTTATTTTTTTGAGGAACCTCCATACCGTTTTTCCAGAGTGGCTCCACCAGATTGCATTCCCACGAACAATGCAAAGAGATCCTCCTTCTCCACATCCTTGCCAACATCTGTTGTTGCCTGAGTTGTTAATGTTAGCTATTCTGACAGGTTAAGGTGGTATCTCATTGTGGTTTTGATTTGTATTTCCCTGATGATGAGTGATGTTGAGCATTTTTTCATGTGTCAGGTGGCCATCTGGATGTCTTCTTTGGAGAAGTGTCTATTCATGTCTTTTGCCCATTTCTTCACTGAATTATTTATTTTTTGGGTGTTGAGTTTGAGAAGTTGTTTATAGGTTTTGGATACTAATCCTTTAGCTGATATGTCATTTGAAACTATATTCTCCCATTCTGTTGGTTGCCTTTTAGTTTTGCTGATTGTTTCCTTCGCTGTGCAGAAGGTTTTTATTTTGATGAGGTCCCAGTAGTTCATTTTTGCTTTTGTTTCCCTTGCCTCTGGAGACGTGTTGAGTAAGAAGTTGCTGTGGCCAAGATCAAAGAGGTTTTTGCCTACTTTCTCCTCAAGGATTTTGATGGCTTCCTGTCTTTCATTGAGGTCTTTCATCCATTTTGAGTTTATTTTGTGTATGGTGTAAGACAGTGGTCCAGGTTCATTCTTCTGCATGTCGCCGTCCAGTTTTCCCAGCACCGCTTGCTGAAGAGACTGTCTTTTTTCCATTGGATATTCTTTCCTGCTTTGTCAAAGCTTAGTTGGCCATATGTTTGTGGTCCATTTCTGGGTTCTCTATTCTGTTCCATTGATCTAAGTGTCTGTTCTTGTGCCAGTACCATACTGTCTTGATGATTACAGCTTTGTAGTATAGCTTAAAGTCCGATATTGTGATGCCTCCTGCTTTGGTTTTCTTTTTCAAAATCGCTTTGGCTATTCAGGACCTTTTCTGGTTCCATACAAATTTTAGGATTATTTGTTCTAGCTCTGTGAACAATGCTGGTGTTATTTTGATGGGGATTGCACTGAATATGTAGATTGCTTTGGGTAGTATAGACATTTTAACATTATTTGTTCTTCCTATCCAGGAGCATGGAATCTTTTTCCATTTTTTTTCGGGGGGGGGAGGGGGGTCTTCTTCAATTTCTTTCATAAGCTTTCTATAGTTTTCAGTGTATAGATTTTTCACCTCTTTTGTTAGATTTATTCCTAGGTATTTTATGGTTTTTGGTGCAACTATAAATGGGATCGATTCCTTGATTTCTCTTTCTGTCACTTCATTATTGGTGTATAGGAATGCAACCGATTTCTGTGCATTGGTTTTATATCCTGCAACTTTGCTGAATTCATGAATCAATTCTAGCAGTTTTTTTGTGGAACATTTTGGGTTTGCCATATAGAGTATCTTGTCATCTGTGAAGAGTGAAAGTTTGACCTCCTCCTCCTGGCTGATTTGGATGCCTTTTATTTCTTTGCGTTGTCTGATTGCAGAGACTAAGACTTCCAATACTACATTGAATAACAGTGGCGAAAGTAGACATTCCTGTCTTGCTCCTGACCTTAGGGGGAAAGCTCTCAGTTTTTCCCCATTGAGGATGATGTTAGCATTGGGTCATTCATATATGGCTTTTATGATCTCAAGGTATGATCCTTCTATCCCTACTTTCTTGAGGGTTTTTATCAAGAAAGGATGCTGTGTTTTGTCAAATGCTTTCTCTGCATCTATTGAGAGGATCATATGGTTCCTGTCCTTTGTTTTATTGATGTCATGAATCACACTGATTGTTTTGCAGATATTGAACCAGCCCTGCATCCCAGGTATGAATCCTGCATGGTCTTGGTGAATAATTTTTTTAATGTATTGTTGGATCCAGTTGGCTAATATCTTGTTGAGGATTTTTGCATCCATGTTCATCAGGGAAATTGGTCTATAGTTCTCCTTTTTAGTGGGGTCTCTGTCTGGTTTTGGTATCAAGGTAATGCTGGTTTCATAGAAAGAGTTTGGAAGTTTTCCTTCCATTTCTATTTTTTGGAACATCTTCAAGAGAGTAGGTGTGAACTCTTCCTTAAATGTTTGGTAGAATTCCCCTGGAAAGCCATCTGGCTTGTAGGTGCATATGCCCATGTGTGGGAGTGGTGAAAATGGTGTCACCCAGCTACCCAGTCTCTAGTATGGGAACTCTGTTCTCTCTGATCAGCAATTGTGCACCCATCCTCTGTCTTCAGCTCTCGTCCACTCCCTGCTTCTTCACTGTCCGTGACCAAGCCCCAGGCAGTACCTCTCTCCCGAGTCTTGTCTCAGATGCAGCTGTTTTCCCCAGCCCCTTACTTCCGAAGGACTGCTGCTTTGACCCACTCCACCCCTCTGAGGGAGGGTCTCACCGAGCAATGGCTGAATGAGCAATGGCCGAATGCCAGCTACACCCAGGAATGCCCACTGGCCCCTACTGCTGCTGGTGCCCCAAGACTGCGGCCAGGTGCCAGCCTGCCCCAGAAAAAGTTCGCGAGATAGTGTAGCAGCATCTTTTCAGGGACTATGGAAAATCACAACACACATCTGGCACCAGGCTTCACCCTTAATGACCTTGTTCCAGCACCAACGAATGTGGCCGTTTTTTAGGGTCTGCTGGGACCAGGTGGCTTCAACAGTCTCTACCAAATGTCCTTCCAGCAGTGGAACTGCTTTTCCCTGTGTGGCCTGAGAATCTCCCGGACCCCATTCTGTTCCTGGGGATTCACCCTTCCCACCAGAGCACCGTCAGTATGGAGCTGCAGAGTTGCAGCCTTTGTGTCCCCCTTGTTTAAAGTCTTAATGGAATTTAAACCCTCTCCTTTCTCCTTTCTCCCTTTTTAGTTTAACCCCTGTGGCTGTTTCCAATTTTCCACTTTCTCTTCAGCTACTTTTGGGGAGGGGTGCTTTTCCCATATTCTACACCCTCCCCCCAGTCTCCATCCTCTCTCCACCTTCCATGGAAGCTCCCTGCCCTCTACCGGCTTCTCTCTCCCCAAGTTCACCTCTCTGTGCCACCTACATGTTGAGTTCTGTGGTTCAGGTTGTGCAGATTATTGTGTTAATCCTTCAATCAGTTTTCTAGGTGTGTAGGATGGTTTAGTGTTGGTCTGGCTATATTTCATGGACACAAGACACACAAAAAACTTCCATGCTGTTCTGCCATCTTGGCTCCTCTTCGATGGTTCTATTTTTAATTTTGAGGAACCTCCATAGTATTTTTGCATGATTGCTGTACCAATTCAACATTTCCACCAACAGTGTAAAAGTGTTCTGTTTTCTCAACATGCTTGCCAATATTCGTTATCTCCAATTTTTTTATTTATTTGATTTTTTGAATTGAAATATAAGTTAGTTAACATACAGTATAATATTGATTTGAGGAATAGGCTTTATGATTTATCACATTACATATAACACCCAGTGCTCATACCAACAAGTGCCCTCCTTATTGCCCCTTTTAGCCCATCCTCCTGACAGGTACGAGTTGGTATCTCATCATAGTTTTGATCTGCATTTCCTGGATGTCTAATGATATTGAGCATCTTTTCACACACTTGCTGGCCATTTGTATGTTCTTGGGAAAATGTCTATTCAGGCTCTTTATCCACTTTTACAATTTTTAATTTTTCTAAGTTTTATTTACTTATTTTGAAAGAGAGAGAGAGAGCATGAGCAGGGGAGGGGCAGAGAGGGGGAGAGAGAGAATTCCAAGCAGGCTCCATGCCATCAGCACAGAGCCCAATGTGGGGCTCAAACTCATGAACCATGAGATCATGACTTGACTGGAAATCAAGAGTTGGGTGCTTAACTGATTGAGCCATCCAGATGCCCCTTATTATCCACTTTTAATTGAATTATTTCTTTTTGACCACTGAGTTGTATATGTTTTATATATTTTTTAGATATCAATCCCTTATCGTATATATGGTTTACAAATAGTTTCTCCCATTCCATAGGCTGTCTTTCCATTTTGTTGACTTTTTACTGTGTTGTCATCTCACTTAGTTTTCTTTCATCACCTGTGCTTCTGATGTCATTTCCAAAAGTCATTGTCAAAACCAGTATCAAGATTGTCCCATATATTTCCTCCTATATGTTTCATGTTTTCAGGTATTATACTTAAGTCTTTAATACATTTTGAGCTAATTTTTTGCAGTGGCTTAAGGCAGGGGTCCAGTTTCATTCCTTTGCATATAAATATCTGATTTTCCCAATACCATCTATTGCAGATACTATCAACTCCCTGTGTATGTTCTTTGCACCCCTGTCAAAGATTAGTTGACCATATATGTGTGTGCAGTTATTTCTGGGTGCTTGATTCTATTCCATTTGTCTCTGTGTCCTTTTTTATGCCAATACCATACTATTTTTATTAGTATTGCTTTGTAATATAGTTTGAAAAAAATGAAGTGTGATACCTCCAGCTTCACTCTTTCTCAAGATTGCTTTGGCTATTCACACTACCAGTCATCTCATGTTCCTCTGCCTACTGATTAATCAACCATAAGCGTTTGACAGACACCACAAACTCAGTATTCAAAAATTAAACTCATATTTTCCAGGTAACACTACTCATCAATCTTCTTTCAGTCTATGTTTTTTGTAGGGTTCTGTGAACATCTCATAAGCTTACATTCTATATCTTTGAGTTTGCCATTATTTCTAAAGCAATTAATTCATTGATCAATTTTTTTTAATTTTCTTTTAGATATTTTCTTCCTTGTGTTTTTTTCCTGTCCTTTCCATGAGTCTGCACCATTTTGTCTATCTCAGCCTATTTTCTTGTTATATCATCTATTGTATCATTTCATAAAATATATTTTTAATTCATTTTCTTAAGGGTAAAAAAAATCACTGAAACTCCTGTTTCTTGTAGTTAAAAAAATCCTCAAATTATGCTCTTCTTCTTCCTCTTAAATGCTATGTCTATTTCCATTTGTGTTGCTGAAACTTTGAGTAGGCTCCACGTAGGAGGAAACTGTTACTCCTTCTTGAATAAGAATTTATGCAGAGCTGGAATTTGCCCAAAACTAGTGTGGGTGGACTACCACTGACTCCCTTCATTGTTCACGATAACTTATTGGGAGTTCTTCTTGGATCTAAAGCAGAGGCAATTTAAATTTTTATTATACACTGTGAATGCAGTGTCCTATGGGGAGTGGGGAATGTGCTGCCACCATGAAAAGTTTCAGTATTAAACAGCCTCCTCTGAAAGTTCTTTTTTTCCCCTGAGTTTGATTAAATTGCTTAGGCAAAAGGGTGGCCTTTCTTGCCATTTTGGCCCAACTTCTATTCCAAAAACCTACAACGGCAATACCCAATTTCTTTCCTGATACTACTCCTTCTGATATTAAGAACAATTCTACCTGTTGATGAAGGATAAAGCTATTTTAGGGGGGATCCCTAGACCCTGCAAATTTTCTATTCATGCAGCCACAGTCAACCTTGGGCAAAACTGGGGTCCTGCATATCTGTCCTATAGCACAAAGCTGTAAATATTTGGAGGCATTTAAATGGCACACTGTTTTTCAAAATTCCCTCCATCTGTAAAAATAGATGGATAGACAAGTACAGAGTTACATTGCTCTTTTCTGAACATTCTCCAAGCTGTATGCCCATTCTCCAACCTGTGCATCCTCTTATATAATGTAAGGGACTTTTATAAAGATGGTTAGTTCAATCTAACTTACTCTACCCTCCAATAAACTCAAATAGAGAGATACAAAAGATGTAAAAAATGTGCTCAAAATAGTAAAAGTGCCCTTATGTACAGCAAATGCTACAATGGGCACTACACAATGAGAACTAGGCTATCCCTATAAACAAACACAGTCAGCATCACTGAAAACAAACATGTCAAACCCATAGAATTTATCTACCTGATGCAAACCACAGAATGAAAAGCTGCAATTTTCAACTCAACACCAGGTTGCTTGCTAATGTTAATTGTAATAAAATCACTAATAAGATCACAATCAACTAGAAACAAAACTGTCTCATATCTAAGCGATTTTCCATGTTTTAAGAAATGTCTCACTCTTAATCATTGATAGCTCATGCATTAAAAGCTTTTTGTTTATTTATTTCAAGATGGAAAATACCTGGGAATATTTCAGAATTCATAAGGTATGATTGCTGAGAGAGTGGGAGGGAACATGAATAAGAGCACATACAGAGAAACCTGTGTTAACAGATAGGAAGGAATTTTAAGCATGACTATAGTTGCATGTAATTCTAATATTTAGTGACTGGAAGTTGATGACATTCTAAATCAGAGAATCTCAAACTTGGTTCCAACTTTGGAATTAAAATGAGTTTTAAAATCTATACCTGCGGGGCGCCTGGGTGGCGCAGTCGGTTAAGCGTCCGACTTCAGCCAGGTCACGATCTCACGGTCCGTGAGTTCGAGCCCCGCGTCAGGCTCTGGGCTGATGGCTCAGAGCCTGGAGCCTGTTTCCGATTCTGTGTCTCCCTCTCTCTCTGCCCCTCCCCCGTTCATGCTGTGTCTCTCTCTGTCCCAAAAATAAATGAACGTTGAAAAAAAAAATTAAAAAAAAAAAACCTATACCTGTGTTAAATATGCTGATTTATTTTTTCTGGAACATAGCAAAAGCTTTGGATTATTTTTTAATTTCCTCATGTGATTCCAATGTGCTACAGGATTGAAAACCACTCTTTTAGTAGGTATTAAAAGAAAGATGAGTGAAAAAAATGGGGAAAAGAGATTATGAAGAAGCTTTCAAATAAGCACTACAGAATGCTAGAAAGTAAGTAGAAACTCACAGAGATAACAGAGGTCAGGCAGCACTATAGGCTCAACAGAGAAGGGGACTGACTTTGTAGTTGTGTCAATCTACCCTATTTGAGTCTTTCCCAAAAGGCTCACCTACAGTCTTAGAACTCACACAGTCTTCTATGATCTCACCTGGGAACTTGTTAAAAACACAGAAACTCAGGCCCACCCCAGATCTCTGGATTCAGACTTTGCATTTTAACAAGATCCCCAGGTATTTTGAGTTCAGATACAAAAATGGCATACCTCAAGGAGTTCCTCAAGTACCTTATTTCTTCTGAGAGAGTAAAACAAAAGGACAGGAAGCTAGGGAATTCAGGGCGCTACCACAAGTGAATTGATCAACATTATGAACATGAGCTGTGTAGGTGCAGGAGTGCAGAAAGGAGAGGACAGATGGTGAGAGAGAAACTATCAGGATCAATGTGCTGGAGAGTTGATATGGTTCAAAGTTAGTAAGGGCTGGAGGACTTGCCCAGGTGTTCAGAGTAACAATAATGGGAGTTATTAAATCACTGGAATGTGGGAAGGGCTGGTTTTCACTTTAGGAATCAGCTAAGGAAAACAGAGGTAAGAGACCAAATGGTTAGTCCTGACAAGTTCTTGGAGGACAGTGCACACTCAAGCTTGATAGTTCGGTAGCTTCAGTGCACAGCCCAATATTCTCTTTGGGTTTTAGAAATTTCTTGTCTCTGGCAAGTTCAACAACATCTGGTAGTCAAGAAAAACTGAAAAGGAGGAAGTAGACCTCCATGGATGTGTGTGCATGCAAATATGTGAGCATGTGGCATGTGTATATTGGACAGAAATAGTCAAAAGGAGGCTACGGGACAGAAGCAAATCTTTCCTAGGCTAAAACTCTGTTTATATGGAAGTGAGCAATCTTAGCACACCGGTGTCAGGTAGAATCAGGTTTTCTGGGCCCATGTAATCTCAGTCACTGATGAACCGAGGATTACTTCATGGGTCTTATCCCCAGGTCCTTGATGTTAAAAATGCACTCTCTGAGGAGTATAACAATGCATGGAATTGAGTTTGTTTGGTATTAGTATTCCTAGGAACAGAAAACATAGCTTCCTTAAGGATAAATCAGCAATCCTATGGATAATGCTTCCTTCATCTGTGACTCTTGTGGAATTATTATATTGACAATAGGAGAACATGGTATAGGAAAAGTAAGACTGTTGATTGTAACAAGAAAATTTATATAGGTTATAATAAAAAGAGACCAAATACATGTTCCATTCTCTAGACTTTGTTTTGCATGTCATGACATCTCTTGCTTATTGTTACTTTGAAATTCCTCTATTAGAGAACAGAAATAGCCCACACATAGTGCCCTAATGTGAATGATATAGTTCTAACTGGATGTCATGGCTATCCATCATTTTGGGTATCATAGGGTGGGGAAGGACTAAATCATATTTGCCCCTCCTTGACCAAGGACTCTCAAGATATATTGGAAGTGAGGATATCAGAAAACATTCCTAATTTTCTCCTCAACCTTTGAAACAGTTCCACAGTTAGAGAGAAACTTCTTTTGAGAAGAAACTTTAACCAAAGTGTCTTATTACTTCATGTAAGCTTCAGTCTAAAATACATCACATTTTGATGCAGCCCCAACAGTTTATTTTTGCTTTTGTTTTCTTTGCCACAGGAGAAATACCTAGTAAGAAGTTTCTATGACCAAGGTCAAAGCAGTTACTGCCTACGTTCTCCTCTAGGATTTTAATGGTTTCATGTCTCATATTTAGTTCTTTAATCATTTTGAACTTTTTTGTGTGTGTATGGAGTAAGAAAGTGGTCCATTTTCATTCTTTTGCATGTAGCTTTCCAGTTTTCCCAACACCATTTGTTGAAGAGACTTTCCCATGGGACATTTTTTCTTGCTTTGTCAAACATTTATTGCCCATATAGTTGTGGGTTTATTTCTGTTTTTTTTTAATCCTGTTTTATTGATCTACTTTTATGACAGTACCATACTGTTTTGATCACTATAGCTTTCTAATATAATTTGAAGTCCAGAATTGTGATGGCTCTTTTGCTTTTCTTTTTCAATGTTACGTTGGCATAAAATAAAAAGCTTCTGGGGTGCCTGGGTGGTTCAGTCAATTGAATATCTGGCTCTTGGTTTCAGCTCAGGTCATGATGTCACAGTTTCATGTGTTTGAGACCCTCACTGGGCTCTGTGCTGACACTGAAGAGCCTGCTTGATATTCTCTCCCTCTTTCTCTGCCCCTCCCTTGCTCACGCTGTCTCTGTCTCTCTTAAAAAAAGTAAACTTTAAAAATACAAATAAAAAACTTGTGCATAGTGAAGGAAATAATCAACAAAAGAAAATCTACAGAATGGGAGAATATCTTTACAAATGACATATTTGACAAAGGATTAGTATCCAAAATATATGAAGAACTTATTACCCAAAATATTCATAATCCAATTAAAAATGGCAAGAAAGCATGAATAGACATTTTTCAAAAAAAGACACACAGATAGCCAACAGACACATGAAAAATGCTCATCATCACTGATCATTAGGGACATACACATCAAAACCACAATGAGATATCACCTCACACCTGTCAGAATGGTTAAAATCAAAAGCACAAGAAACAAGAGGTGTTGGCAAGGATATGAGGGAAGGAGAACCCTCTTATGCTATTGGTGGGAATGCAAACTGGTGCCGACACTCTGAAAAACATCATGGGGTTTCCTCAGAAAATTCAAAATAGAACTACCCCATAATCCAGCAATTGCACTACTATGTATTTACTTGAAAAACACAAAAATACTAACTCAAAGGAATGAATGTACCCCAATGTTTTAGCAGCATTATCTATAATAGCTAAACTATGGAAACAGCCCAAGTTTAGCTTGATTAGTTTCGTTCACTGACTGATTAATGGATAAAGAAGTGGTGTGTGTGTGTATGTGTGTGCATACACACACACACACGTATATATACATGAATATTTTTCAATCATAAAAAAGAATGAAATCTTGCCATTTGCAATGACATGGATGGAGTTAGAGAGTATCATGCTTGGTGAAATAAACTCAGAGAAAAACAAATACCATATGGTTTCACTCATATGTGGGGTTTAAGAAACAAAACAAGCAAAGAGGGGAAAAAAGAGAGAGAGGCAAACCAAAAAGCAGACTCTAAACTATAGAGAACAAACTGATGTTACCAGAGAGGAGGTGGGCAGGGGGATGCATTAAATAGGTGATGCGGATTAAGGAGTACACTTGTTGTGTTGAGCACTAGATGTTGTATGGAAGCGTTGATCGCTAAATTGTACACCTAAAACTAATATTACACTGTAAACTTACTGGAATTT